>NC_089648.1:9471500-9779500 GCF_037042795.1 Molothrus aeneus
CCTTTCTTGGTGATGGCTGATTAATATGGGTTTACATTTTTAAAGAATTGCTATTCATTAGGTTTTTGGGGAGTAATGCCAGCTTTCTCACTACTTTTTGAGTTACATCCTTGAACTAACTGTAGCTAACTGTGTGTACATTAAGGTCCAGTTTTATATACTTAAAAACATGATTAAAAGAGAGTTCACTAAGTGAATTAGACACCTGTATGGAGAAGTTTCAAAGTAAAATGCTCACTGTCTGTGTACTTTGTGAGAATTGTAAATGAAAGCTCTGGGTTCCATTGGCTCTGTAATATTGAGTTTATTACTAGACTTCATTAACGTTCCAGTCTTCTGAATAATAGTGATGTAACTAGGTTCAGAATTTCATTTAAAATGAAGTTTATAGAAAAATCTGTGCTTTTTAGTTTCCATTGAATTTGTGACTTACTTGTATAAGTAAAAGATTCAAATTGCTCTGTTCTCCCAATAGCTTGATTTGGTGTGGTTAAACAAGTGACAAAAGCCATTTTCTCCACACTTCTTTACATTTTACAGAGGATGTTAAAACAGCCTGGGGATGATATTGAGTCAAAACTAATTTAAACTAAATATGTCAATATCTGCAATTTGTTCATGAAATGAAACTTCTAAAATGGGAACATGTAATTTTGGTCTCTTAAGCATAACAATTTTATTTTTTAGTCCACTTTAGAGAGCACTTCCTTTCTGAATGTAGGGCTTAGATGTGGAAAGTAGATGTTTGTCTTCTTGAGACCTAGGTGGTCTTTAGACTGTGCTGGATTATGGAGCATAAACTACTGCTAGACTTGTGTGTGGCTTTAAATATATGGGTAAACATACAGATATGTGATTAAGGTAATAAAATAGTAACCTAATTTCATGGCTATCAGAATGAGCTCACATGGTATCTATTTACTTGTCAGCAGTCAAAAACAATTTTAACACAAGCCACTTACTCTGTTCTCTTCTGTGCAGTGCTGCTTCATTGCCAAAGATATTTAGACCAGCTTCCCTGTGTTCATGCTGTGTTTCTACCAGATATTTTACTCATCACCGTTGCTGAGCAATAGTAGAACTTTTAAACTTAGGAAAAGATGTGAACAACTTGTACTGAAACTTGAATCCTTAGTTTTTGGCTTTTTATTGATGCATTTTTGCATCAGTAAAGAAGTGGGGGATGTGTCCTTCAAAATGTCAACTTTTCAATATTTGCTTCAAATAAGTAAATTTTACTTAGTTACATGCTTTTGAACTATTTTTATAGGATTTAGTTTAGCAGCTTTTAAGAGGAACAAGAGGAAGCTGGAGTTGGCCGAAAAGGTGGAAACAGATCTCATTCAACTAAAGAAAAGAAGACAATCAAATGAAAAGGTTAGCTCTTGTTTCAAATTCTTGTGTCGTCCTAAACTTACAGCTGACTGCTAATAAACTTCATGTCTTATATGATAAGACTGATGGAGCCTCAGAAGCCTGTTCTCCTTGTCCATCCTAATGTTTAGATGATATAATGAAACCTTAGTGCAGTTAAAACTTTCTGCCTTGCTATTTGAAAACCAAACCATCACTTTATATCTTGCTGGTGCTAAGAAAAATATTTTGCTCATTTTGAACTGGAAATATGACAAATGTAAATACGAACAGATAATTATTTACCAAAAACATTTTCTTTAGCTTGGGATCTCTGTCACTGTTTCCCACTTTTTAGTGTCTCCTGAGCACACTGCATTATGGAACTGGAATTGGTGAAATTTGAAATATCAGGTAGGTAACATGTGCATCTGTGAATGCATCTGGCATTGACCTGGCCCATATTACCTGTGCTACAAAACTACCAGAGATTCCCTGTTCCCCTCATTCTTTGTGTAAGTGTAGAGCTTTGGTAACCTGTGAGAATGTCATTTACAGTATTTGTGTTTGATGTTGAGTATCAAAGTATGGGTCATTAAATTAAATGCCTGTGCTTTATCTGGGGCCTGTAGGCCTTTGGGTTGGGCATTGCTGTCTGACTCCTGCATAGTTACATATATTGATCTAAATAAGGTATAAATCCCAGAGAATTGTTAGCAAAAGTGTATTCTCTGAAGTCTGCAAAGACAAACAGTGATAAATTAGGCAATTTGCATCTGTGTTCTTAGATAAGATGTTTTCTCTAGCAGGGTGCTAATTTTAATTTTTTCAAGGATTTAAGATTTGTGAAGAAATTACAGATGGGGGAGCCATGGAAGTTAGTTGTTCATTTTGGAACTTTTCCTGTTCACAGGATTTCAGTTCCCTCCTTGTGAGCCTGGGAGTGTGAAAGTGTTCCTGGGGAGAGGAGGGGTCCCTGTGCAGTTTTGCTGTTCATGTAATAAGGGGCAAGTCAATGCTTGAAGCCAATGCATGAGCTTACCAACCTGCAGTTTGAAATTTCAAGGGCTCCAGAGTCCTGTGCAGAGCTTGTGGGAGATTCCCAGTGGTGGTGGGTAAAGGAGGTGGTGAGATAGAGCTCTTCTCCCTGGTGAGTAATCCAGTAACAACTGGTTTTGTCAGCTGTCTGGGCACATCCTATCCATGGAGCAGGGATGAAAACCAGCCCATGCTCTCCATATGGGATTCTCCTGCTATCCACAGAGTGTAGGATAATTGCAATCTTACAGGAAGTAAGGTTTTCTCAGTAGTTTTTCCAAATTAAATAGAAATGAAAAATCAAATTCTAAAAAAAAAAAAAAAAAAAAAAAAAAAAAAAAAAAAAAAAGTAGAATATATCTCCCCAAACTAGAAGAAAAAAATCATTTAGCTAAGATGTGGCATGTGATTTGTTCATGTGATTTGTTGCCCTAAAACTCACGCTGTCAAAGCTGTGCTCTCATAAAAGGTTTAAAAATAACTGGTTTGAAACCATTTAAATACTTGAGTAATTAGAAGTTAATCTTCTTGTCAAAGTTATTTTAATTGATAAATACTCCTGTCACTTTTTTATCAGCTGTGCTTCTCTGGAGCTGCAGACCATTCCTTTCAGGAAGGTTTTTTCCCCTGAAGGACTTCAGAGCTGGTTTATTTTCTGGTTTGACTCACCCACTTCAACTCTGTGCTGCAGCTGAGCCTGTGTGCCTCTGTCAGTGCTGCAGGCTGTGGGCAGAGCAAGGTAGAAAGGATGTTAACAAAGGTGGAGTTGAATGGGATCAGAACTAATAGACCAGTGTGAAGACACATTATTGTGACCAAAACAAACTGAAATTACTTGGAAGTTTGAGCTACTGATAATATCACCAGCTAAAAAGAAAAATACAGGTTTAAAAATTAGTTTTCAATAAAAATGTGATGATACCAACCTTAAAAAGAATGAGGCTGTTTAAATTTGTCAAAGTTTGTATGGAAAAACTTGGCAGTGTAACTTACTACAGGAGTTTTATTTCCTGCTAAATGGAGTTTTTTCTGTGTTTTTCTTTGTTCACCCTATGTAGCATTTGCAGAGGGTTATGCATTTGCATACAGGAAGATCCATTAATAACTTCACCAAATTTTGAAGGTGTAAAATTTTTGTCTTTTTCAAGTTGCAGAGTCTTCCTGATTTACATAGCTTAGAAATAATTCACACACAAACAAAAATTAACTAAACATTCTCATGGGGGGTGTCTATGATGTGTTCATTCAGCCAGATGCCGTTCTCAAGTTCTCCCCTCAAGCACCAGTAAATATCAGAAGTAAATATTTGTCTGCTTACTGTTAGTCTGTCTTTCACCAGAGGAAATTGTTGTTGAAAATAGCTTAGCAGAGTTTGGCTAGAAGCCCTAATTTTACTTTGTCTTTTGCTATTGGAAAGAAAAATACAGGTTTAAAAATAAAAATACAGATTTAAAATTTAGATCACTTTTACAAGTGATCTCAGCAAATATGTAAAAAGTTGTCCTCTTCTTGGTTTGAATAAGTGACTAAGAATCCCTAGTACACGTGATTTTTTGGAAGAAATTGGTATTTGTAAGTTAGTATTTTATAACCTAGTTATTTAACTCTATAAATACCATTATTTAAGTTGAGTTTTATTAAAACTGGCTTGGATTTTACCTAGTTCAACATAGGTACTGCATATGTATACACCAGTTGGAATTATATGCATGGAATCAACAGTTCCATGTGCTTCTGTTACTGTATTAAGACTGAACAGATTTAGAAAATATTTTTGTCTATGTACAGGTAATTGTAAGTGTAGCAGTCAACTATGGCAATCCTAGTGTCTGTCTTATTTAGTCTTGCAGTTTGGAAATTTCCTTAAAAAAGAAAGAAATGTTCTACCTCACATTTGTGTGCAAATGGTCTTTGATAATAAAACCTTATGGTTTTCAAAAGTATGCTTCAAAATCCATTTAATAGGGAAAAAGAAACCTAAATAATTTTCACCCATTCTAGTTAAGTTTTGGTGTTTTGTTTTGGCTTTATCTGTGGAAATACAGTATAGAATAATTTTCTCATCTTGCACATGAGGATCAAACAAAATGTTCTTTTTTACACCCCAAACAACTGTTAAACTGGGAAGGCTGGGATTGTTCATCAGGCTTTGTATAATTACAAAAGTTGGGTAATAGCATATAAATGTTAGTTGCTTCAATCTGATGAATTTTGTCTTTTGTCAGTTATACTCAAAGGTGAGATTTAATGGTAATTACTTTCCATGGCATTTCAAAACTATCTCAAGTGGAGAGGGAAAAGACCCTGTGTGTAGAATCTTTCAGTGGGCACTGGGTAGAGCTCTCCTAATCTGCTAATTGCTTCCTTAGGGGCTTGTAGTGATGAATATTTACAATTTTTTAATGTGCAGAAGGGGAGAAGGGTTTTTAAAAATGCTTGCTAGAACTCTGCATTTGTGCTGGTGAGCATTTTTCAGTTTTGTGTGCATGTTCTTAGCAAAATCTGAGTATTTGGACCATGGTTTAATACATTAATTTCCTTTTATGCTGCAAGGTGCAAATTAAGTAATGTGAGGTCTGATTTATAACACTGACTTTCAGTTTTTTCCATGCAAAATATTAACTACATAATAGATTATATTTAGGTTGCAATACTGCATTGTTAAAACCCCAAACTGCTTTTGCAGTGGACAAGTATAATTTAGTAAGTGAACTCAGATACAGAATTTGGTAACAGATATCACCAAGTTTCCTTTAGAACCTGCAAAATTTTAAAATGTAAGTAGCTAAGTAAATCAATCAATAGAAAGGTAAGGACAAACAAGCTGGATCTTGTTTAGTCCCTATCGGACCTGTATAAAGTTTGGTCTTATTTTAGACTTTGTGAATTGTAGTATTTATCATACTTTCTAAATCATACTTTCTAATATTTTCTAAATATTTTTTTATTGTCCTGACACTAGCTTGGCAGGATCCTCTGCTTTTCAACATTGATGTGATTTGGAGAGATGAAATGTGTGACACTGAAAGGCTTCTCAGCAGGTGCAGTCTTGCAGTGACTCCTCAGGCACACAATGCTTTTCTATAGGGAGATGTACAAAAAGTTCCTTTGTTAAATTGTGATGAGCTCTTTATTTACTGGTCCAGAAATCAGGGTTGCCAGTACAGTTCACATATGTAGAAGATGCTGACAGTGTTTTTTTTCCCATTGGATGTGGAATAGAACATTGCTGATTTTCAGTTTCCTGAATAAGGAAAATACAGCATCACCTATATATCAGTGACTTTTTTTTTAATCACAAACCAGTCCTGCTTTCCCTTGCCCCATACCTGTCTTACTGAGAAGAAAAGTACAGAATTCCCTTGCTTCAGAGATAGAGATTTCCTTCAGAAGGATGTGTGGGCCACCTCAACCTTCCCTTAGCAATGCTTCCCTTAGAAAAGATGTCCAGCCTCAAACTAACTTTGATAGGCTAGATTTTTATATCTGTGGCTGTCTATTAATTAAGTTTTTTGTTGTGGGTATAATTTCCTTTGATAAAAGAGGAAATTATATATATATATATATAATTATCAAATACATATTTGATATATATTATAGTTTATATATTATATATTTTTATACATGATATATATATATATATGTGTATATATATATATATATGTATATATAGTATAAATTATATGTATATTATTATCAAATTCTTTGATAAAAGAGGGCAGGGGGGTAGATAGCAGCACCTTTATCATAGTAGTTCTTCATGAGAGAATTCATGTTGGGAAGAGCTTTATCTGGTCTGGTCTTGGAAATCTCCAAGGATGGGAATCTGCACGTCCCATGAGCAGCCTGCTCTGCTGCTTAAGGTCTTCTCAGTCCCCTGAGTGGTATTGTTTGAACTGGGTTTGTTTTAGCTCAGGCTGTGTCTGGGAGTCCTGGGAGCTGGAAAATACATTTGCACATGAGATGTTCAAAAAGGGTTCCTTAATATTCTTTCATCTTTAGAACTTGGAAGGGCGCTGGCTCTTTTCTTATCCACTTTGCTCCCATAATCCTTTTGTTTCTACTTTTCCTACCCTCCCTGATCCTTCCTTCCTCTGTTTTTCAGCTTACCCTTCTTCCCAGTACCAGTTGAAACTGTGGATCTCTAGCTTCTCACCCCTGTCTGTCTTTAAGCAGTTACTCTGCTTTATTATTGGGACATTAATTTGTTTTCATATTGAGTGTGGTCAGTGCCAGCATCTGAGTGCAGAACTTGTCAGGGAAGATCTAGGTGTAGGTGCAGAGAAGAAACTTCCTGTTTCTCTGGGTGAAAGCCAAGGATGAAACTCCTGCCTAGGAGTTCCACTTGCTTGAAAAGTACTGTAGAACATGGTAGCATATTTTTCCTTTTGAGACTGACTGTACTGCATATTTTTCCTTTTGAGACTGACACAGAATTAACCCAAGTGTTTTCTCTTAAATTAAGTGTGGCCAGAGTATCATCAGCATTGCAGTACTAGAAACCATACTTGAGAAGTGACACAGTATGCCCAAGGGAATTTTAATTGATGATGGGAACTTGATAATTTGAAGCTGAATGGTGTGTTGTTTTTTTTTTTTTTTTCTTAATTCCTCCCTCTGAATTCTAGTCCAGAAAATTCACATTTATATGAAAACCTTAATAACCTTTGGCATTATTTCACTGGATAAGTCTGTGTAAGAGGCTTGAGGCTTGTGCAGCACCAGCGTGCATCTCTGGAGTAGGTGATGGATGATGGATCAATTCTGTTTATTTGGTTTATTTTCTGTACACTGCATGCTGTGTGTGTGGTGGAGCATGAGGGCTGAGTGCCTTGCCCTGGGTTCTGCAGAGAGGGGAACCTGGGCCATGCCTGGGCAGAGAGGGGAAAACTGTTCCTTCTCTAAGAGAGACTTAGTGTGGTGCATTAAGGAATGGGGGAGGGATGTAAAAGAAGACCCCTGCTCCTGGGGGGAGTAAATCTACCTCAGAAGTCATGGAAGTAAGGACACTCTTAGTTACCCTTTAGTTATAGGAACAAAGGGTAAAATTGCTTTACTCACTAAAGATTCCTGAGCTGAGAACAAGTCTGGCAGAAGGAATCTGTCCTAGGGGAGATTTTTTTCTTGAGGCTTCTATTTATTGTTTTGCTCAGAATATCAGTATTTTCTCTTTACATCCTAAACAGCTGCTTGGTTTTTTCTGGTGGTGCTTTGTATGTTTGGGGATTTTTTTTGGGGGGTGGGGGGGTTGGTTGTTTTGATTTTTTTTTAAATTTCATTTCTTAAAAATTACACATCTTCAAAGAAGAGAGCCTCTGAAAATGCTTTTTCAGGCCTTTTAGGAAAGGCCTTTTGATGTGGCATCAGTTGCTGAATCATTTCTTAGTGGACAAGTGGCAACCACTAAGAAAAAATGACTTCTGGCACTTCTGTGAGTAAAAGCAGGTGATCTAAGCATTGGATTAGTTCTGAGATGTTTATTACCTTCTTGCTACTGGAGAAGTTTTATTAAGGTCCTGTCTGAGGCAAAGCAGCATTTTGGGAAGATTTTTGGCAGTGGGTACAGGTGCATGATAACAAATCCATTTGGTTGTTAGGCTCTCACTTGCACACTCCTAAGGAGTATGATCTGACTTTAATATACTATTTTTTCTAGGATTTTTTTTTTCTGTTTTTGTGTCCTGCAGGAGAATGACTCAGGAACCTTGGATACAGTTGGTGCAGTTGTTGTTGACCAAGAAGGAAATGTGGCTGCTGCTGTCTCCAGTGGAGGTTTAGCACTGAAGCACCCTGGAAGAGTTGGTCAGGTGATCATTGTACATTTTCAAATTCTTTTTTTTGGTTGGGAATGATTGTTCAGTGTAGTGTAAAGCAAGAGCTGTGACAGCAAATTTCTGTTCTCCCTTCCTTCCTGTTAAATGCTGAAGACATCTTCACTGCTTTGATGTGCAAGTGTTTTTAGTGTTCTCCATCAGTGTAATAAACCAGTGATAGGGAAGATGTTCTGTAGTTAGTTATCTTTTGACAGAGATATCAGTAAGTTAATTTCTTGGCCTTAAATGGTCTCTGAAATGCTTAGAGCCTTGAAAAAAGATTTCTCTCAATATTTAGGGAAGCGGTCCTAATTAATTTTTAAATGATCTTGTGAATTGGAGAAAGTGACAAAAGTAGTAAAAGAACCTATCAGGTATTTATGATGTGTTATATATAATTATGATTATCAATTATGTATAGTTCTATTTATTATTAATGTTATAATAATAATATATTTATGCTGTGTTACCTTATTGTTGTTAGGGGATTTTGAGGTGCAGCAGAAATTTTGTACTCCATTGCTGTACAGCTGTATTTTTTGTTGACATTTTCCACTGTCCAAAAAGCAGTTCTCTTTTGAAATGTAGTTATGATTTTTTTTGTTTGTTTTTTGAATAGCAGAGTGAAAGAGACTTTATATGAGCAGGGTTATATCTTTACCCTCATTTTCTGTTAAGCTAGGCTAGAATTCTGTATCTATGACAAACACTCAGATCTCAAGAATAGTAAAAGGATGTAGCAAAATGGAGTGGAATGACAATATGCTTATGATATTCTTATTCATCTTTTGTATTAATACTTGGATTTTTCTTGGATTTCTTTTTTTTTTGTTATTATTGTTGGTTTGAGGTTGTTTTTCTATTTTCAGTTTTTAAGGAAAGGGAATATAGCAAAAATCTCACACACTTAAAATTTATTAACAATATGCTTCTTTCCTTAGGCAGCTCTTTATGGTTGTGGCTGCTGGGCTGAAAATACAGGAGCTCATAACCCTTATTCCACTGCTGTGAGTACTTCAGGTATTTACTACTTTTATAAATACTTAATGAAGTTGCTATCTTCCTCTGTAATTAGTTTGTAAATTTAAAATACCAACATAATTTCCAGACTATATTCTAAATTTGTATCATTTATTAATTTGTTTCATTTAATTTGTATCATTTATTAGTGTCAATATTGTATTTAAATCCATGAATTGATCTCTTGTTGGTTGCTTATATTGCCCTTTTTAAGTTAATTAGCTACCATGGGAATTTTTATCCTGTTTCATATTGCACTGAAAGGATGTGCTATATTTGTTAAGTATTAGGGAGCCTGTCCTCCTGTGAAGAAGTGCTTATTAGCCCAGTATTGGATTAAATGCAGAATACCTCTGGGAATGGAAGCCTTGTGTAAAGTACTGAGATAATCAGAGGGTCCTTTGATACAGAAATGCTACATGCAGCATTTTTTCCTCAAAAATATTTAATTACTATTTCAGGTGAGCATTTAAGTGAATTTTTTCTTCATCTCTTTTTTCCTTCTGAAAGGAAAGGGAAAAGGTAAAACCAAAATACTGGAATAAGTGTATCAGGAAATATTTATTCAGCAATTGTGAAAGTGATGTAAGAATTAGGAGAGCTTCTGTTCTCTTTGGAAAGCTCAGGGTCCTTGACACACAAAAATATTGTGTTTATTTGATGCCTTGCAGAACACTAAAGTCTTAAGGTGAAGTTATGTAGGAGTTGCTTTTACTTTTTTGTTCCTCCCACTTGTTTTATGAACAACCTCAATCAGTAAAACTACTTGTAACACTTTTTCATAGGTGCTTATGTCAGGTTGCAAAATTTATGGTATTGCCACTGCTCAGGGGTCAGAGTTATCAGCATCCAGTGTAGGGAGAGGTGAGGAAAACGTGCAGAATTCAGATTTAGATAAGGTCAGCTGTATCCCATGGGCACTGCAGAGCTGGAGTCCTGCTGCAGAAACAGTGAGGGGAGCAAGGTGGACAGATTGCAGAGTTAAAATTTGAGAGAGGCTGAAGAGCATCAGGAATATCCTGTGTTGCTTTTATTTCTCTGTATTCGTGTCTGCCTTGCACTGTTGAAAATTGGTGTAGATGTTCACCCTTCAGTTTGATGTCAGTAAAAGCAGATGTCCCTTTTGGTGCTTACTCAGGGGATGGTTTTACTGAACCCAGGAGTGTGAGAAGACAATTTTACTCAAGGGACACCACACTGATTTTAGCTTAATAAATGCTTACTGAGTAACCAAATACATTTAAGTATTTGGAACCATGTTTTAATTAATCAGTGAGCACAAGTCCAATATTAGAGATTGTTTGTGGAAGAGCTGAGGTGGACAACTTTTTTTACTTCTTTAAAGCTGTTCTTTGTAAAGTCAGCTGGATTTGAATTCCATGTGAGCACTGACAAGCATCCTGGTGCCCTCACAGGAGATGGCTAGATTTAATGATAGTCTGAAATATTAGCCTCCTCTCTTTTTGCTGGTACCACTTTTGTATAATCCTAAATACTTCAATGTTATACTATTTATAGCTGTCACAAATTCCCATATATGGATTTTTTTTTGGTTCAAAACTTCTGGCTTCCATGACATTACCCTGATCCCAGTCCCAGTTAATTGGAGTGGCCTGCTGGCAGATTGTGAAGTGTGGCCATCTGTTCATTCATGGATTTGAAATTCAGACTAGTGGTGTTTAATTAAACTCTTGTTTCTGGTTTTCCTTTAAAGTATGTGTATGTCTGTGAGAGAGAGCAAGATCGAAATGTTTACAGGAAGTGAGAACTCCTCTGTAATCAATACCATTCTTTTTTCCATTTCAGAAGCTCATAATGTTTTATTTTATAATGTACTTTATGTTTAGTGCAGTTCTAAAATGTATTGATGCCTGACTCTTGTTTAAAATATGAACATCCAACGATGTGAACCGTGAATTTAATTAAGGAGTAAAGGGATGGAAAATTAAGTTGTAGGAGAAGTTGAAAGAATGAAACTTGCAGCTTGGCTGGATCTCAACAAGACATGGGAATGGGGGCATAAACATCTGCAAATATTCAGGTGAAACTGCCATGGCCAAGGAAGAGAATAATGCATTAAGATATGTCATTGTTAAATATTTAGAAAATAAATGTACTGTCTGAGTTCTATAAGATGCCTTGATTTAGAAAGTTTCAAGATGAGCAATGCTTCTTAACAGAATATCACCACTGTCCCTTGATGTAACTAAACCCAGACTAGACTGTATTTGTAATAGTGATTTTACCCCCCTCTTAGAAGTTTCCAAACAGGTTTTGTCTTAACATTTTTTTTAAAAATCAGCAACAAATACAACTTTGGTGCTATGTATAAATAAAAACTGTGTACATGCACAGTCATTTTATGTTCCATTTTACATTCAGACATTTACACCTGTATATAAATGTATTTAAAAGATGTACATAAGAGAAACCTACAATCAGTTTAAATTTCTGTGGTTTTCACAATATAGCATTTTGTTGTTTTAATTTCACATGTCTATTTATTTTAATTTTTCTTTGAGTCATGAATTTGGCACAAATCGACTAGTTTCTACAGGAAATTTTTTCCATTTTGTGGGGAGAAGAAAAAAAAGAATAAAATTAGACAGTGGTTGCTGTGGGCATTGAGTAATGTTTAATGTTTATTGTTACATGACTTCAGAGAATAGCTGACTCATCAAATCACTTTTGGAATTAAAATAAAATCTTGAATAAAAAGTTAAACTCTAATTCCCCACAAGCTTTATCAAAAGTATCCTCAAAATTATTTGGTATTAGTGTGTGTTAAACCAAATCATTTTAGCTGAATAATTCTTTGGGAAATAAAAGGTTTCTCTTTTGTGCTGGTTTACACTTTTCAACTTCTTTTTAGTGATCACTGAGAATAGAAATTTAAGCCTTGAGAGTTTGTTATATCAGGCTCCATATTCAGTTATGAAAAGGGATATTCTTTGGCATCAGTTTCATACAAGCAATTTGGAAGGTCAGGTTTTGTAAACTGTTTGCACTCCATACTTGAGAAACTGTTCATGCCTTTGGGTCTTGGAAGTGATGATCAACTAGAGACTGAACAGGTTAGGGAAACCTGGGGTGTGGGGAAAGTAGAGTTTGGAATAGTAATTCAGAGTAGGCAGAGTACAAACTCCTGCACTCTGAAATCCACATGGAATGGACACATTGAACCTGAGCTCCAGACAGGTTGGTGACCTGTCTCAGATAAAGGGTGTTTGCAGTTCTCCAGGGCAAAGTACAGGACTGGGAAAAGCACCTTCACTGCATCATCCAGGCTTCTGGCAATTTGTGATATTGAGACTTTATAAACTAGAGATATATTCTATATATATATATTCTAATAGGTCAGGGTGACTTCTCAAGATTTCTCATTTCTTTCTGTTCTTAGAAGACCAGATATTTTAGTTTTGCTGGGAATAGTTTTATTCTGTGATTACCTTTGTAGAAACTTCTTGGAAAAGGAAGTTTTAGTTTAAATGCCACAGTTAATAATACAGCAGGCTTTATTATTGAATTTTTATTAATTTTGTTCTAAAGTCCTCCAATTGAAACTTCAGTGTCTTTAAGTACCTGCTTCATTAAAAAAAAAGGAGGCTGGGGGAAGATGTCACCACACAAGTATTCAAAAGTAATCCCAAGTTCCTGTAGCTTTTTTTCAATGCTTGTGTATTATTTGAAGAAATATTGGATCTTCTGTTGGCCCTATAGCTGCTGGGAGGCTTCCTGCCTTTACCTCTTCAGGAAAGATTTGGTATTAGCTTTTATGCCTTTTAGCAAATTGTTTCTTAAATATTTTTGGCTATTTTTGTCACTTTTTTTATGCTGAATGTGCCAAAGGTGGTGGTTCTGTTCTTGTTTAGGCACGACTTCAGCTTTTTGCACGGTAATTTCATACCTCTAACAGTCACTTGACCATGTTGTTTGAACACACTGTCTTTGGTGGTTTTGGGGGGTTTTTTTGGTGTGTTTTTTTTTTCTTGGTTTTTCAAAAGTTACTTCAAGGTTTGCAAAATACAGCATATTGTAAAACTCATATTTTATGGTTATAGCTTAACAGGGCCTGGGACAACTGAAATCAAAAGACGGAGGCTTTCTAAAAACACAGTGAGGGAGATGGTGAAACTTAGGAATGACTGTGAGTTTAAGGGGCCCTAAATCCAAGGTTTATTCTGTAACTCTCAGTCTAAAATTCAGTTTCTGTATAAACAAGTAAAACCTTTCTGATTTTTTTCTCATCAACTTTTTGAGACATTTTCATGTATAAAATGACTTATATTAAAATTAATCTTTTGGTTGGGAAAAAATAGTTTTGGGACTTAATTGGCAGCTGAAGGATAAACATTACAGGAATTTAAGTATCTCCAAAGCAGTATTAAAATGGAAGAAATTCAAAGAATGTTGCAGTTGTGTTAGGGGCACACCCAGGATACCTGGGCAGTAACAGTGCAAGGGCCATTCTGTGCAGGAATGATGGTGGAGATGGAGTGAAATTAAATGAGATGTTAAATGAGATGAGCATGACCAATGGCCTTTATTTAGTATAAATGTAATTAACAGCTAAACTGGGTTTTGGATCAATGTAGAAGAAGCCAAATCTGTGGTGTTTAAAAGCTTTTCCATGCATGTGTGCACACAGACACAAACAAAACAGGCTCCCCTTTAAGCACCCCCACCACCTCCCCACAAAAAGAGGCCAGAACACTTTGTAAGGCTGCTTGGAGCTCTTTAGTGGGTGTTTTTTGCTGGTATATGAATGTAAACACAGGAAGATGGGTATTATTTGGAGGGAAAACATTTGTGAACAAAACCCAGCCACAGGAGAAGCAATAGTCCATTTTTTGGCTGTACTTTAAGAAAAAATGTCCTGTTTTTTCCTGAGCATAATAAGAATCAAAGACTTTGTGCATATTCTTCTCATTCAAAATAATGTCAATGTGACACTGAATTTCCTACTCAGTTGGAATATCTGTGATGATTATGAATATTCATTCACTAACTGTGCCAAAAGCAATACTGCTGGGGTAAGAGGCAGGCTGTAACTTTCCTGGGAGAGAAATACTAATTCTCTTTGGAAATGCAGAACTTTAACAATAAATATAAAGATAAATATAAAATTACAGTAACAGCTAATCTGTTATGCAGGACACTTTGAAAATTAAACCCAAGTGGATTTTTTGAGTGAAAGTGTAGAGACTGAAAATGTCTTGCATTTCTTTCATCTTAACAAGAGCAGGAAATAGAAAGCATGCAAAGGGTGGGTGTGTATTGTGTCTAGGTACCAGCCATTGAAGCCAGCAAACCTTTAATACTGCATTTCTGAAGATAGAAGGTCTTGCATTATTTACAAAATGCAGAAATTCTGTGACACAAAGCTGCAAAATCTCCAGCTTTTACTAAAATTTATTTGAAGAGACTATTTGATACAAGAAAGGCACATAGGTTATCCTAGGGAGGTTTGAAATACAACCTAATTTATGATCCCAGAGAAGAAGCAGAAACTTGACATATGTTGAAGTCATTCAGAAAAATTAAGGATGCTAACAAACACACTTTGGTTTCAGGGCTGAGCCAGAGCTGTGTTTTGTTGAGAAGGTACAAGGAATGTCAGATTTCTGGAAATACCAGATTTCTTTACAAGGTGTAGTTGAGGATTCTGTCTGGGGGAAGCCTCCTAGTGATGTCTTGCTCTTCTCTCCTGCCCAGAATCTTTTCTTGAATGGAATGACAATCAGATAGAGAAAACAGCAGTGTTCTAGGCATACATGTACAAACTGTATTTATTCTGTGTAAACTTCCTTGCCAGTTTCTTGTGTTGGTGAATTCACCAAGATCCTAGGAAACTGTTAAGGTCTCATGACAAAAGCAGTGGCCTCTGTTCTCATAAAGGCATTTTAGAGATTAGATCACAGTACTTTAAAAGCTGTGTTGGATATACATATGTACACCTAATGCATCATTCCATGAAGGATAAATAGCACTTTGTGTTTTGAAGAATCACAGAATTGTTTAGTTTGAAAGGAACCTCAGGAAGTCTAGTCCAGCCCCCTGCTCAAGGAGATTTCTCTTGTTTTTGAAATTGACATCAATAAGGGAATTAATATATTCACTTTTCCTTGCCCCACCTTTTCCTGCTCAAATTGTGTTCACATCAGTCATTCTTTGCAGGCCATTGTGTGTCTTATGGCTGCTTTTGCAGGCAATGTGGAATAGGATGGAATAGGAATGACACCTGTGCAGAGATGGGCTGTGGTTGTTAAATTATTTGTTGAGTTATGCCCTCAGCCAGCATTTTGGGCTCCTTATGGCAGCCAGTGGTCTGTAGGTTCCTTCTTGAAAAGTCCTTTTGCAAACAAACCACAGTGATGTGCAAATCTACTGAGTAAATACTTTTCAGGGAAGCTTTAATGCCAATAAATTGACTTGTAATGCATAACTTTGACTTTGTGATTGCTTTCTGTTGAGGGCAGCAGTGGCTGTGTTAGGATCCTGTGAATGAATACCTGGCCAGTGCTGTTTTGTAGAATCATGGAATAGTTTGGGTTGGAAGGACCTTAATGGATGGAACCCCTCTGCCCTGGGCAGGGATACCTTCTCCTCTAGACCAGGCTGCTCAGAGCTCCAGCCAGCCTGGCCTTGAACACTTCCAGCAATGGGGCATCCACAGTTTCTCTGAGCAGCTTGTGCCAGTGAATTACATTTATAATGTGATGATAAAGCTTGCTTCAAACTTGCATGTATTGTTAGCCCTTACATAACACACAAGTGCAGCATTGTCTGTCTGGCCAGTCCTTCTGAGTCCATGCTCCCAATGCCCAGAGGAATTTCATCTTGTATCCTGTACAGATTGTTTGAGCTACACTGTGTGGGATAGATATTATGATACAATTAATCTCTTTGTAGACACATGTATTATCTCTCAAAATCAGTCTGGTTCTGTAAGATTTGGGGAATAAGAGGTAATTTAATGCATCACAGATGAAGCAAATGGAGAAGAGTTATGTCATTGTTACTGTGAACCAGAGGGTCGGGTGGAGGAAGGGGAGCTCTATCTCCAGGCAGATCAGTATTTACCTATGAAGTGAATGTTTCTGTCAAGAGTTCATCCAGCCTGTGTGTCCAGATGCAGTTGGGAGGACTCAGTGCTGTAGCATGTGAGCTAACTCAGCACCACCAAAGTCTGGGGAAGAGAGAGGAAGCCCAAGGCAGAAATGATTGGTGGGGATGGTAGCATGGAGAAGCTAATCAATTAAACACGGTTCTGCAGTGTTCACAGCTGAGGGGTTTGTCCTCAGAATGATCACAATGATTGTTTGAATTGCCTTTGGAAGGCTTGCTGGGAAGCAGAACTGGATGGATACAATAATCAGAGGGCTTATTGAAATTTTAATTGGGCTTGATATTATAATATCTATGAGGATTGAAGGGTCACAGGCTTGTGGAAGCTGTAGCTTCCAGCAGAAGGCTCAGTGTTTGCTGAGCAGCACTTTTGGAACCAGGGCCAGCAGCTGTGCAGCACCAGCTGCTGCTCTGGACACTTGGTCCTGTCCCTGCTGCTGAGCCTTGTGCCAGTGCCTTGAAATAGGTGCAAGGATAGAAAGGGAATTGAAGATGGTGGCAGACTGAACTCCCTTTCTATGTCTTAAACACTTTTCTGGGATTTGAAAGTGATTTTATACCTTTAGTTAGCAAACACATAAGCTACTGGCATACTTCTGCCCTGTAAGTTTTAAATGACAGAAATGATGTAGTTTAGAGAGGTGTAGGGTTTTTACAGAGATCAGTAGCAGCAAAGCTTCTGAGGAAGGCCTGGGCAAAAGTGTTTGCTTCTTTCTTTACAGCTTAACTGAGATTAATCTTTCCAAATGTATTAAATGTAGTGAAGAATGTAAAAAGTACATCCTCTTTAAGGGACCTACGTTTTTTTCTTCATTCTAACCTCTCTTGGAGATACATCTGAAATTATTTGTGTTCATAGTAACTCAAACAGAAAGCTTTTAAAATAAATTATCTGCCATTTACCATTATTTAGAACTTACAGTGCCAAATGAATGAATCCTTATTTCTCTAACCATTTTTTTTCTTATCTGTAAAATTGTAGAAAAGCTGAATGAGTTGTTTTTTGGAGTGATTTTAGTTTATTTTTTCCATATTAAAAACTTAGAGATGTGTTTTCCTACCTTTCTTTAGGGAAGGTGCTTTAGACATGAGTGTGTCTGCATGTTGAATTTCTTTTATTATCTTTGAAACCTGCCCAAATTTACTAAAGTTTCAACCTTTTGGAAAATTTCCATTGCATTTTCTTAGTAGGTAAATAATCTAAGGATATTCTATCTGCAGCAGGAATGTGCTCCATTGAGCCCTCTAGGATCAGTGCTTTAGGAATTGGACAGGACTTTGTTTGCAGGTGTTTTTTCTGGCAGTAGGTCAGTAATTTAGAAATTTTCCCTGCTAGTATGAAGACAAGATACAGCAGCTGATAGGAGAAAGAAACCTCTAAAATTATGTTACTTTAATACAATACTGTAGTATTAATGTATTACATTCTATGTAGTGCATTCTGCTAGACTGCAGCATTTTGTCTTTTGAGAAGTATGCATTAATTTCTTTTTTCAGTATGTATCTCCCTGTATCAGTGTCTTGCCAACTAAATATTTATAATGTACTGTATTTTGTTTTTGTAAAATCACTGCTGTGCAAGGTTTTACTCAGATCTTTCTAGAGATGCTGGAAATGATGAGCAGAGCATAGTGAAATACAGGTTTCACAGTGTTTCCAGTAGGCATAACTAGAAGTTATCCAGGAAATAGAGCAGGAATAGGAGTTCTTTACCTTGTTAGCTGATACTTTAGGGACTACTATTGAAATGAAAGTAACATCAAAGCTTAACAGGACAGAAACAACAGGGTCAGGTTCAGACTCTGCTGCATAGAATAGATGATAAAGTACAGATAACCTGTAACTTCTGTCTTCAGCTTCTGTAAAGCAAAGAGTCATACTTTGGCAGTGGAGTAAACTAGATGAATTTTTCCATTCTCATGTACATCACTGTGCATGAGTAATGCAAGTTTCCATTCTGTACTCCTTTAAAACAAGTTCCAACACTTTGTGTTGAGGTACTGTGTGTTTCAGAGCTAGACAGGCTCCTGCAGCCTGTCAAAGCTCCACAAGCTCTCTCTGCTTGTGGCTCACAGAAAGCAAACTCGATTTTCATTTCTCCTTCCATTCAACAGGAGCCTCTTTCATGTCTGAAAATTGAAAACGCCTGTTTTTCAGTGTGCTGCATGGATGTGTGTGTGTGTGTGTGTGTGTGTGTGTATGTGTGTGCCCTCTGGCACACCTGTTTCTAATTTCCTGACTTGAAAGCATCTCCCATCAAAAGGAGCAGAAAAACAATTTCTCTGACATGCTGCTCCTTTCCTTTGCCATCTTGGTTCCATCGGAGGAGCATTATAAGATGCAGAGCACGCATTGGATGGGATGTTCAGCTTATATTGTGCTGGGTTCTTTCTCCTCTTGTTGTGGTTATTTCAAGCATTAGAAATCTTCTTGAGAAGTCTCTATGCTGAGGAAAAAACCCAGTGATTTAATCCTTCTTTTCTTGCATGAAGCTCAAATGAAAGATCCAAGTCTGTAGCAAGTTTAAGTTTGTATAAGCTGTGAATTGAATGTTAGTTACTCTTTGGTACAGAAAGATTAACATTTAAAAATTATAGCTTACATTTCTTACCTTTTTTCAGACTTGTATGCAATGTAAGATAGTATCTAATATAATACCTAAAAGTTAAAGATGTTAACAATCTTAAAAAAATAAAAACAAAAGCATCACAACACCTTCTTCCCCATAGTGACATGGTTGTTATGGAAGTTGTGCATAGGCTAACTAGCAAATTGCTGCTAAAGTAGTAACTTGAGGGGACTACTGATACATCCAGAACAGCTGAATTATAGTAGGATAGGTTAAGAGACAATGAAAAAAAATGTTGTAGATTCCTAGGCTGT
This sequence comes from Molothrus aeneus, assembly GCF_037042795.1. Classification (NCBI taxonomy): domain Eukaryota; kingdom Metazoa; phylum Chordata; class Aves; order Passeriformes; family Icteridae; genus Molothrus; species Molothrus aeneus. Next base: position 9,490,736 of record NC_089648.1, read on the forward strand.
TCTTGTCAATTCTTGTAGTAATCAATGAGGAGTATTTGGATTGGAGGTAAAAGTGTATTATTATCAGAAATTACACAATTCAATAGCCACAGAAAAGGGAAGTTCTGTTTCACTGTTTATCTGCCTGGCACTTGAAAGAAACACTGCATTAAAACTGTATTGTGGCATAATCCAAGATATGTGTCTCTCAAAATCAGTGTTGGTGTTTCTGTATGATCTTCAAGTGATTTTGTAGAAAATCTTCAAGTAATTTTCAGGCAGGAATAGAAGCTTCTGGTTGAAGACAGGTTTTCTGAGATCTTTTAGAATTTCGTTTGGGTTTGTAGTTTGTTGAAAAAATAAAGATGTTGTGGCTATTAAGCCTCATTCTTCTTTCCTTCCCTTGTCATAGGAATCTGTTGCCATCAATGCCTGGAGCATTTAGGAATCTGTATATTCTCTCCCCTTAATCTAGGAGGCTAGAAACTTGCATCAAAATACCTGTCTGTTTCTGTTTATTTTTTGTAGGATCTTCAAGTGGTTTGGGTTGGGAAGGACCTTAAAGATCAGACTTTAAAGTTCCTGCAGTGGGCAGGAACACCTTCCACTAGAACTGATTCCTCAGAGCTCCTTCCAGTTTGGCCATGAACACTTCCAGAGATGGCACATTCAGAACTTCCTGGGCAACCAGTTCCAGTATCTCACCACTCTCACAGTAATGCTGTAACCTCATTGTAGGAGGTCACCAAATTTGTCAGGCATGATTTATCAAAATAGTCTCTGTAAACTCTCTGTTTTCTGTAGAAGTGTTTTTGCCTTTGCCAGAAGCAATCCTAGAGGAAGGCAGTTAATTGTACTTAGCCCTGCAAACATGGACAACAGCAGTTCCAACAGGAGTTTTTTTGTCAGCAGAGGAGTTACAAGTAGGCAACATGGTGTTTGCAGAATATTACTGTGTTAGGAAAGTAATTGGTTTACTATATGAAAGTTATTTCAATGTGAAGCTGTAATTTAACCCAGTAAATTTTTCCAGCTAGTCATCTGCATTTGAGTCACTCATGTGTGAAATCTTAGGGAAGCATTTGTCTGTCATTGCAAAATATTCATCTCTGAAATATAATGAGCTTCAGGATACTGAAGAAGTCATCATCATAACTAGGAAAGGATAATAAAATGATTTTAACTCTGTTTACAGGAAAGTTACTAAAACAAATGTATTTGAGACTTTAATGTAGAATTGGAAAATTCTTAGTGGGAGTCCCTCTTGGTTTGGTTGTACTTGGTAGTACTATTCAGTGAAATAAATGCCAAATGTATTAACACTTGCAGTTAAATGTAGTGTAATGGTAGATAGTTAAGCACATTAATCAGATTTACATTTTCATCAACTTGTGTGCATGATTTGGAAATGAGTTTAAGTAGCTTTCACTGGAGTTGCTCTCTTGAGTCATGTTACTACAACTTTTTTGGAAGTTGGCTAATGCTGGTGGTTAGACTAAAGTGACTGGAACTATAAATTTGAACCCACAACTTCATATTGTAAGTTACAAATCAGTTTTGGTTGCTCTGGTAATGTATGCATTTTGTGCCTAATCCTAGTATTATCTACAGTGTGTCCCCAGTTTGAGGCTATACAGACATACAGATCTGCTAAATTTGCAAGAAATTTGGTTTGGATAATAGAAAGTGCAATTCTTTTTCTTAGCCTGTATCTGGTCAAAGTATGTGACACACTACTTAGATTTTTTTTCTTCTTCTTCAAAAATAGATGTTCCTACATCAAAAACTACAGTAACAAATTTTTCTTTTGCAAATGGGGAAATTGTTTTCCTTAGTTATCTGTCCCTGCAGACTGCCAGCAAGTGATGTGCTGAAAGATTTTTACATACACTGCCAGCAGCAGGCTGTAAGTTTGTTGCCTTATAGGTTGACATAAATATGACAAAAAGAAATGACTTTGTGTGTGGGGATGTAGAGATGTGTGATGTGTTAGTAGAATTTCAAAGCTGCTTTCCTTGTGGTTGATCCTGGATGGGGATGTGGGCTGCAGCTGTTCTTAACCCATATTAAGTTTTCTCTCTCTGAATTTTTTTTGGAGGAGACTTGATGTTATGGGAACTCTTCAATAAAGTCATTCTCCTGGGGGGGAAATAACATTATACGTCATGCTAAAAAATGGCCATTGTTGGTTTTTTTAATTCCAATTTAGGAAATACTTGAAAATTGTGAAGTAGTAACATCTGGTTTTATTACTTGATGCACTGAAGATATATAGGCTCACTCTGACTTCTGTGTCTCATTCGTTTGATTCCTCTTTTAAGTTTCCTGCTTCTTATATAGTTATATTTAAAGGTGTTACATGTTATATTTTAAAGGTACTAACAGGTTTTTTCAAGAAAAAAACAGCTTTCTCAGGTTTTTCCAGAGCAACTGCCTGTTTAATTTTATTTTTATTCTTTATAGCAAAGCTTCATAGTGATTAAAGTTTCCCAGTTTTAAAAAAGTGATGTCCATGTTTTGATCTATGGATAGAATGCATCTTGTGGGGTTTTTTTCCTGTTCTTCATCCATCACTTTGAAATAAATAGTAGATAACTCACAGTTCTATTGTGGACAGAAGCTTCAGAGTGTGGGTATAATGAGGCAAATGAACAGACAGACCCTTCTGTAAGCAGATGCTGAGATGGCTGTATTGCATGAGCCTCTTGAAGATTATCCCCTAACCAGAACACCTCTCTCATTAACTTGAGAACTTGTCAGTCTCAATGAAAACACTTTCTCCCTTGTGCTTTCAAGAACAACTTCCCTTGGCTGTGTAATTGTTGTAGTATTTTGGCTCTTTCATTTTCCTCTAAATTTGTAACTGGATTTTACTCAGTCTGTTTGCTATACAAAGCATTTTTTGTGTTTCTCTTGTGCCAGTTGTATGTAGATTCAATGCCAAAGTGTCCCACTTCAAACAACTCAGTTTAGCTGAACTGCATTAATCAGGAGACACTTCCCATTAGGAGGGACACATAACTGAAGACCAAGGTATTTTTGTGAAGATTGAACATAGCAGGATTTTGGGACATGTGCACACAATTTTTCAGCAATCTGGTCTCTGGGCTGATTTTCTGACATCTAATCATCTAATGCATCCATAGTGTTCCAGAGGGTGTTGTTTGGTTTTGTTTGTTTGTTTTGTGTGTGTTTGTTTACTTTTTTGTTTTTTGGAGGTTTTTTTGGGGGGGAGGGGGTTTGAGGTTTTGTTTAATCTTGAAAATGAGGGGGGTAATTTTTTTTCCCTTCTGTACTAGCAATCTTTGAAGAACAGTGGAAACTCACTGTGCATTTAAGGGGAAGGGTATAATTGTGTGTCAAGCAGCCAGAGAGGGAGATTCTTGGAGTAGGTTGCCATGTTAGGGTTTAAAATAATGAAAAGAACTAGAAACCAGTCTGTGAGTCACTGCAACACACAGTGCCAGACCTGCCAACGTGTTTGTGCCCTGCTGTACCCACAGCAGTCAGTGCTCTAAACTCAGCATATGCACAAGGATGAGAGACTCAGCTGGCTGCTCTGGAGCCACTTTGGGTTGGGTTTAATTATTCAATTTTTCTTTATGCCACATCTAGGCTGGCTTCAGCCAGTGTCTCTGTTCTGGGCTTGTTAGTGCTTCCAGTAAAGTGTGAGTTACCCGTGGAGACTGAGCTGCCTTTGTCTGAAGCCAGCCTAGGTCTGATGTCTTACCAGCTCCAGCTCCCTGCCACTTGGAAGCAACTAAATTGTTTCCAGCCATAAATTTGTTTCTGGAGGCTGTGTAGGTGTATTTATGTAGTTCTGTACCTGAGCTAATAAGTCCAACTGTATTATAGCAGATTTTTTTTTATGATTCTAGTGCTTGCATCATCTTGTTATACTAAATGAGAAATATGCTAAAAATATTTTTATATAATTGTGAATGGACTGTGTCTGACTTCTCTCTGTATATTCTGGTGTCTAATGCAGTTTTTGGTCCTGATAAGTTACAAATCTGATCAAAATGTAGTCACTTAGATTTAGATAATTTGAGATCATTGTTACTTCACAACTCTGTGTTAGTTGGGTTTTTTTCTTTCCTAACTGGATAACACAGTTCACCTGGCTCTTGGTTAAACCTCTTCTAGCTGCTTTGTCTATTTCCCTGCCATTAATGAAAAATGTCAACAAACAGGAGGCATAGGTAGTGTCATGACCTTGGTCTCTATGGAGAAGGTATCAGCAGTGAATTTTCTGTCCAGCAGCCCCAGCTGGTCCAGTAAACATCCATGGTGCCATTTGGCTGCAGCTGTATGTCCCAAAGCACAGTACAGGAAGGGAAAAGGGTGTAGGAGAAAAAATAGCAGGTGTGAAAGTGTTCCTACAGAACAAGAGTAGCAGTAATGACCTGTTTGTCTTCACCAAAAATAGGTTTCAGGGGACAGGTACATAAAACACTGAGGCAATAAATGATTCTTTGCAGAAGCGTTTTAATTTCTTAAGGACAAACCTTTAAAAATTACAGGAATCTGTATTAGGAGTCCAGTGACCAGCCACTTTTGCAAAAAAGCGTGGCTGAATTCTTGTATTCCTTTGTTGAAAAAGGCTGAATCAGATGGACTAAGTAGAATATTCTGTCATGCAAAAGGAGTTTCTGTGTCACTGAAGTTGTTCTTGGTTAGGAGAGTTGTATGCAAGGATCATTCCCAGGAGAATGATTAGTAAGAGGATTCTATCTGGGTAGAGATGCTAAGTCAGAGACGGTGTTGCTGTTTCTTCTTTCTGTAATTTTTGTTTAATTTTTGTTTAGTTTATGACTTTGTGGAGTTAAAATTTTAGGAAAGTTGTGAGAAAACCACTGACTTACTTGAATTTTTGCGTGACTTCGTGTCAACCTTTTTAGAAGATAAAAATGTGTGGCAGAAACTTGTCATTTGCATCACTGTGAAGGAAGAGTCATTATTTTGCATCATCACAGCCAAATGAATGTGATGATATAAATTAATGACTGGGTTTCTTCAAAGTGATATCTGTATTTTGACTATTCTTGATATTTCTTTAGGTTGTGGAGAGCACCTTGTCAGGACCATACTGGCCAGAGAATGTTCATGTGCTTTGCAAACAGAGGATGCCCACCAAGCTCTCCTAGAGACTATGCAAAACAAGTTTATTGGTAAGTATATGGCCCAAATTGCCTAAATGCAAGTTACTTGAAAATGCAAGTAACTCTATCAGAGATATTTATTCTTGTGATTTCTCTTGAAGCCTTGTGTTGCAGTTGGCTTCAGATTTAGTCTTGTGTTACATCTGAAAAATGTTAAACTACAGAAGAATATATTAGGATATTTAAAGGAAAACCCTTGGAAATACCTCAATTGTTATGTGAGTCATAGAATACCCGGAGAGGTTTGAAGAAAGAATTTCCTGTCTGAATCATGGGCTGTGGTGTACAATTGCATATTTTAGAATTGATGAGTTAGGAGCATTAGTAAAATTATTCAACATGTTTAACCCTTTTAAAAATAGTAGACCTCAATACCATTTCTTGTTCTAATTAAGTGCTTTGGACAGACAGATTCTGGTTTGCTATTTACATAATAATATTAATATCTTGGAAAAGTGAAATATACTTTGTTAAAAAAACAATTTTTTATTTGATTTAAGAGAATTGTGTAATATATTTTCAATTTCTTATAAATATATATCTTCTTTTCTTTCCTCAAATCATAAGCAAAAGATGAAAGTGGATTTTTAAAATAACCATAAAATCTTGCCCTTTTGAAAATTCCAGTGAAGCTTCTGGTGTATATGTTGACTTGCAGTGTTTTCATAACCCCTCAAATTTTGTCAAGCTTTAGAATCCACAGACAATTTTCATCTTGAAAATTTCTTATGGACAACATAATGCTTGTGCACTGTGCTGCCAAAGCTTGTTGTGTGATACTTTAAATTAGGACTGAAAGAGGGGCATGTACACACACCTTTTGGGGTCCCAGGGACTAATGGTCTTGGTCTTGGCAAGCAGTGCATTGCAGCTTCTTGATTTCTTTTCTAGTGTTGAATCCAGGTTAGATTCTGCTTCTGACATTTGACTGTTTGAAGGGAAGTCACCTTTGCATTGGAGACTGCACTTGATAATCTGCTGCTGTACTGTGGTCACTTCTAGGTATTGTAAGAGTGCAGAACACTCTGTGTTCCCCAAAAAGATCCAAGCAGAAGAAATGTAGCTTTTTATATTTAAATAATAAAATTTAAATAAATAATTATTTATATAATCACTCATTCCAGTTCATAGTGGTACAAAATTAGGAGTTTGTGTACCCAAAAGAAGCCTTTAGGAAGGATGTTTGTGATAGCTTTGCTAATTTGTCACCTGCTTTGCAGATGTTGTATGGAAGTGGCCTAACGTTAGGAAAGTCAAATTTTAGTCCATGCTCTTAAAATTTATTCTACTGTTTGTTCTAAGAGTGCTAAAAGCAAGCCCAAATTGTATGTGGCCTTCTGCAATTTCATATTAATGCATGTACACATACAAGATGGAAAGCTACTGATGAAGTAATTCATAGAGACTGGCTGATAAAATCCCAAAATCTAAATTGTTTTAGTTCAAGGTGCCTTCTTTGAGTTGCTTTGAGTGTTCTGGGTTTTCTTGTTAAGTTTGGTAATGGTTAGCAAAAAACACAATTCTCATTTTGCTGTTTAAAGCAAATGTATTTTGCCACCGCTTTGCATATAAAATGTTAACTGGCTCCTGTGTGATGTATGCATTGTGTTCTTTAGTGGAAATGTGAAAATGTTTCTGTTGGAGATAAGAGCCTATTAAATGTTGCTGAAGAATTTATTACACCTGAACTATCAATTGTAGAGAAAAGAGGAGCTGCACAGACAAGAGGTACCAGGATATCAGTGTGGTGTGTTACTGCCTTGGGAAAACACTAAACCCAGCTAAACAGCAGAAAGTGAAAAGAGTGAGAGACAGGATTAAATTAATGCTCTTCATGAAAAGAAAATTTGGAAAAAAAAAGTTTATATAACATTTATATAAATGCTTTGTAATTCCTTCTTAAAGTTTTAAATCAGGACAGGTCTGGCTTGTATTTTCAGAAACTTAACACTGCAAGTTTCTGCTGCCTGACAGCAGGACTGTGTAGTATGCTCAGTTATACTCAGTAGTATCTCAGTTATACTCTGGGCAGTGCTGATATGGGAAAAAAAGATACTTCCACCTTTGTTTTTTGTGTAGGTGAAGTGCTTGGATTAGAAAACATAAAATCTAGTTTGTGCTCTGTTGTCCTGTGAATGAGGACTGATGGAGGAAAACATCAAAATCCAGATACATCTTGCTGGTTACATGTGACATAGTATTGAGTTTGTAGCTGGTAGAGAAATTTCTGTCATCTTGGCAATTCTGGAGATGGAATGCAAAGTTACATGTGGCAAATACAGTGCAACAGTTAAAAACATGCATTACACTTAAAACCAGTAGGTTTATACTAAATAGGTTTTTTGCTGTGGCTTTTTCTGTGCTAGTTGATAGCACAGGATGTGTGATAGGGTGCAAAATTTCTTACAGTGAAACATGAGGATAAAATGGGGTAATAGACTCCTTGCTGATGGCATGGATGCTTCCCTTGCCTTCCTTAGAGCCCTGCTTTGTGGTCTTGTCAAACTGTCACCAGAATTATAATGGACCAAGGCATTGGGGAAAAAAAACCCAGCCTTTAACAAAGCTGAGCTAGAATGTTTTATCAGAAGTCAAAATGTGTGTTAGTTGTATCACAGGGATGAACAGCTGATTTTGGCAGTTGCCATCAGATTGGTGCTTCCTGTTTACAGGGCTCTGAGTCTCTGCAGAGTCCTGGGAATCCTTCCAGCTAGGGAATGCCTGGCTTAGACAGTGAGTGCTGTTTAAACAGCAGGTGATGAGCAAACTCATGTCAGATGTGCTTCTCTCATCCTTTCTCAGAGCCAGCTTACTGTGGAGAATGTGCAACTGCTGGTTGAATCAGAGGTGAGAGAAATGAAATATAGACTTTTTGTAAATGGAATGGGCGCCATATCTTTAGTCAGAGAGTGCAGAAGGCTTGGTTCACAGTTAAAGAATGGTGTTCTGTAAACACAAGTACCTTCCAGACAGAAGAAGGGAGGATTTTGTTACTCATCATTCCTTTCAAATGCAGCCAAGTTTGTGTTTGTAGACTCTAATGTAGACTTAGAGTAAATATTTGTGTCATCTCATTGGCTGGAAATCTGGGCTTTTAACAGTGGCAGCATTACCAATGATGCTTTAGAACTTCTTATGAAGTATTAGAGAATAATGAGCTGAAAGACATAGTTGGAATGTGATATTTGTTCTTTCCTTAGCAGAGATCTGTTTCTCTATTCTTGCATTTTTAAACTGCACTTCAGTTGAGCCAAGTCTGCAGCAAGGTAATAGCAGAAGAATAATGCTGACACTTTCTCTTCTAGAAATGTAGTGTCAAAATCCTCTCTTCTGAGCAAGACTTTGGACAGCTAAGAATCATAGAAAATTAAATTCCTGATTATTAGTTATGCTTGCTGGGGAGGAAAAAGCCTCATACTTCAGCAGTAACAAGACTGTGACTGGCATTGCACAGTGTTGTAGTTACTTTGTAGTACATTAGAGTTTCCTTTGGTGCTGCATCACTCTAAGCTTTGTAGTATTCTTTGTGGTTTTCTAGCAGAGGAAACAAACAATGGAAGCATTATTATGCTTCTCCATGACACAGAGAAAAGGATTTCAGAGGAGAATGAAGTGATCCTGAATAAACACAACATGGTGATGTTCCACAAGGATTTGTATAGGTCCTCCCTATGCTTCTCCATGCCAAAAGCATTGGGATTTTATTGGTCTGTAGTATCCTCAGTTATTTCATTTCTTAAATCTTACCTGTAAAGTTTTAAAGTGCAGGTGTTTTCTCTTGCAGCTCCTTTAAAAATTCAACATAGATGTTGTGACCTAATGTATCATGACTTGAGACAGCTTCTGCCTAAGCATTCACCAAATAATGGTGCATGAAATTAAAAGCAGGCTTCATTTAGTGCTTATTATATTTGGAGTTTAGTGGGATACATAGCAGAAGCAGAGTGGCAGACAGCTTCACTTCCACCACACTCTGTGCACAAGCTGACAGTCCAGTGGCCAAGGTGATCTGTAACTGTTGATCTGAAAAAGTCAGAATTTCACTCACACAGTGCACAAGAAGGTTTAGAATTGTTTAACTGCCCTCTGTTCAAACTGGGGGATGCTGAAGCACTTAATTGGTTGCACCACACCACAGCCAGTGTTCAGACCCAAGTTCTAAGCCTTTGAAAGCTGATGTAAACAATGAAGCTGGTAATGGTTTCTCTGCTATGGAAGAGTGTGAATGTAGAACATCTGATGAGCAGCTGGTTCATCCTTCAGCTGGGTAAGTGTAAATAAAACACTTCATTTACAGCTTGGTGTTGAATCTGTGCTAGGATGGTTCTGTGCAGTAACTACAAATGGGGAAAATAAGGCACAGGATCAGAAGTGAACAACTTCATTCCCATGATCTGGAGGGACCAATCTTCATCACGGGAGAGCTTTAATTTACAAAAGATGCTAAAGACAAAGTGTTCTTCACCTGTAACTGTAGCTCCTCCAGAGCAAGGCTGAATGCTGAGGCCATTATTTGCTTTAACACTTGCAAAACTCTCAGTTCTGTCCCTGATCAGCAGCTGAACCTGAGTTGTGATGTTCAGCTCTGGCTGCTCTTGCAGAACTTGATGGGATCAGGGAATGTGGAGTAGCTGTGATGACCTGCTTGCTTTTTTTGAGAGACCATTGCTACAGATTAATAACATATGAAATACATAAATAAAAATGTAGTGATGCTTTCTGTATGTCACATAGTAATAACAGAGTAGTTGAGCTTTGAAGGAGAGAAATGTGTTTTGTAAAATGTAGTTTTGTGACTAGGGGAGGTAAGGATTTGACCAAAGCTAATGAAATATGGGGTTTGTTTGGTTTTGTCTTACCCCTTTTCTCTGGTGTGGCCAGTCAGTGCTAACATTATTAGTTAATGCTGCAGTTGGAATTTTACTTTGGATCTTTCATCCCACATTGCTCAGTGGTTCTGCCAGTGTAACTGGGAAAGGAACACTGGGCTTCATGAGACTTAAAATGGTATTTAAAGTCCCAGGTTTTTGTAATTTTGTCATTAGCAAGTTATTAGATCAAACATTTATCCAGCAATTCTGTTTTATTGCAGTGGAAAACCGTATTTTTGGGTATTAGGCATGTTTTAACTAAATTTTGAATTTGTACAGGAAAACCTATTTTTCTGAAAAGTACAGAGAGAACAAAAATGGTGTAGGAGGTGGGAGCCAGATCACTTTTTCTTTCTAATGAGAAAATATTCTGCCTTTAATATACATGGCAGTATTTTAGTTCCACTTTTTCTCCTCCTCTTGAAATACTAATTAAATGTGTATAGAAAAAAGTCATTACCTATATTGTTATTTTTTACAAAAGTCTGCTCTGTTGTTCTTTTTCTCAATGGGTTGGCTGTAACAAAATGACTTTTAGAACTAAATTAATGAAATATATTCCTAACCTTTGAATTCACAGTGTTTTGAGAACAGTCAAATTAACTTGTGTGCATGATACATGGATTCTCTTTAGAAATAAAGTATAATACTGCTTTTGTACCATTATTTTTACAGATTCAGTGATGAGTGCATAGCATTCAGCTGTCTGGAATTTTGCTTACTGTAGACCTACTCATTTGCACTGTCTAGTTTGTTAAAATACACTCTTTAGCATAATTATAATTATCATCAGTAGGTCCACATATCTAGAAAGATCCTTGTTTAAAAAAAGTATTATATTTGAATCCCTCTTTTAACATTTTTGAAAAATTACTTTAATTGAAAAATAAGTAACTTTTAAACAATATGCTTTTCAGCATGTATTTAATTAGGCTTAGGGTCTGATTTTTAAGAGCAGAGAAACAGCCTGAATTTACTGTAACATAGAATATTGTAATATTATTAGTGTAGGCAACTCAGTTTTGACACTTCTTAGAGATTGATTCTCCACAACTTAGGCGGTGAATTGGAGACATAAACTGTATTGTTGCTGATTTTGCACTGAGATGGTTTAGCTGAACTTGCTGCTGAAGGCATCTGGGATGGGAGAGGGTGGAGTCACTCAGTTTGCTTCTGGTGTGTCTGGGAATGGAGGCCTTCACCAGCAACAGGGAGGCAGGGTGGCCGTGGGTGGGAAGATCCTGAATCTTTGCAGGGTAGTAGTGCAAGTGACTGTGTCGTCATTTGCTGCTTGTGTTTGGAGATGGAGACAAGAGGGATGTTCTCTTTCAGACTTCTCCCACCATGGCAGAATAATGCTCATTCTGCAGGTGATGATGAAATGGTGCAGAAGATCAAAAGGGCAAGCAAGGCTATGTTGTTGTGTGTAGGAGGGATAATGTCTCCCATCATCCTTGCTTTGTTTGCATAACACAATTTTTTTAAGACACTTGGTTCAATGTTTCATTCAAATTACCTGCTAATAGTCACTTTAAGTAATTTTATTCATCTCACACCAGTAGAACTGTTACAAAGTTAGTGCAGTGTGACCTGGTTTCATGTGGCATAACCAACATTTCTTTTTAGTCCGAAGGCCCAACCTGTGTCATTCTTAAAGAAGTCAGTGTCTTGCCCATCTGTTGTGTTTTATGGGTGCTGAAATTAAGACTGTTATCACACTTTTATCAGGTGCACTGCTGTTAAGTTAATCCTCTTCTGGAGTTTTCCAGTTGCAGTAGGGTGGCAGTGTACTTCAGCAAAGGCTGAATTTATTCAGTCAGTTTTCCAACTTTTGAGTGGTCTTCAAAGCCTTTGAGTTTTGTGAACTGCTAATAAAGCCTCCATGGTGCATAATCATTGAAGGAAGTAATTTGTTCAGAAAACAGTTGTGTACACACTTAGGGCAGTGTAATGGACACCATGTTTAATGTCAATAAATAAATGCCATTTATGCTGACAGAATTGGGGCTCTCAGTTGTTCATGTAGAGGTTGAGCATCTTTTTGGATGAAGTTGTAAGCTGAAGATTTTGTCTTATGTGCTTGAAGCTCAAATTTAAAATTACTTATTTACACCCTTTTTCAAAAAAAACCACTTGCTTTGAGTGATTGTTTTTCTTTTATTCTGTGTTTCGCTGAAGATGAATATTTTGTTCTTGCAAGAAATCCCTGTAAAAATTGAAGTTTTTTGATAGAAATGCAGTGTTACTGTTCTGCTGCAGAGTCTCTACAATGAAAGAAATATACTGCTAAGCCTTGTGAAATTTCAAAAGACCATGTAAAAGTTACTCAGATTGCTGACAGTTCGGTCAGTCATGATGGCACATTTGACAAAAATACTGGGAAAATGTTGAAATATATAATTAGCTTATTTACAGACTTCCCTTTCATCTCTTTTTTTCAGAGTGTGGGAGAAACAAAATCCCTAAAATAAGTGATTAAACTAATGGAAGCATTTCTAGAACAAGACTTCAGTGGAACCAACTCTATAAACTATAATCAGTAGTTGCTGTCTGGTATTATGTGCACTCATACAGTCACAGTGTTATACTGTGCCCTTGAACACAGTCTGCTGTGAATGCTGTTTGGCTGTCTTCTGATGAATTAGAACATTTTTAACCATTCTAATTAAAGAAATAATTAATATTTTTCACTAGAACTTTGGAAGAATCTTTCACAGTTCTTGAAAGGAAAGGAGAAACTGCTTATTAAAAAAAAAACTGAGCTTTTTCTGTCTCTTTGCAATGACTTTTCACCACAGCTTAGAGAGCTTGGACTTTTCACCATGGCTTAGAGCCTAAATCATTTGTGCAGTTTAGTGTAAGATGAGGTCTGCAGACTAAGTTCAGGTAGGGGCATTGTCTTTGAAGTACCTGATTTTGACTTGGGTGGTAAAACTCTTCACAACTTTCCAAGCTTTGTGTTTCTATTTTAACCAAACATATTTTCCTGTTTTATCTACTACCTTATCATGGGCTGGATTCTTGTTTCACAGGGACTTGGTCACAGTCAGTGAGTAATACAGGAGGTGTATTACTAGGTGTAACTAGTAACAGTTCTTTCACAAAGCAAGTGGCACTTTAAAGATAATAATCTGTTTGCATTAGATTAACTAAGATACTACTGTTTATTAAGCACACTGCATTTATTATTTTCCTGCAATGTGGCTTCTATTGCAGTGGCCACCTTGCATCATTTTTCAAGGTGGCTGCTCTAATATTTAGAGAAAACACAAAAAAGCTTTTAGTTTTCCTTATGGTAATGCTCTAAGTTGTTTTTTATTGGGCAGTTTTGTTGTTATTTGCATTAAAGGAGAAATTTTAATCATACAAATAGTTGTAGGCAAGTTAAAGGAGGCTAATGAATAGCTCTGCTCTAAAGTTCTAGTGGCTGGCAAATTACAGTGCCTGCACACTAATTTATTTAAAAGAAAGAATTGAAAAGAATTACATTAAATGGCTGTTGCAATTGTATGTTCAATTTTAAATGTCACTATAGTGCAGATGTGTAACTAGGATGGGGCCTAATTAATGAAGCAAGAACTTCATTAATTTTGTGGCTTAAGACATTTTAAACTGTACATGAATTATACCATTGTTTCCACATTTAAAGCAATAGGAATCTTATTTCAAATTGCAAACCAGAGAAAAAATACTTAGGCTTGGTTCAGCTATCTTTAAAGCTTTTCCAGCTTCTGATAGAAGACTTTTGTATCCTATGTCTTAAATTAACAAGACAGGAGCCACTGTAAAAAGGACGTGCTCAGGCTTTTCTGTTAATATTCATCAAACAGCAAGGCAGACAGTACAGCAGCTGCATGATGCCTCTCTACAAAGGGCTTTAAATTGGCAAAAATGAATAAACTGTAAAAATGACCTAAATTTGCTTGATATTTTAGGTATGTCTTTATAGAATCTATAGAACAGAAAGAGCTAAATATTGAGTCACAACTTTTTTTCAACTTGGCACTTTGTTTTTCATTATTATATTTTCCTTGATCCATCCAAATTACATTTGAGGTTTGCACTCATAAATATAATTTTCAATGGTTTTGTTTTATTCCATGTAGCTCTTCATTTTTTTGATTGCTGGTGAATTAGTAGATTAACATTCCAGAAAATTATTCCTTTGAAACACTAGGCAAAAGAGAACCGATGCTTTTGTAAAAGCACTGTTTGATCTGTCAGTCTTTTCAACCCTTAGTGACAAGATTAAAGGGAAAAGGCAGAAAGTCAAATTAAAAAAAAATGCCCAAGAAAGTATTCCTATTGCAAGTAATTCTCCCCAATGATTTTGTCCAGGTTCACCTTTCCTAGCCAATGAAGATGGTGTACTGGGAGGTGTGATTGTTCTCCGCTCCTGCAGGTGTTCAGCAGAGCCTGAATCCTCACAGGAAAAGCCAACTTTACTAGGTAAGGAATTCTTACTCATTTCAATTTAAAATGAAGGCTGAAGTGAAATCTCTGTGCGTGTTTGAAAGCCACAGAGAAAACAAAATGGAATTGGCATTGAAATAATAAAAATCCAGAAGATGAAATAGGGAACAAACAAGACTAATATTAACAAAATTCCAGAAAAGAGCATGCTTTCTGACTCATTATTTCTAAGCAGAATTGCCATTCAGAGGATTGTGTGGGATCCTTCTAAACCTATGGCATAGATACAATAGTTGCTTGTGGCAAGGTGGGATGTGTTCCTCATAGGAAAAATTGCATTTATAGCTGGGAGTAATGCATGTAGCTGTTTGCTGCTTCTCAGTAGCTTATTTTTGAAAAATGCTTTCTAAAAAGTTCTTTAATCCTCCTTTTTGTATAAGAAAATGTGTGAATTTGGAGAATGCACTGAAAATTTGTAAGGAAAGTTGTTTATGGTTGTTTATTCTTGGTAATTGCCAGGAAAATCAGTTTAGATAAGTCACAGTTACTATTTGCATTTGCACCAAACAGAACTTTCTGCTGCTCATACTGAAATCACCTGGACTTTACCTCTACCAGTAACTGTCTGGTTCCAAAAGGGCTTTGCATCCCTGTTTCTGTCCTGGAAGCACAATCCCTCTCTTGCTGCTTTATGGCAGGAAAGTGTATTATGGAAAACTGTCCTGTGGTTTGTGTGGGAGGAACAGATGGGAACTGAAGGCTGTAGATATGAGCAGAACAGGGTGGAAATACAACCCTGAGACAGTAAGGTCTCTCTAAGGGAAGGAATTTGGGATTGGGGGCATATGAATTACTTCAGGATGACACTTGTGCCATCTCCTTTCCTCAGATGTGCAACTATGTGCATATTTATTGGGTCAATTGACCTAAGTTACCAGAGTTAAAGTGTTTTTCCTTTATATAATACTCTGCTTTATTATTATTTACCCATTTGTGACATTATCTAGTGCAACAGCATCCTGCAACATAAATTCTATCCTTAAAAAAAAGAGTTAAGAAAATGAAAACACAAGTCTGATTAGGTAAGAGCAAACAAGATCAATGTAACCTTCAGTTCCTGAGATTTGGAAGTGAGAGAATTTTTTTATATTCATGTAATGGTTCTCATTCATGTAAGAGAACATATTCTATTAATGAAGATTTGGCATTTTCCCCTCAAAAATTAATCTATAAAGTCCCCATATATTGTACATCAAAAGTAAAGACTATTTGTCCATTGATTTTTGGTTTTCTTTCCCCTGAACTAGCAGAGATTAATTGTAACACAGTACTTTTTCTGTACCATGGAAATTTCCTACCTTATAATGAATGCAGAGATAATACACAATTAAACATATGTAGTATTTGTTTTGTTTGGACTGAAAGTAAGTTGGTTAATACTGAAAAACTTCACGTATAGAATAAAGAACACTCATGTCTTTGTTACAGGGATCATCTTTTTTCTTTCTTTCTAATATTGAAACAAATGGCAAGGAAGTGACTTGTGAAATGGTTGAAAATATACTTATCTGAAGATATTTCACATGTGATTTAGAATTTTCTTTATAGTTCACTACCTTTAATGGCTAGCAATAACTAAGGTTTGTGCTAGTACAGGCTACTTTTGGTAGTTTTCAAAGGCAAATATATAATACTTTGAGGGTATTTGTTCTAAACTGTTTCCCAACTTCTCAAAATTGAAAGATGGGAATTAAATTAAAATTAAATTAAATTTATATTAAATTAAATTAAAATTAATTAAATTGAAATTTATTAAATTTAAAAACAAATTTTAAATTTGTCTTAAAAAAATGCTTTCACTGGGAGTGGAGCCTTTGGGTTGCCATGGAGAGGTTGGGCCCCTCCAACACACACTGATTGTGCTGGATATGTTTCACTCTGTGGAAGCTTTTGATTCACCTTTGGTGGTATCAGTCACAAATCTGTTCTGGGGGAGCAGAGCACACACCTCCATGAAGTTCCTTTTTCTTTTATGATGATATCTGCACATCTGTCAGAATCTTCAAGTCTTGCTGGGATCATCTAACATTTGATCTCCTGCTCTGGTTTAATTGCTATGCAAGGAGATGTGGTTCAAAGGATAAGTGTGCTCAGCAGGCTGTGACCTTCATCCTAAAGGAACGTGAGGAATGGGAATGAGTAAAGGTTTTAAACCCATACAGGGATGCTTTTTTTGCAGTATGTGAAAGTCACTCTCAAAAGAAAACTGTGGAAATGTCTGTTGAAGGCATCTTGTGTAATTCATGTAAGACACCTCCCATAATCCAGAGAAAGAATTTGTGCCTCAGTGCATTTTCTTAAAAAATTAAAAAAATTTTTACAAAATTCTGTGAAATGCCTTAAATTCTGATCAGCTATTTTTTTTCTTTCCCCCCTTCCAAATTATGGACTTTGTGAATACAAAGGAAAATGACCACAATAGAGAGCAGGAAGAAAAGAGTGTGGCAATTTATAAAGCTCCACTGAGAGAGAGCTGAACATTTGAATAATGTGCTGTCTGAATTTTGTGTTGCAGCTGAGTAGGAGTGTGTTTGTGTACATAAAGATACCTGCATATGTATCAGGCAATTAAAGATTACTGGAACAGGCTGTTTAACAGCTGATAAATCAGAACACTTTCAGACTTCAGGACAGGTCCTTTTTGCTTCTTTACCCTGGACTAGGCTAGCAGCAATTCAGACTGCTACACAGCACTTTACTGGATTACCAGACATTAACAATACTTGTGAGCAGTGATTAGTTTTCTTAATCATTATCCCTGCAAGCATGGCAGTGCTTTAGGATATCTAACCCTGATATCCTAAATTAGCTGTGAGTGCAGTACCAGAGAGCTGATGTTGTTTATCTGGTGCTGGAAGTCCAGGTAATCAGACCTGGGAGTGCTTTGCTAGGGATTTCTTCTTCATCTTTCTTTCCTCTCTCACCTTTAGTGCTCCTTACACTCTCCACAAAGAAAGGGGGTGTTTGCATCTGCTCTTGTAATTCAGCATACTTCTGAATCCAAGACTTCCTCTAATTTTGCCAGAAATCTTTCTTATTGTGCATGTTACTCTGTTTCCATCATACATCTCTCCTCCTTTTTCTGCAGGATAAGTTTGCTTTTACCAGATGTCTTTCCTGCCTGATCTATACCTTCAATTCCCATATTGCAGATTTGACTATTTCTGCATGTTTGCCTGTGTCCTGCTTGGGATACAGGCTAACAGCTGAGCCACAAATCCCCCTTTACCTGTTGATACTAGGTCACTTGGCTAGTACCCACTTTTGTCTGGGTTCAAGGCAGGCAAATACAAGTTCTGTCAGCTTTTTGTGATGGGTGGAAAAGTCCACTGCTTTAGAAGTTGGTCCTATTTTTAACTGCAGTTGGAGTTGATGTGTTTCTCATCTTGGAGGCTCCATATCATTGAAGTAACATTCTCATTGTGGTTCATAGTTCTGCAGTGTGTGACTGTGAATATTCAGGAAAATCTTGTTTGTTTGATAGCTGTTTCTTTTGAGATTTAATTGCTCTGGTAAGTGGTTTTTGGTTTTTGGTTTTTATCCTTGCTATATTTGTTCCTCAAGACACAGTCTTGTTAAATTGCATCTTGTATTTTAAACCAAGGGCTTTTTGTAACTTCTTGCATTTTCCTTTCTAGTGGAATTTCTGTGGAGCCATACAACAGAGAGCATGTGTGTTGGATACATGTCTGCACAGGATGGCAAAGCTAAGGTAAGCCATGAGGAGTAGGCTGTAATACAGTTGGATGACTACAGAAGCTAAGGAGAATTTGAATTAATGATAACGATATATATAAGAAATTTCTTTCTCTAAGAGAACAGAGGAAGTAATGGTTGCATAAAAAGTTAAATGTGTCAATTGATTAGGCATTTCTAATTTCTTTTTTTAATTGCAGCAGTTAACAACCCTATACTAACATATGTTCCATGTCAGGTTAAGGTGCCACAAACACATGTCCATTCCCTCTGTACTCAAATAACTTTATTCATCTTGATTCAGTTATGCTGGTACCATATTTTTCTGTGGGCATGTCTTTCTTTGGATAAAGCAATTGCACCATCAAGGAAGATATAAAACAAACTTCAAACAAGTTCCTAGAATACCCTCTGTGATAAATAATTCCAACATTACCATCCATGTTTTCAGTTTCTTGGGGCCTTATACTTGATTTTTAATGAGAGAAATATTACATTAAATTTGAAATTAACGGTGAAAACTGGAAAATTCTGTCACATCATGATCAAGCAGTAGGGATTAAGTAAGTGGATGAGCCATCCATTCTTAGGAAAAGAGCATGGAAGGGAGAAAAAGGGTAGTGTAGCAACTGGAGCATTTAGGAGAGATGTTTGGAGAACAGGAATGAACATGGGAGAAACTGCAAACAGAGACTGTAATGGTTTCTGTAGACATTCATGCAAAGAGGGATGTGACCAAGGTAACACAAGAAAAAAAAAAACCAAACCATATATATATATATATAAAAATACATATAAATATATATATGTGTATATATATATACATACATACATACATATATATGTGTATATATATACATACATATTTATATGTATCTATATACATACATATATATATATATACACACATATATAAAGAAGAAAAGCAACATCAGATATTTTACACAGCAAAACTGGTATAACACTGTTTCAAGCACTGGAAGGGATGAGTTCATCTTTAAGATGTAAAATGTGCAAGAAAATAAAGACAAGAATGCCCCAGAAAGACAAGGAAAATAACAAGCAGCTGATGAAGGAAGTGTTGGCAGAGGTGTAAGTGAAGTATTTGCTTCACTTTTGAATAACTTAGGTGCAATTCTTTCCAGATAGCTATACATGGATGAGAGTGTGGTTTTACTACTTTTCTTAATATTTGTTTCAGATTTAGTTGAAAAAAAGTCCAAACTGAAGTTAAAAGCTCAGATTGAACTGAGTGGAACTAAAGCAAGTTCAGCCACAGATGTTCTAGTATTTGCTAGTTAGCTTTAAAATTGTTGTCTTGTGTTTGCAGTGAAAGAATAACTGGAATAAAGGATGTTAAATGTTTCCAGTGTGCACACCTGCCTCTGACTTACACTCTGAAGCTCAAAATGTTATTATTTCTTCCTGGTAGTGTCTAATTAATAAATAAATGCTAAATATGAAATCTGTCTGGCAATGAGTATTAACATGACAGTGCCATGCCCAGAGTTGCTTTCCTACTCACAGTTGCAACATTTGACATCTGGTGTGCATTGTTTTCATACTGCTGGTAAATTCTCCAGCTGGTAATACTGATTGTGCTGACAGACACAGCTGCTCTTCTTGGATCACTTTTAAATTATGTTTTTGACCTTCACTGAAGAGTTAATCCCCCTCCCTTTCTTCCTTCTTTGAGTCTGTGGCCACAAATGCTTTCCAGAGAAAAACCACAAACGCTTTTGCTGCTGACTTCTATTGATCAAAAAAAGTCTTCTGTCATAAAAGCTGGAATTTTGTTCTGCTACAACTAGGACTAAGTTATAGATGGAAAACTGGGCTTGAAATAGAACACAATGTATTGCAAGTGAAAAAAAAAAAATCTCTGTTCTTTAATAGAGTGACTGTTTTGCTACAGTTAATTTTGAGTGCTTGCCATGAAAGAATAATGGGATAAGAGTTCATAAAAGTATAAAATATCACTTGTTTATGAGGACCATAGCAAAATGATTAGGCAGCAGCTTGTAAGGAAATATTTGCTTTCCTGTTTTTCTGGGGTGGTGAAGACTTTCACGTTTTATTTCTTTCCTCAGTCTAGGACTTGAGTTTTGTTCTTAAACTGAGGGGTTGTCACAGTGCCTGATTTTGAATTGGTTCAGGTTTTTTACTAGACTAATATTAGAATCATATAAAGAGAAAAGGAGCCTGCTTTACTATCTTAGTGTGATTCTTTAGGCATGGGAGGTTAGTGCAATTCATAATAGGAACTAACAAATGGTGGTTCTGAACACCAGCTGGAAACTGTGGAGGTGCAGGATGTCCTTCTTACAAGGCAAACAGAGGGTAGGTGCAGCTCACCTGCAGACACTGGTGTGCTCAAGACACAGAGCACAGTTATCTGTCAGCAACTCTTTAAAAGAGGAGTGGGACAGAAAAGTGGAATCAGAGACTTGAAGTGGTTTGTACAGTGTGACCTGCTGGTGCTTCTGGCTTCTACAGCATGAGCTCTCCAAGCACTGCTTTGGAAGTACCCTTGCACCAGGGGTTTGTTTGCTCCCTGTTTAGCCAAGACTGGGTTCTGCAGCTGGCCACTCACCTTCAGGTCAGACTGCCTGAATGTTGGCTCACCAGTACCAAGTGGCTGAGCCTGCAAGAGCTATGCACTAATAATGGCTTGATTTGAAGCATACTTTCTGGAAAGGTGTCCAGATTTTATTTTTTTTTTTCCTGGAAAAGTCATCATTTCCTGTTAGATTAAAGTTTTTAGGTGAATGTTGCTTTAAGAATCCTGCACAGCCTTGCCAGATGAACTAAGTTCACACCTCATTGCTGACACAATCACCTCTGTTTGTGTGTCCTATCAGCTCTTTCTGGATGCTGGAACTATTTCAGCTCCTCCACTGCTCATAACTCTGGAAGTGTCATCTCCAGCACCTGCACAGTGGATGTCCCAGTGGCTTCCCTCAGATTCTTAGGCCACAAACAGCTAATCAAAGCAGATCATAGCTGCTTCAACTGTGCTTTGCTTTTTTTCTTGTCATCCTTCTCAACACAAGCAGCTTCAAAATCACTTGGTGCCAGCATTTGTCCCAAGTTGGATGTGACAAATCTTTTCATCTCAGCGTTTTGGCTCTTCTTGAACTACCCTGCACCAGCTGGTGCTGCACCTAACCCAGGCTGGTGCTTGGGAGCCTCAGTTATCATGAGCCTAAGGGGCAGAGACACTCTGGTTTAGGAGTTTCTGGAACCAAACCTTCCTGAGAAAATACTGTGACAGATTGTTTCAACATCAGCCTTCTTCTTTACAAGATGAATGGGCTTCCCAAGATCTCTTGAAGCAGAGGTCTTGTATTGCCACCTCTGTGATGGTGGAATGGTCACAGTAGCTGATGCTCAACTCTTGCTATCCATTTGTGAGGCTGTTGGAATATTCTGGGCTGCAGCAAAAGTTTCTGGCTGCAGCTGTGAGAATGCATAGAATAGATATTAGATATATTAGATATCTAATAGATATATTAGATAGAAAATACTAAGTTGTGGGTTCCCTCTGTATTCACACAGCTCCTCTTGTAGCAGTAACTGCTGCATCCAAAAGGTTATGACTTCTAGAGTGAAGGACTGGGGGATTAAATAACTGCATGAACTGAGGAGATTTTTTTTGTTATTGTGTTATTGACTCATAAATTACTTGCTATGAATTTAAGCAATTATTTCTTTTTCCAGTCCAAATTTTCTTCTCTTTCTGAGATGAGATACTAGTTGGTCTTCAGAACAACCTTCCAGATGCTTGGGGTTTTTATGGATCCATAATAGATCTAACAACTGTTCATAGCGTCAGCTAAAAAGGTCACCCTGTTACCAGAACTCTGACTTCTTTAACATTGATAACTCTGACCCATTGATAACTCTGCAGGGTTCAGTTATCATTTCATATTTTCCTGAACTGACTGGGTTATGTTCTAACAGCTGATGCATTTTTGTTGTCACCGCTAGGGAAGTAGATCTGCTCTAAGGTGTTGCTTCTTGCAGCTTTGTCCATACTGTCATGGATGATGTGCAATACTTTAGGTCTTAACAGTTTATGTAGCATTTGGTAGAGCAATTTGAGTGTAAGTTTGCACAAAGGGCTTGCAGACCCTCTGCCATGTAATTTGGGGTGGGAAGAAATAATTCCTCAATTCACCCATAATGTGATTTTAGCTTAAAGTGAGGAACAGGAAGGAAGGGTGATAATGGTTAGGTTGCACAAGTTAATTGACTCTTCTTGGTTACAAAGACTTCATATCTTCTTGTTCCATGTCTGCTTGCTCAATGGAGGATGCTTCAAAGGAAAATAAATTCTTCAATCTCAAATGAGAGTGCAGTGCATGCCTGCAATGTGAGTTCTCATACCAACGACATCTCTTGAAGGTTCTGGCTATGGGTAGGCAGCCTTTCCTTGATTTCATGTTGTGTATCTGTGCAAAGTCAGACAGGGGCCCTTTATTCTCAGGCAGGGTCTGCAGAGTATTTGTTTACTCAAGCC
This sequence comes from Molothrus aeneus, assembly GCF_037042795.1. NCBI lineage: Eukaryota > Metazoa > Chordata > Aves > Passeriformes > Icteridae > Molothrus > Molothrus aeneus. Next base: position 9,513,439 of record NC_089648.1, read on the forward strand.
CTGCAGTATTCTGTATGCAGAAAGTGTAAGTGGCTGGGATAGTTACTTTTTCCTGAATCTGAGCAGTGTCTTGTCATGGTGTTTGAGAGTAGTTGCTGGTGGCTGATTTTTCTGCTTGAAGATAGGTAATTCCTCACTTTGTTTTCAATGGTATTTGAAATCCAAGTCCTTTTTTCCCAGTGCAAGATCCAGTCTCAATACCAGCAAAATACACTTTCAGTAATTTATTTTGTTTAAATATTTGAAATCATTTATCAGCTCACTATGTTTCTTAGTATTTATAAATCTGCTATATGATCTCTATAAATACTGCAAACTTTGGCAATTACTGTAAATGTTGCAATATTTTTGAGTAGTAGTTCAGACTCATAGGTTTTAGTTCTTCTAACAGCTGGATGACTTAGACAGCAAATTTAAAAAGCCCAGTTGCAATATTGAACATAATCCAATTCAGTTGCCAGTTTAAATCTCTTTTTGGCAGCTGTTCAGTTACTATAACATGAACTGCTAAGCTTTATGTTATGGCAGGTTTTAATAATGCATAAGCTACATAAGCTGTTCTTTCCATTCTCAAATGAACCAAATTCCCAATGCTTTCCAAGACATAGTGCAGCATTAGTGGGGAGTGTTGCATATTGCTGTGTTCGCAGCAGCTCCTGTCCACACCAAACATTGTGGTTGCAATGTTCAAACAGAAATTTTTATCTTTGACAGCTAATTTCATCTGCCACTATGAGCAAACATAAACATGGTGGACAGGGAGACCATCTCCAGTTCACTTTTCCTGTGGAGATGTAAGCTGTCATCATCAGATTTACTCGCCTTTACTGACGTTGTAAAATTTAGCAAAAGTCCTTCCCTCTGTGTTTGAAGTGATACATGTGACAAACACTGATTGTAGCGATTGCTGTTGGTTTTCTGAGGATGAGCTTCTGTATTTGACTTTGTGAGTGAAAGGTCTGTGAAAGCCCTTTGTCAGGAGAAGGGCAGCTTTCCAGTGCTCGTTGGGTGAAGAAACACATCTTGAAAGAATCCTAATTCTAATTTGAAAATTAGTGGAAAAATTTACCAAGCCTGTTTAGTGAGCAGAAATATGAAGTCAAATAATTCAGTCATTCATTTCAGACTACAGAGGCACTCTTTTAACTTCATGAGACAGGAGAAGTCTATGTCACTGTTCTACTTATTTCCTTTAATCTTCATGCTTGTCTGGAGACTGGGGAATCAGTCAGAAATTTTAATTTGAAAACTACTCTTTGCATCCAGTTCTCTCATAAAAAAAGGTTTTTCTGTTTGTTGGAAACGAATAGAAACCTATTTGTGCTAAGATACCAGTTAAAATGTTTGGCTCATAGACCTTCATGGAAGTTAACTGGCTCTGATATGAGAAGAGAAATTCACTTTTTGGGTTGGGCTCTTGCATAAAGCCAGTAGTTCTGGAACTCTCCCTGGATTTGGCTGAGAGAGGGGAAAAGGGAAGATGGGACTGTGTGTGCAGCTCTGCAAATATAAATGCAATAACCTTAGCACCTGCAATTCACAATGATACAAATCACATTTGAAGATTTGTGACAGGGTTTTAGAATACCTCTACAAAACCCTGGGATGTTGAGCTGATTAGATGATTGGTTGGTATGTGTCATTAGGCTGTCTTGATACAGGTATGAGTGATTTAATTAGATACATAAATAGTTTATAGTAACATACTTACCCACAGAATGAATTTGAGCTTGGAAAACTGTTAGCTTCATAAGCAACCTGTATGTAAAATCATTATTTTCAGTGCAGTGAGACCAGAATTACCCCATCACTGTGTCTTTCTGTTGTTGCTCAACAAGGACAATACTCTGGATCCTCTCTTTCTATTTGTTTCCCATTTTTTTCCTTATTAAGGTTTCACCAAACAAGATGCACATGGCATTTTCTGATAGCAGCAGTTGCCAGTATTTACTGGGGCACCTTCTCTTCCTGTACTACAGGTGTACATACAAACCGTGGTGGAGGAGAGATTACCAGGAGACAGAGCAGCAGAGTTGCTGCCAAAATGGGCTCTTAACTCTTAATTTATTTTAGAAAGTAAATTCAGAATGTGTGGTCAGATGGTTCTGATGGTGGAAGTGTGTACCCAGCTAGAAGGCTCCAAATTGCTAAAGAATATGTGAGTTTGGTGGTACTCTTTTTTTCAGGGAGCAAAGCTGTAGAAAGCAATTTCCTTAAGGATATGGTACCTTTGGTCTTTCATTATATTTCATCTCTATAGTGTAATGAATGGAAAAAGTTTGTTTTATAAATTATTCTGTCTAAAGCACATCCTGAGTGTGTAATAAGAGTGCTAAACACATGAAGTACTCCCTAGATTTGCTTAAGAACTGAATGTGCTGCCATCTGGTAGTTGTACTCTGTCCTCTTGGCAGTGTTTGATTGATTTCAGCTTTCTCATGCAGCACTGTCTCTTGGCTGAAATTTTATATATTCATTTTATATTGTATTTATGCTTTTAATGAAAGAAAAATTCTCTAAGTTGCTGTGAAAAACTGATACTTTTATGTGAATAGATGGAGGAGACTAGTTCTTTAAAAGAAAATATTTTTCATATTCCTTGGTCTCAAGGTTTTTTCAGAATCCTTGTCTACGAGACATGAAGTAATAGAAGTCAAAAAGATGAAACCATATATTGTTCCTATAGGTGTTGTATTCCATGAATTCCAGAAAGAGCTATTAGTTTTTTAGGTAGGGAACTTTGCAGTGTGCATCAGAAAGCACTGGGAGAGAATAACATTCCAGTGTCTGCAGCACTGGGGTTGGGATCAGTAGTTCCATGATGTAGGTTTGGTTAGGAGGGAAAGAGGGAAACACTGAGTGTTTGGATGGCAAGAACACAGAGCAAGAATCAGCATCAGAAGATTGGTTAGCTCTTCTGGGCTTTATAGAGGGGTAGGAAGCAAAAGATCAAATGTTCCTTCCAGCATTTACCTTTTTTCCTGTGGAACTGTGGACAAGAGGTTCCTCCTCAAAGCTGCAGCAAAAATCTGCAGTTGACAGACTGGTGTCCCACGTGTTGGTACCTCATCTCCTACTGGACCCTCACCAACCTTGCTTTTCTCTGGGAAGGCAAATCAGAATATTCTTGGGACTGTAAAATGCCTATATATGAAGCTGAAGATGTGGATAACTCATCATTCTTAATCTACCATTCTTTGACGTGCACTTTCCTCAAAGAGTGTCTTCTGTGGAGTTGAGTGGAGGATTAATTCAGGAAAAATTTTTATTTTCCTTTTTTTTTTGTGGTCCCAGGCACAATTTCTTCCAGGTGTGGGTTCATTCAACTTGTAAAGCTGACAGACTAATTGAGTTCAATTAAAACCTTTCCAGTGTTCTTCTTTTTTGTTTGCTTTTTTATTTTTAAGTTTCTAGACTCTAAACCTAATTGACTATACAATCTGGGCTTAATGTAAAATATGATGTTGGGATATAAAAATGTAACAAATTTACAAATAAGTACTGTGGTTAATTTAAAAATATTCTGTGTTCTTTGATGTTTCTTTTTATTTACTGGAGTTTGTTCATATGGTTAAGAACAAGGGAGATATAAATGTAAGAATTCATTTGGGAGTTTTCTACAGTTGTCTTGACATGGCAGTGTTACCCTTTCAAATTATTTATTAAGTAACATCTTAAACGTTATCATCTTAAATCTGTCTCAGTTTTGTTCTACACAGGGCAGCCATTGGTGAAAGTAATAAAAAGTAGTCAGTGTAAACCAGATCTCTATTTACTCCATCATAGAAAGTATGCAAATAAACAGGATGCAAGTAAAGGCTTTAAGAAATTCTTTGTTATGTGTGGTTTCAGTGTTTCTGTAAATGGAAATCTTCAGATGCTGGTGCACAGTGGTTTGGGGTCTTGTGGATGGGGAATGTGTTTCTCCTGACATAGGAAATGAGGTTTTCTGTAGGAAATGTGGTTTGGGTGGCTGTTTAAGCATAGATACTTGCTAATGTATTAATAGATAGTGACCACCTGCTTATCCCCTCTTGTACATTTTCTTCCCCTTGCTCAAAAACTCATTAGGATTAATTTACTGGTTTGCTCTGATTGCAGTACCTCACTGAGCAAGTAGCATTCTTCCTCTGAGGAAACAAATTTGCTACCATGCCCATCAAACTGTGCTCCTTTTATACTGTCATCCTTTTCATTTAAAAATTTTTACAGACCTAGGAAAATATCGGGAAAATATCATAGATCTGTCAGTCATAGAATAAAACATACCTTTCTTCCACTTGATTTTGTTAATTTAATTTTTTTTTTTAATTTGTGAAATGACATCTACAGAAAAATTGTCAGTTACATTTTGAGGGAAACTGTAACAGATTTGAACAGATTATTTGCTTCTTGGAGTGGCAAATCACAATTGTAACTGAAATTGTTCTGAAAGTAGGAATATGTTCATATATCAAGCAGGAAAACAAGAGACCAAAGTTTTAGCAATGAAATTAAAACATTGAAATGTTTTAAATTTAATCTTATTCTGTGATTTAACTGAAAACAAGGCCACCTAAGTGCAGGCAGCAGGATGCCCCCCTTATCAAGAAAGGAATTAAAAGAAGCTGCTCAAGACACAAAATGTTTCTTCAATGTAATGAGCTGAGTTTAGAGTCTCAAATCACTTTCTGCTCAATTGATGCAAATTTTTCTTACTGAACTTTTACATTGGTACTTTTTATGACAACCCCTTAACAATGTTAACAAACATTCCCTCATTGCAAGTGATACATTTTGCAACTACTAAATCTTTTAAATGGGATAATGTATGTACAAACAAATATGTGCTGGGTTGCACTTAGAGGAGGCTGTAGTTTCTAAATGCCAGCAACATTATGCTGTAAGCTTTATACCATAGTAGGAATCATTTCTAGTTCCTAATTTAATAGAACATGAGCAGTTTTCACAGTGTAGAAACATGTGCAAAGGGTGATAAAAAGTCATTACTCTTAACAGTGAGTCAAAGTATCTTTTCATAAGCAGATGCATTTGCCCATCAGTAATAAAACATACCCCAGTATATAAAGGATAATTAACAGATTTTTAGGGTCACTGAGTTACAATTCAGTTATAAACTGGAGTCTTGTGTACACAGACAAATGTACCCACTTCTGGCTGAAATATTCCAGTGCCTTCTCAAAGGCTTTTAAAACTTTCTGTGGAAAAGATGCCTATTGGCAGAAACACAAATTGTTTCTTGGATTGATTTATTTGGTGGCTGGCAACGGGAAGTCTTTGGAGTTTTTAGGTGGATGTGTAGATATTTTATGCAGAGAAATTTCTTACTTGCATCCTGATTATTGCAGTAGCCTTATCCTCTGAAGTGTTAGTTTGTCAAGTATTTAATTCTGTCTGAGGTTTCTTGAAGGTGTATTTCTGTATGTGGTAGTAAAGACTTCTGAATCACCCTAAGAAACAGACCTATAAACCATGAGATGCCAGAAGTATTTTCTTTTGTCTTCACTCTGGATATTTCTTTCTACTTTCAGTGCATTGATTCATCCAATTTGCCTTTCCTATGCATCTGTCATGGTCTTTCTCTTCATGTGTTAAACATTAATGCAAACAAAATAGAAAAAGAATCTCAGTTGCTTTTCAAGTTGCTTTGTAGTTTGTCCTCAGACTTCACTGAGGGAACAGCTTAATTGTTCAATACTTACAAGCTTACTTTGTCCTGCATAATTTTGCCTTTTCTCAGTCCATAATATTCTCTTGACTTTTCCAGACTCACATTTCAAGACTTCCTCCTGGAGCTGTGGCAGGACAGTCTGTGGCAATAGAAGGAGGGGTTTGCAGGCTGGAGAGTCCAGAAAGCAGCTGATTCTTCACTTCATTGCAGAGAATGTGAATGACTCTTTGTACAATAAGGTTTTTTTTGTGTTTTAACAGATGTTGGAAATTCTGCTTTTGTTTTATACTCCGTATTGCAACCATGTGCACCACAACTTGAGACAAGTGCTGCTGTAGTTTATGTTCTCACTCTGTGAATGGGGGTTGTATGCATGTTCATTTTGTCTCACGAATAAAATAGGAACACTCCCCAGTTGTGCAAAGATCATGTATAATTAATGATAATGCATTATAATATAATAATGCATTTTCATTTTTCTGTGTTGAAAGATTACCAAAAGTTAAGAAAAAAATAATTTAAAGATACGGTCACAATTGTCATTCATATTCTAAATTTAAAAGTAACAGGCCTTTGAAGTGGCTTTATAATTATGCAAAAAATTATTATGGTTTCTAAGTTTCTTAGTGGTTTAAAGAAATCCAGAGGTGATTTAAACATGAGTTGTTTTTTTCCTCTCCAGTAAGGAGGATTCTTTTTTTGTTCAAAGAATGGTTTCAGTGAAACAAACTAGAGCAAAATTAAGGCTCAAATTGTTTTTGAATAGTCTTATAGGTCATATCTGTGTTCTCAAACCAAGATGTTAATAGCTCCAAGCTGTATGTATTGCAAAAAGCTATATGAAGATAATGTATCGTTACGCAGTCTTTATGTATAATGGAATATTACAGTGTAAATAAGAAAACAAAGTTTATGGAAAGATTCAATATTATTCTTCACTTCTGCTTTAAATCTATTTTTAAGAGAGGTACAGAAATGAACATATTACTGGATGGGAAGTGCAATGTGTATCAAGTGGCTGGTGGGAGGTCTGATACTGAGCTTTCGTGTTGGTAAAGCAACTTCCTCGTGTCCAGCCGCAGCATGGGTATTTATAACTGTGTGTAATATGTATGTACTGTGCAGAAATTTACTGTAACTCTTTTGATACCTTGAACAGACCTGCAGTGTAAAACAATGTAATCTTTGTCTGCCTCCTGAAGCATTGGCAGCTGAACTGTCATTTGTCACCAGTTTGGCTATGTGAGCCAGGTTGCCCAAGTCCAAAAAGCGAGTTCTGACATGAAACCTTCCACTCAGTTCTTTTTCCTTCACAGCACTGGCAGCAATAGAAGACTTTTGTAATTGATTCATTGTCCTGAGAAGTATGCCAAAGAGAAACTAAAATAGTTCATCCTTTTCCCTGGTGGATATTTGATAATTCTGTTTTCAGAAATAGTGGATGAATAGATATTCAGACTGTATTTGCTTAATCAGGCATTGTACTTGCCTGTTTTGTAATATTGTGCCTGCCTATAACAGACATACTTGACTGATGAAATGGTTATATTGATTGTAGTACCAATCTTTCATGGAAAAGAATAAAATTTTTTTAATGGCCTGAGTTAATTTTCACTATTATACTACAGCATACATTGAGAAACTGTCATCTGTGTATGGTTTTTTAATTGTGACCTCAGTGTAGCCCTATAGTTGAAGATATTTCAGTACAGTTCTGTAAAAAATATAAAACAGCAGCTTTCCAGATTGCACAACAACAGCGTGGAATGTGCCTGTCTTGAAATAGTTTGTGCTGAAATACAGTGCTTAAAGTTGGATCCTTAGTGGTACCCTTGTGGTCTGAGGAAGTGAAGGACCCCTTCCCTGTGTAGTGAGTAAAAAATTGAAGATCATGTGTATGGTTTTTTAAATAGCCAAATTTGAAAATGGCCTTGTTGTTAGAAAAGCTAAAGGAACAGTGTTAGCCTGCTTTTAGAATAAAAGTGCTTTTCTGTACTGACATCATATAGAAATTTTGACATAAATTCACTCTTTCATGCCATTGTAAAATGTAAATTCATAAATGCTTGATTCCCTTTACTTGCTTAATCTCTCTTTATGGAGGTTTGGATTCTAGCGTAGGATTTCTGTAGTTTGTTTTTACTTTATTTTTGTATCTATACAATACTCCAATCAATTTTTTTTTTCTTCCTTTTGGTGCAGAGTTTTCTACCTAAGGTACATATGAGAAGAAAACCATCTTAGCATGTATGAATTTGGTATCAGTAATTGTGAAGACTGACAGGAGCAGAATTTCCTATCAAACTCCCACTTAAACCAATGAAATATCTTACACAACTTTAATTATGCATCTAATTGTGCTACTAGCTCTATTTTGAGCTTAAAAGAGGCTCATGAAATATAAGTGGTGAGGAGGGACACTGCAATGATGTGTTCTGTAAGCCCTGTGTGTGGTGAGTAACCATTGCCACTGGCACAAGCAGATACAGCCCAAGAGGAAATGACACAGTGGGCAGCAATAGCTGCTGAAATTATAAAGGAAGGGTGAGCAAGTGAAATACATAGAAATAAAATTTGAATGCTGTCAATTTTATACTCAAAGACACAATTACATGTCCTAAAGGATCAGCGGACCGGTCGGTGCCAGAATAGTCCTGTTCAGTCTTCAGCCATAATGAATTTTCTTGCTTAAAGTTTCTAATAGGCTAAACCAAACCTGACAGATAACCCACTTTACTTTGCTCCTGAGCCTTAACAGCACAAGCCTGCAATGAGTGATTTCAAAGGGCTCCAACTGAGCAAGCTATGGAAGATAGGCTTGTTACACTAAAAAAAAACTTAAGAGGTGATTTGAATTCCAGTTGTTGGTATTTTTTTTTGGTTGGTTGGTTGGGTTGGGTTTTTTAAATTAAAAGCTCTTTACAGTTCTGTAGAAATGAAGACTATGCTTTTCTGCTTGTAAATTAACCTCTGGAAATACTGTGGCATTTGAGATTTGACTGAGGTAGAGGATGAGAGGACTTGGTTTAGGAGAACTGCAGCCATTCACCTGTGAAGGACAATACAGAAAGTGCTGTGAAAACAAGGAAGCCTAAAAGAAAACAAAGTTGGTAATAAACCTAGGGTTACTAGCTAGGTTGGGGTAACTGCTGTTGTTGCTTAAAATGTGAATTAAAAGCAGAATATAGAAAAAATAGCCAAAGGAATTGTTGGTTATGGCATTACAGGTACAATATTTCACAGTGGTAATTGTGCAACTGGACAGTCTTTGTAACCCAGTTTTGAGCAGAGTGATGCAGGGTTAGATGGGAAGCTCTCAAGTGTGTTATGAGACTTTAACATGCTTGTTAAAGTGAAGCTTTGCAATTTAATGATTTCTTTTTCTTCCAGTTGTTATGTGAGTCGTTTACTTTGAGTCAGTGAGATATATCAAGAGTTCTGTCCTTCAGTGGTAGCGGGATTTATCTGTTGAAAGCCACTAAATTGGCCAGTTTTTACAGCTTTGTGCGTGCAAATAACTGAGCACTGTCTGTCTCAGAAGGTTTGCCACTAGCAGAATTGGGATCAGTGTCATTCTGGGTGGCTGACATCCCATCCTCTTAGTAGAGAGTCACTTTTTCATATTAAAATAGGCATAGAACCTGGTTTTCAGGTCAGCTTGGTTGATAGAAGGTTTAGGAGAGAATTGAAGAGTTGAAGGGAAAGTTTATGCTGTAGCTGGGTAGGGAAATAAAGGCTCTTGTTAGCAGAGTATACAGAATAAATTTGCCAGTAGGGGAGAGCAGAAATCAATGGAAAGTGGCAGAAGAAAAACAAAATTATTTTGAAGGAAAAAAAGAATAAGAGACACTAACCAAGAAACCTGGGTTTTCAAAGAATTTATATATCCTTCAGATGCTATTAGGGCCTGGCTTCCAAGGGATATTTGAAGAGACAAAGTATGAACTGCTCCCTTACACTTGGTTTTCCTGTGAAAGATTTGTTTTGGTTTACAGCAAAGGGAAGACAAACACAATTTCTGTGGCTTTTAGCCTCCATGTAGTGTCAGCAGAGGTTTTGTAGATTCCTTGCAGGAGGGTTGGGACAGGGCCACTGCCTCATACCAGAGGCCAATCAGCCAAGAAATGCTGAGAACCTGTAACTTGCAGGAAATTGTGTTGAGATTTTATATGGAAGATGGTGGCAAAGGACTCAGGTAGTGGGTCTAAGGACAGATTTTTATTACTGATTAATTAAACTTACCTCTTTTCTTTTTACTCATTTTTTACAGGAAAGCTTGTGGGAGGTTTTGCTACTGTTAGAGCCCCCTGCTTGTTTATTCACTCTATTGGAAGATAACACAGAGATAAGGAGGACTTGTACACTGACGTTTATTAGTTTAGATTTTACAGTGACACAGATTAGATTGTACACATTCCACATAACCTGGGACTTAAATCCCCATAAAGACCATTACCATCACTTGGCAGGGATTTAAACACAAGAGATGTGTCTTGTTACCCACTCCTGTGTGCCTAATGAAGTAAATAAATTGTGTTAGCAGGAGTGGCAGGTAAGGTGGGACCTGCTTTCCCTTGGCCTTGTGCCATCCTACCCTCCCTTACCTCTGAGGTCTCAGTGATTATGGTGTATTGCTGCAAATATCCACTAAGGCATAGGGATAGAGACCAGCTAAGCTCATCTTTCTGAAACAAAAAGCCTTTCAAAGGGAAATGCCATTTTCAGAAAGTGTCACTTTGGAGCTCAGCCGTCAGCTTCAGTGGAGCCAGGATGTCATCCTTGAAGGTATTTGTCTTAGAGGACTCCAACTTTATGAGTCCCTTAATGCCAATACTGAAGGCTTCAGAAATGAGGTTGTGTGAGATGTTTTGATAACTCATTTTTTTGATTATCTGGGAATATCTATTGGGTGTGTAGGGCTCCAGCAAGCCAAAGGGAAGAGCCAAACCACAGACTCCTCTGGGCAAATAATCTGCTGTAGCTGAGCAATGACTGCCCCAAAAGGAGCTAAAGGGCTGTCGGCACTGTTTCATAATTTGCAAATTTTCCTAAAGATGATCATTTCTGCAGCCCTGGTTTCATTTCAGGTACATGTGTGTGAATGGTATTAACAACAACCTATCAGAGCACAACCTTGGGCAAGGATTCCCATGGTACAACTCACCTGTGGCAAACCACTGTGTCCCAGGTCAGTGTGATAAGCCAGGAAACCAGCCTGGATTGTAACATCCTCAGTATGCACTGGACCTCTGATAGAAATCCTACTGAACATAGTTTTTAGAATTTTTTTCCTTAAAATGTGAGTTGTGACTGATAACAGCCCCACAATGCAATTCTGTGTTGGAGATCTCCCAGTCCTGCTCCCTGTCAGCTTGAGATTTGACATCAAATTGTCCATGCTTGAAAAGACTGCTGCTTTTTGCAGCTAAGAGTAAACTCTTTGGTCTCTAGTATTCCACTGTGGACAGCTGTAAAGGCCCTGGCTGTGAGAAGAAGGATGGGTAGCAAGGAGTGAGAAAAATATGTGAGCAACAGCCCCACAAGCCCTTCTTGCAGGAGAGGATGCAGGAGTTATGGATGAGGGAGTAACATTGAGCCTGGGAAAGAGAATATGAGGGAAGGTGGTGTTTTAATTTGTCTTTGTCTATTGCTATCCAAACCTATTTTAATTAGCCATGCATTAAATTGATTTTCACCTAGTTGAGTTTGTTCTACCCATGATGGCACCAATATCAATTGTATCTGCAGCCATGATTCTCTTCAGGATTATATCCAAAGAGTAAAATTTTGCAGGAAATATTCTTCTGGTAGGTTAATTTTTGCTTGGGCCAGGGGGCTGATATTTTTGGACCCTGCAGCTACATGACTTTGTAAAGGAAACACAGGAATGCATGGCTGGAAGAGGGATAGGGAAGACAAAAAGACTTGCCTTTTGCTGATGTTAAATTGGGTATAAAATGAAACTGCTCCCATCATCCCACTCACTGTTGATTCTTCTTTGTGTTGGATGTTGCTCTTACTGCTTCCAGTCCATCCCTGCTACAAGGCACCACGGATCTTGTTGGGAAAATATTGCCATGTTTATAAAATTGAATTTGTGGCTGATTTTATGGGAATCCTAGTGAAGTACAATTCTTGATCCGATGAAGAAACAGTTTCTAAAATTTGGAGGCAGTGAACTCCTCTGGGGAGATAAGAACAGACTGAGGCTTGAGGTAATTAATGATCAGTGTTGTGCCCATGATGGCCTTTGAAACTAATTGTGTGTCTGTGGAGGGGAGGGATATTGTTTCAAACCCCATTTTATTGTATCAACATGTCACCTAATGTCCATGAAAGGAAATGTATCCAACCAAAAGACAATGCCATGGCACAGCAGAGAATGCTGTATGATAGATGATTTGTAATCTGTTGCAATTAGATGACTGCAATTCCATTAATTCCTCAGGAAAACGGTTTAATGGATAGAAAAAACATTTTTTTGAGTATTCTATTTGTACATCAAAAGAATAATTATTTCCAGATAAGTTTCAAGAATCTTCACCAGCATTAGGGAGGTACCTGAATTAGGAAAGAACTCAAAAATAGGGAAACACCCAACTAAAAATGAATAACAGAAACCAGGCAAAAAGTTCACTGTTAATACACAAGAGGCAGAAGGCAAATGAATTTCCCTGTTCTCCAAAGTGTGACAGACAGAGTTTTAAGTTCAGGTATGAGCTAATGCTGTTTTCTTCTTTTGGTACTTTTCTGTTTTACTTGTTTTCAGTTTTGAAACTAAGATGCCTTTGCTTTTGCCTTGCTAAAGCACTTTCACTTTAGGTATCTCTAAAGTCACACAAATTAATTTGAAACAAAGATGCTTTTCCTTCTGTGGGGATGCCAAGCCCATGTCAGGTAGTCAATAGGAGCTAACCCTGCAGAGAATAGCACCCAAATATATTCAGGTGTCTGAAGAAATGGGTAAGCTTTCAACACTCCCCTGTGCTTTGGCTTCAAACTAGTTCCAATTCCAACCCTCCATCCATTTCCCTGCAGTAGAACCAGCCCATGTTAGCTGGTCTCACAAATGGCACACACAGAGTGGTAAAAACCTTCCTTTTACCCCTCTGGAGAGGTAATGAAGAAAACAAGACCTGTTGATTTTGTTTTCCTCCCAAACTCAGTTGTACCTCTCACCTTGCCCAAGCCCTGCCCCCAGGACATGTCACAATGTCTTTGGGATGCTTCCTGTGTGCCACAGTTTGGTGATGTGCTCTCAGGGCACTGGGAGTGCTAAACCCTGTATCCATCACTCTGATGCACCCTTCTGCATCACTGCCAAGAATCAGCAGAATAATTTGCTGGGAAAATTCTTGAAGTCTCCACTTAAAAAAAGTCAGAGGCTCCAAAAACTACATTTTAATGGGTTTTTTAGTAATAATGGTGGCCAGGCTGGCTAGTGAATGTGATTAGCTATTCATTTGGAAATCCTAGGTGCAGGTTCTTTCAGGCCAATGGTCTCCTGAATTGTATGTGCATGTGTCATCTTTATTCATGTCCTCTTTGTCCTGTTCTCTCCACTCTTTTCATCTTTATTTTCTCTTTCTCCAGCACCATCACTTGTTTCACTTGAATACTATTAACAGAGGGTCAATAATTAAATTTCCCCTGTGAAATGAATGTGTGTGGCTAGAAAGAACAAGGAAATGCATCAAGTTCCTGAATTGAAAGGAGCCTGAGGAGTCCCTTGAGGATCCATGCCCACAAAAGCCTTTGTACAGGACTTTTTTCCCAGTTAGGGCTAAAGTGTAGGTTGCTGTGAGCTCTGTTGGCACAAATGTGGAAGTAACCAGGCATTGTTTGATCCAGTGATTACAGAACAGCTTCATTCACAAATGAGCTGGTACAAAAATTTTGAATGTTTATTTCTATTTATTTTCACCAGTTTTTTTGCCTATTTGATTTCTCAGATTTTTCACAACTGGTAAAAATCACCTGCACAGTATTGCCAGTCTTATACTGAGTATTACCTGTAGAGGGAACTGCATCCCTGCTGGCAGCAGGGGAGCTGGTGAAGGGGGCAAAGGAGCCATCCCTGCTTTTTGTACTTTCTGGTGAGTTTATTTTTAATGCCCCTGAGAATTCTCCATCAAAGATGTTGCTTCATGCAGTCCTTTTGCAGAGACCAGTACAATGTTCATGTAATTTTGCCACGAAAAATCCTCTGTTCATGACATAAAAGTAGATACAATGACTTTTTTGAACAGGGCTTGTAAGAGAAAGGCCACATTAGCTTTTGCTTCTTCTTTGCTGAAAACTTTCATATGGCTGGAAAGAAGATATAGGCCCTTTTCCCTTCCTGCTAACTAATTCTCCTTACCTAAAAATACCAAAAAGGAAAAATTCTTTCAAATGAGAGCTGACATGTCCTCCACATGTGAAATATTCTAATTATTTCTATCTCCCATGCAGATCGGCTGTAAGACCTTGTTCTTATTAGTCACGTGCCAGTGAGGATAGAAAGTACATTTTGTTTTAGTCCATCTTGTCAGGGGGAAAAAAATGCACTGACATGACAGTGGACTTTTAAGTTTATAAGTTTAGCTAAACAAGGTAAGTTTATTTCTTGGTGAAACAATGCAGCTCTCAAATTCACTGTCTGTGCATACAAATCCAAAAAGGGTCGCCTGCTGTTGACTCTTTCCTTTTTCTGCCCTCCTGATAGCCTGCTGCTCCTGCATCCCTGCTTTCTTGGTTGCTGGTGAGCTCTGGAGTCTTCATGTTGTGCTTGTGGCCTCGGGTGAGGCAAGAGGGCTCAGCTGAGAACTTTGATCCATCTCCAAGGAGATGATGGGTGGAAGCTCTGTGCCATGCCCTTGTGTCCAGGCTTTGAAGTCTGGGATTAGGCTAGGGAAGGAAGAAGTCCTGCATGATATATCCTTTTGATGTGAAGCTCTGGTGGGTGATGGTGTGAGTTCAGCTCAGGACTTGGAGGCTCCAGCCTGTGCTGAAGGGCTGTGATGAGCCTTTCCTCTCTCCTGGGACCGAACATCCTCACATGAAGGGATGGAGAAATCCTGGGATTCCCCCATTCTGGGCTATAGCTTTGTTGACAGACTTATTTTTCACTTGAGCATAGTAAATAAAGCTTGTCTCCTGCTTGGAGATGATTCATCTCTCATTATGTTTAATAATTCGAATTCCATGCTCGGCTGCTGCTTCCCCTGCGCTCTGCCAAAGTGAGCGGTCTCTGCTCTGTACAGCTCCATCTGTTGGCATTGCTTTGCCATATCAGAAAAAGGCTAAAACATAATAATCCTTCTCCTCCTTCCCCCCTTCAGCAAGAAGAGCAGCCTTTTTGCTGGCATTGGGAAGGAGATGATAGACAGGGGACAGGGGGCACCATTTGCTGGGATCTCTCAGGAAAGTTCCTGCATCTCTGGGCTCCCCTGCATCTTCAGCATCCTTCAAAATCAGGAGTGCCCAGTGCCTGCTGAGCATGCTGCAGATCTGGGCAGTGATGAGGTGCCCCCACACTGTTTCCTTTGGTTTTCCAGCCCAAACTTGCCACAGGAGCTGCAGCAGCAGCTGCCTGCCAAGGGCTGACAGGGGCTGTGCTTGCTGGAAGCAGAGACAGTGGTGGTGGCTGTGGTGTGGAATGGCTGGGGGAGCTCTGAGCCCTGCCCATGCACACAGACCATAGGATCATAAGAGAAAAGAGGCAGGAGCCATCCCTACACAGTGCCTGGCTGGGAGCTGTGGAAAGGACAGCTCCAGTCCTCTGGGCAGCCTCCAGTGAGCAGCAGAGCCAGGAGATGCTGAGCCCCGTGCCAGACCCTTGGGAGCTCCCTGCTCACAGAGGGCTCTGCTCCGAAACCAGGGGCCAAGGACCAAGCTGGTGTGGAGATTGCTGGGGAGCAAGCAGTGCTGAGGGTGGCTTGGATGAACACAAGGGATGATGATCACCAGGGGTGAGGTATTGCAGGGCAGGGCAGTCATGTGGATGAAGGGTTGTGCTGAAACACTGGCACAGCTTGCCCAGACAGGTGGCGGGTTCCCCATCCCTGGAAACATTCGTGGTGAGGCTGGATGGGGCTCTGAGCAGCCTGGTCTGGTTGAAGATGTCTCTGCTTGTTGCAGGGGGGTTGGATCAGACCTTCCTGAAGGGTGGTTATAGTCAGGTGGGGTTGGTCTCTTTCTCCAGGCAGCAGTGACAGAACCAGAGGACACAGTCTCAAGGGAAATAGAGGTTGGATTTTAGGAAAAAGATTTTACAGAAGAGGTGATAAAGTTCTGGAATGGTCTGCCCGGGGAGGTGTTGGAGTCACCATGCCTGGATGTGTTTAAAGAAAGCCTGGATGTGGCACTCAGTGCCACGGTTTAGTTGAGGTGTCAGGGAACGGGTTGGGTTCGATGATCTTGAAGGTCTCTTCCAACCCTGCGGTTCTGTGATTCTGACCTGTAAAGGTCCCTTCCAAGCCAAGGCGTTCCCGATTCCCCAGCTCGGAGCGCAGGTGCCCGGCTGCTGCTATGTCAGACCTGGCCACAGGAGGGTACCACAGGCAGGGACACGCTTCCAGCAGTGCCACTGACACGCGTAGTGTGTTAGTAACTAACGCGTAGCGTGTTAGTAACACCGCGTCCTGCCGCTCCATGCCTCTCCTGCCTCGCACCTTTGGGAGCGAAGCTGTGAGCAGGGCTCCTGTCCTGGGCAGAGAATCAGCCTGATGTGTCTCATGTGCACATGAATCCCAACAGAGTTTTCTCCTGGGACTGCTGGCAATCTGCCGGGTGAAGCCATCGGTTTTGGGGTGCAAACCAGGAGCTGGGACTGCCCGGCTGCATCCCACCCTGCCCTGGCTGGGAAGAACGGAGAAGAACTGAGAGTAAAGCGGGCTGTGCAAAACCCGTGCTGCTCGGGGAGGGTGAAATTCAACACATCCTCCTTTCTGTTCCCAAGCACCTGGAGCCCAGTGCTGGGTGCCGGCACATTCAGTCCCCTCCCTGGTGGCTGGGCTTGAGCAGCTGCACGGATGGCACCAGGCAGGATTGAGACTGGCATCAACCAAGGCAGCTTCATTGCCTGAAATTGTCCAAAAGCTGGAGCAATTTAAAAAATGAAGGCTACAAACATGCTCACAAGCAAATGTTTTTCCCTTGTATAGTTTATATGAATTTCTGCTTAAAAAAAATTAATTATCTGCCTTCCTGGAAGTGTTGTCCTCTTCCAGCTACTAGTGGCATAGGTATGAACTTGCTTGACATCAAATACTGAATGTTTTCAATATTGATACTTCATATGTGGCAGGTCTCACATATATAAAATAATATAAAAATAAGAATGGGGCTTTATTAATTTTATGATATATATATATATATATATATATATATATAAAAAATATGTATATTTTTAATATATTCTTTATATATTTTATCCAAATATTCATTTATCTTTTAATGATGCTTATTATTTTATTTTATAAGGATCTTCTTCTTTAAGTGCATCAGATGTTCAGAATATCAGAAATCAGTATTCTTTATGATGAGAGTAAATATTCTGATTTTTTCATAGAGGCTTTTTTCCCTTCCATAAAAGGAGAAAGCACTCTACCAGCTAAATAGATGCAAATATTTTGTTTCTCATGCTATCAAAAGCAGCATGCAATATGATCCAGCCTCATTTGTGAAGGAACCTCTTTTACACAGAGAAGGGAGGGAGAGAAACCTCAAATGTCAACAGACAATTGGTAGCCCATTGCTTTTTTCCTACCTTTAGATCATAACTTAAGAAACCTGAAATGCATGGCATACTCTTTGTCCTTGTTGCCTGTGTGAGAATGTCAGTTCTGTAGGTCATTCAGAGAGATTTTATGGTAACAATAGGCAAGTCAAAGCAGTTATTGCTTTTGACAGATGTGTTTAACACGATGATGTTTTTACACTTCAAAAAATGAGAAGAAAACTTTAAGTAAGCACAAAAAGCAAAGTGAAAGCATGTTTAAGGTGATACCTTTTCTTAACAGAACTACCTTAGCCAAGGAGAGGAAGCAGGAGTTGAGTCAGTAAGACTTCAAAGTAAATGGACAATTTTGGATTCGTGGTGAAGATGGAGTAAGAAGGTGTGGAGTACTGTGTAAATGTGAAAACAAAATTGTAGCAGGAGCACAACTACCATAAATATATCTGTAAGATTGCCCAGAGAGGGACTTACCCTGGCTGGGCTGTCCTAATCCCACACAGAAACCAAGACTGGTGTTTGCCAAGTCTGTGTACATCATGTTTTTCTCAGTCTCCTTTCTTTTCCTCCTCTATGCATGAGTAAGATTTTAATTTTAGCAGAAACTCTGCTAGGCTTTTGTGGGCAGGTTGGGGAAAGGAACTGAAGGATGATATTTTTGTTTCTCCATATGAATGCAGGAAGTTCATCTGAGCTCAGCTGGCAAGGCCCCTATCAGAGAGGTGTCACAGCTCTGGTTTGCATTTGATTTCCCAGGGAAGTTATTGAGAAGAGAATATTTGAGAATGTTTGAAGTCACCATGCACGGGCAAGGCACAGAGCACAGAGCTCAGACCATTCATACACAGTGGTCTGCATGTCAATTTTTACACTCACCCAGGTTTGTCTGACCATGCACAGGAGGGTTCCCAGGCCCAGCTCCTGCTGGGATGCTGCTCCATGCAAGAAATGCATGTTAAGAAATATAAAACTCTGCTCATACATTCTGCATCTCTGATGGACTGGCATCTGCCTGGTTTGTAAAGCAATCTCACTGACCAGATTAATTCATCCAGAGGTTGAATTCACTCCATGTTGTGCTTCTTCAATAGCAAGGGACTCCTCTATGAGTGGAATGATGTTTCAATGGGTTTAACCACAGGGAAACAGGAAACTGAGCTGATCTCACCAGTCCAGATGGGGACCCCAGGCACCCCTTCCAGTGTCTGGTGTGGAAGCAGAGAGAAAATAGCTCAGGGTTTCTCTTCACTCCCACACCACTGACTTGTGCTGGAGGCCAAAAAGCCACCCTTGCCTGCTCTGTTTATTTGTTTGTTCAGCCCTTGTTTATTCACCAGCACAGGGGACACTGGCTCATTTGGCAGCCTTTAATGACAGCTTAGGGTTCACCACCCTGCACTAATTCTGTGTTGTTAAAAATACACTTTTTTTCCAAATGAGTAGGGCAGCAAGCAAACACAGGGAATGGCTCTTCTCTAGTTCACAGTGTGTTTGTTTTGCCCCACACCTTTGTTTTGGGGGATGCTGTTTTTGCAGAAAATGAGTGCTGAGCTGTGTAAGTCTAACTCAGCTCTTTCTAAGCTTGTTTTCTGGGGATTATCATGCTGGCTGAAATACAAGCTACTTCTCACAGCCAAAAATGTGAACTGAAAATGAGCTCAAGAGCCATTGATTGTGAGATAAGCAGAAGTTTTTCAACTGAGACTGGCTGCAGGATTGCTCTAGGATGACTGTTACTGGTTGGACACTTCCTGAAATGCAGTGGTGTCAGGACCAACCAACAAACCAACATTTCTGTCGGGTTTTGAAAGTAATTCTTAGGAATATTTTTCCCTACATATATTGGTCACAATAGCAGTGACCAATATTTTTCCCTACAGTAGTACAAGGGGAAATAGCCAGAAGAACAGTCAACAAGTTATTTATAAAGATGTCATGCAATGCACACTCATCTGCTCCTGATGAGTGGGTCTGGCCATCAGCAAAACCATGAGGGATTAGAGCAGAAAGTGATTTTGTGTTTCTTCCTGTACTTTTTGCTGTTAACCTGAAGCATTTGATGTGATGCTGTTCCAACATCTGAGCCTCAAAGCATTTGTGAGGTGAGACTCTCCTTGGTTGCTCTCACCTGACTGCTGAGGTGGAATGAATGGATGGAAAGGTCCTGCATGACACATTGAATAATCACATTCCCCATGTCCACTCACAAGCAAAATATCTTTTATTTAACAAAGGATTTTGTGTGCCATTCCCTTTAACATCCCTGCAACTGAACAGTATGCATTATTCATTTTCTGTGGGCTGCTGAAGTTGTGATCATTAATCAGCAATCTCACATTTTCAGTCAGTGTCTGCTCTATTGGTTTGGTGGTCTTGAAAAAACTTGGGGATATTTAGTAAGTTTTTCTTAAAAATGGAAATAATTATTGACTTCAGTGGGAATAGATGACATAATTGATAACCCTTTTCTTTGCTAAACAATATCTGAACTCTCCTCTCTGGTTTACCTAAGACAGTAATTTCATGTTGTATCCATGTTAGATAGTTCAATCTGCATCCATCAGTAAAAGTAACTCTTTTATCCTTTCAGGTAGTAATTGGTTAAACCAGGTAGATGTTGGTGATAAAGAAGCAGTGGGGATTTGCCTAGTGAGGGCCCTGCTGTGCTCTCATGTTAATGCACACTCAGATTTATCAAAGAACAAACCAAATTGTCTCTTGGCCTTCAAGCTGTAGTATCTTCTCATGTTGAGATGGAGAGGCTTGGATGGTTGCTGGGATTTGCCTCGTGCCCATAATTATCACTGTATGTAGAACAAAGAATAATCTTGTGTCTGTAACCAGGACACAACCAGGACTGCCTGTTACCTCTGCTCTTAGGGAATACAGGATCAGCCAAAGCAGCTGTGACTGACACCCTGAAGCAGAGTCAACCCTAAACTGACACCCTAAACCTCTGTCTCACTCCCTCTTCCTCAGCTGGGACTTGGGGCTTTCCACAGCGCAGGGTGAGCACAAACTCTGTGAGGCCACTAAGGCTCATGTATGCACACATGTCAATTCTCTGGTGATCCAGATGCCCTCCTCCAGACAACTTTCTGAAAAAAAATGACTTCATATAGGAAAGATGTGTTTTTCACGTCTGGCTCTTGAACATTGTTTGTCAGTTACGTGGTATTTTCTGTAATTAGCAACAAAAATTCAGGCACAGGAATATAGTGTGTGTTTGTTCCATGAAAGCTGGGACCATTTTGATATTTTGCAACCAAAAAAAAAAAAAAGAAAAGCTCATTTAATACCAGCCCAGCTATTTATACCTCTTGCACAAACTTAAACATAACAAAAAGTGCAACATAACTCATGAAGCAAAGGAGTGTCTCTGCCAAGTGTAATATTTGTATTTGGAAACATGGTCTATATTGTATGAAGCAGTAGCCTTCTAACTGCCTCCAAGGTTTCTTTTGGCTGATGTTTGTCCAAACAGTCTTGCTCTTCACTCATTTTAATGGCTGAAAGGGAGCTGAGTGTTTTTACTTGGTGGGACTGGCACGGCTCAGCCTCTGCTCCTTCTGGTGCCCGCTCTGAGCCCCTGCGCTGCCCCTCCTCCTTCACACATCAGCAAAGTCTCTTCTTCTGCTCTTGATGTTGCCCTGTGTTTCCTGCAGATCTGTCAGGATGGGAATGAGTCAGGAGCACCCCTGTTTAAAGGAGACACTGTCCTTTGCTGTCATGGCCATGGGTGACTTGGGCAAACCCACTGGATGTGGGACGAGCACTTGCACTGGTGCCATCAGGGAGTCTGGAACTGGAGAACATCCATGGGGTCCTGCTCTGAAGATGACAGTGCTCAGGTAGAAAGCAGGAACTGTGTTCTCCTTGTGTTTTAAATACCTTCCTTGTGTTTTAAATGTGTTCTAAATTTTGTGAAATGTGGGTGCTGCCTTATCTCACATGTGAGGCTGATGTCCTTGTCATTCTTTCCCCTTTAGAAGAGGTTCACAGATTCACAAAACATTCTGAGCTGGAAGGGACCCACAAGCATCATGGAGTCCAATTCTTAAGTGGGATTGAACTCACAACCCTGGTATTATGAGCACCATGCTCCAACCAACTGAGCTCATCTCAGGTTAAGAAATAGTCCTGAGCTCTTTATTCCCCCTTTTGAGCTCTCTTTTAAATATAGTAATAACAATAAAAATAAAAGTAACAACAGTAGTAGTAATACTAATAACAATAATAATTCATCATTATCATCATCATTACAATACAGTTGTCTGGACTACCAGGCTGCACTTTAAGCCATACCCTTTGGGTAAGCTGAATTAAGTTAGGGACATACAGATTAAGTAAAGTTTATACCTAAATGATTTGGAAAGCACAAGCTTTACAAATCCATGCCCTGAAGAGCCCAAGACATCAGGATTCATTAGAGGAATATTCTTAAACACAAAGTAATAAAACTCCTGAGAATGGCGAAGTTAGGAATAAGGTACAGTTTCTACACAAAGCAGCAGGAGCAGGGAGTGGGGAAGATGCAGTCATTCAAATGTGAGTCAAAGGGGCATATTAATAGTGGAATATTAGGAATAAACAAAGACCAAGCCTTGTTTTTCCCTCTGCTTTTCCCATCTGTCAGTTATGTAGCACATTACCATTGCCTCACTGTTCAGGACACTATCACAGCAGCCATTTTTTCATGTGGATGAGTTGTTCCTGAAAAATGCAGTTGGCACAGACCACTCTTATTTTTCACCCAAGGAATGTAGGTCTTCCTGTTCCACATATTTTTCTTCAATGAGCGTAGTTATTGTTGTCACTGGGAGGAAAATCCTCTGTCTGTCTGCTAAAACACTTGAGAGGGGGAGATAAAGCATGAAACCTTTTTGTTGTGGCTGAGGATTTCCTCTACAAGGCTCCACTGCAGTGATTCACAGCTCTTCTCCAAAAGAAATGCAAAGCTGGGGTAGGTATGAATTACGATTTGCAGTCTGGGGCTACATCCATGGTGCCACTCAAATATCCACTGGCACCCAGGGAGGAGATCTAGGCTGGGTTGGTGATCAGAGCTGGAGTAAGTGCCACCTCCTCACTCTGCTCTGGCTCAGGGATGTGCCCTCATGCTGCCTTGGGAGCACTGCTGGATGCTGTTGGTGCCCAGGGGCATTGCCAGGTATGGGGCATAATTTGGGCCTCCCCTTTCAGGGTTTCCAGGGCAAAGCTCAAACCATTACCTGGAAAATTCTCTTCAGAAGTCACCCCTCAATCTATATCACAGCATGGAGTCTGCAAGAAAAGATGCACTTTTTCCATTGATGGAATAATAATAATAATTTTGGCAGTTTTGAAACAAAAAAAAAAAAAAAGGGCAAGTGTTCTGATTTTTCTCTAAAGTTAGAGCTATTGTTCATCTGAGCAATTTTTGTGTATGAAATGAGGACAGAGATCTGTGTTTTGGGGGAGAGCCACACTGTGGATAAGTGCAAAGGAATTCTGCCATAGCTTTGCCATGAATTATATGTTGTCTGAGGGATTTAACAATATCACAAAGTTCATTGAGAACAGGAACAATCATTTTCCTATCTTTTCCTGCCAGCAAAATGAACAAGTGATTGAGCTTCCTTAAAGAAATTCCACCCAGCAGCTGTGCCAGCTCTGTCATCCTCATGTTAGTGTGCATTTGCTTTGTTCCTGAGTCCCAGATGGGTTTCTGAAAATGGCATGGGGTTGCCAAAAGGCATCTGAAGACACATATCATCAGTATGCACAAACTGTAAAGAATGCAGCCCCTGGAGCGATGGGTGATTTCATCAAAAGTGACTTTCCAGCTACGCTGAAACCTTTCATGTCTCTTGTGCAATCTGCAGTGCTAAAGCAAACAATTCCAGTGCCAGATTGTCATAAGGATATGAATGCTTCAGCTTATTAAAGGGCCACAATCTTATCAAATCAGAGAATAAATGAACTCTCAAAGAAGGTTAAGCTGCTATAAATACAACCAGGTAGATGTAATTGATTTCTCTCCCTGCAGATAAAATTCCCATACACACTTTTAAACCTCTTAAGGATTTTTAGTCAAAGCACCAAGACTTATTTGCAAAACCTTTGGTTTTCTGGTGCCCTTGAGCCACATTTTTGGTGCAGTGCTGTACTTATCATCAGGGGAGTTCTTCAGTGTCTCACCTGGGAAAGAGTGGGGAGATTTGGGATTTTTGAGAGACTAGTATTGTGTTTGATTTTTTTGGGTTTTTTTTTTAGGTTGGCTTTTGTTTTTTGATATTTTTAATGTTTTTGGATATTTTTAAAATGTTTTTTGAATATTTTTTGTTGTTTTTTTGGACATGAAAGTCTGTATAGTCTTAGGTTATGACAATAATAACAGAGGCAAATGGATTCTGAGCGAGTTGTGGATAGTTTTCCAAATCTGACATGAACTGAACCTGAAACATGTGCAGGAGTGTGTTGGAGCTGTGGTGCACTGGGACAAAAACATATCCACAAAAGTGTATCCTGGCAGAGAAAGCCCCAATAGGTTTGGGCTCCACATTTTGTGGAAAGGGAATCAAAATGGGGAAGTGAGAAGAGAGCAAGAGAGAAAGTGCAAGGAGCTACAAGATTAAGGGTGTGGGATGGTGACAGGCTCCAGCTCCAGCTCCAGCAGGGCATGGAGAGAGGGAAGGTGCTGCTCACTGTGTCTGTCACCTGCAGAAAAGGGTGCCCTGGGAGCAGAAAGGGAGGAGGCTTCTGCAAAAACTTAGTGGTGTGGAAGAAGGCTTGCTCAGGTGTGCAGTAAAATCTCCATCAGTGGAAACTTCTCAGGATATATGTAACAAATCTCTGCTAGAAACAGCTTTAAGCTAGGATGATGACTGCATCTCCTTGTGAGGGCCACTGGAGCCCAGTTTTCCTCTCTCAAGCAGCATTGCTGCTGCAGCCACTGACTCCTGTAGTGTCTGAAAGAAGGCAGCATCTCAACTCAGGGGTTTGGATATGGTGCCTGCATTTCCCCCCCCCCCCCCCCCCCCTCTCATTTTCCAGGCTTTGGGAACAAATTTTAAATGCTCATCAACTTTCAGGACAACACATTAAGTAGGTCACATCACAACTTTGCCAGCTGATTTATTTTAAAAGAGTGAACCAGTGATGAATTCCATACAGCCTCTTTTGGTAAAGGCATCATCTCCTCTACAACTCAATTTATGGTGTAAGAAGGTTGGTATTTTTATGGCACTTCTCTTCAACATAAAAGGAAATTTTTATGAAGACACTTCAATCACTTTCTTTCTTCTATTTTTTTTAAAAACAAATTAGGAAGGTTTTCTTGTGTGTGTTCAAAGGCAGTGCTTATATTCTGGTTGGAAGCTTCTTTTTCTTTCCTCGCTGAGGATTTCAGCTGGATCAGCTTCCTGAATTGAATTGCTGAATGAACACCAGGGTGAAGGCAAAAGCTGGCAGGAGAGAGGCACTGAGCACATCTGGCTGGAGGCAGGGGGTAAGGAAAAGACACAGTCTGAGTGAGGAGAACAAAGGGAATCCAACCCCTGGTTGCTTTTATGAGGGTCTACCTACATCACAAGAGGCGGCCACAGCCGTGGGATGGAAACCTGTGAGCGATGGTGATGTAAAAGAACAGCTGGCCCTGGAAGTTGATTGTAAGTTGTAGCTCCTTTTCCCTTCCAGACCCTGTGGGGATGCAGCAGGTTTCTCTCTGAGGTCAAGACATCTCTGCCACAGCAGCAGAAGCTGCACCTGCAGGTGTTTGCTCCCACTTTTCTCTGCCCTGGTGCTGCTCCACGGGTATTGTGAAATGCAGGGCGCCCCTGATGAAGGAAATGATTGGCATCTGACTCCATTGATTCAGAAGGCTGAACAATTGCTTTATTAAACTATAATTTATTACATTATTGAAGAGATACTACATTGTACTATACTAAATTACATACTAAAGGAAACTCATGACTGTCTCCAGACAGTCAGAACACAGCTTTGAGTGACTGGCCAAGGAAACAAAACAATCCTCAGCAGAATCCAACTGACAAATCACTTCAGGTAAACAATCTTCCTAACACGTTCCACATGTACAAAAACAACAGGAGCAGAGAATACAGATAAGAATTGTTTTCTCTTTCTTCTCCCTGTGCTTTTCCAGGAAAAAAAGCCCTGAGAGAGAGAATTATGTCTCTCTCTGTCCAGAGAATGTGGCTGCCACACACGGCCATCCTTGTTTTTCCCAAGCACGAGCCAGTGGATCAGCCCAGTGCAGAGGAGAGTTAGGAACCTGTCCTGGCCAGCTGCCCCCTGTCCTGCTGTGGCTCCCATGGTCAGGCAGGTGTTTAATCCCAGGGAAGGCTTTGCAGTCTGCTGAGCAGAGGGGTCAGGAGAACACTGCCCAGCTGGAGCCAGGACGTGCTGCAGCCCTGGCTTCCGTGGGCTCTGCATCCCACTGGCAGCAGTGCTTGCAGGCTGTGTGCTGCAAGGTGTCCTGTGCCTGCAGCTGCTCTTGAGGGAGCTTTAGAAGCACTCCTCCCCCTTCCCCTCTCTTTCCCATTTCCTAATTTTTCTTTTAAAAGGGGCTGGAGGACAGACTGTCTGCCTGAGCGCTGCCTGGCACCAGGTGGGAGGTGATGGCTGTGTCCCAACCTGTGCCCATCCAAAGGGACCCAAGCAATCCCCTGTGATGGAATACATGTCCTGTGTGCTTCCATCATATGTGTGCTCACACAACTGGCTCTGTGCCTCACCCTTCCAGCTTCTGCAATTGCATTTAACAACCTGAAGGCTGAGGTTTCACCCCAGAGAGAACAAAGCCCTCCTGGATGCAGGACAATGTGTCATCTGTGAGTGGCACGTTGCAGAGAGGCAAATCCTGCACCGTGTGCACTGTCTGCATCCACCTATTCCCAGTTCTTTGAAGGACTTGTCTGTGTGCTGCTTTGAGGCATGGACAGTGTTCAACGTGGGCACAAACTGATTTTTGTCTCACATGCCCTGGTGGTGCTCAGTTTCTGTCTAAACCACTGGTGGATATGAGACTCAGTTACTGTAATCTTCAGAAATATCAGCATTAATACCACTTGTGTTTCAGTGATCTTTCATAGTAGTGCTTATGCTTTTGGAAGTAAAGATGGACCCCTATGGGAAAAGGGATTTGCAATCAGGTCCCAGTTTTGCCACAGTCCTTCCTCTCTGACTTTAACCAGGTTAGTTCTCTTGACATCTTGAATTTTCCTAATATTACTATCATGCTTTAAAAGCTATGGGGAAATTAGGTAATGAATATTTGTCGGGTTGAGGTCCCCAAGAGGGACTTAGAGATGTTTTGTAATAGTGGCATAGAAACATTCTGAGTATGGAGAACCACACCAAGGTATGGCTGTGATCCTGCTGCTTAAGCCTGGCCTGTCCCCCTGTGTAGGGGCTGACTGTGGCTCATAAGAAGCCTTGGTACATCACTGATTCTGGTTTTAACATATTGAGAAAGTCTGTGTTAGTGGATAGGCCTCAACTCCTTCCCCATTTTGACCAGAAATCTGCCAGTGGTGGGGGATATGGTTTGGTGGACATGGAGATATTCAGTTGAAGATTTGACTTGATGATCTTGGAGGTCTTTTCCAACCTTAATGATTCCAAGATTCTGTGAATCATCTCAGGACAGGCTCTGCACTAGGCATATAGTTAAGTTAACAGCTTAACCATGAAAACATTTGGTTATGTGCTGAAAATCTAAGGAATCTGAGTAACCATGGCCCATGGTTACAGGCAAGTTCCTCTGCATGGAAGTACAAAAAAACTCCCCCATATGTGTGTGGGATCCCCCAAAAGATCCCCCAAAACCAGCACATCCTCCTGTCTGCTCAGGCTTTGAGCCCTTTGCCTACAGTCCTGGTTACAATTGGCTTTGGCAGCTTATCCAGGGGAATTGAACTGGGACCCTCAAATGGTCCCACTGAGCTGTGGCCTGCTCAGCAGAGAGTGGACACTGTTTTCTTCCCAGGAAGAATCTGGAATAGTGCAAAATGTGCAGAGCTTCACTTCCTATGTTTTCCTCCCTCCGTGAGCCCATCTCATCCTTCTTTCCTCATTTCTTCCTTTGCTGGGATGCAGTGCAGCCAGGACATGCATGTGAGGAGCTCCAGCTCCAGGTGAGGAGGTCTGGGGGGCTGTCAGCAGACACCTGCCCAAGGAGGGCACGGGATCAGGGAGCCCAGATATTGGAATGCTGCTTTGGGTTTTGTTTTTTTCTTTTATAGGCTCCTCTGTGACCACCAACAGCTCTGGAAACTGCCCTTTATTTCCAGTTCATTGCTTCCTAAACCATTGGATTTGCAAAAGTATTGCAGAGATTGATTCACAAAAGTGCTCTGAGGCCTTGGGTGTGAAATATTGTGACAAAAGAAGGCATTCCAGCTCCTTATTGCATCGCACATTTTAAATCATGGAAAATTGGACTAAAATACAGTAAATTTAGCATAAAAAGGACTGTTTTCCAATTGCCTGTCAGGATCCCTTCAGCCTCATAATTGTTTTCGTGTGAAGCAATGAGTGTAATGCCTGTTGATAGTTGTTTGTTCCCTTGTTGTCTCGAAGTTGCTGGAAGCAATTTACAAGTTACTCTTGCTTAATGTCTAGGAAGAGAAGAGGATGGAAAATTTTTACTTGTTTCTTCTCGGTAAAGAGTTGATTCCTGAAACAACAGACTGGGCTAGGGATGGTTTGAGCCTTGCTGTTGGCTTTGGGGGTTGAAGGCTCTGGCCTTTGTGTGCCCACTGCTTCTGCCATGAGCAGAAATTTGGGTGTCAGGCTTGAGTTCCCTTCACTGTGCCTGCGTGTTTCAATGCCATTTGTGCCACTCCCATTAGAGAAAAGATTGTTATTGAAAGAAACATTACCTGAAGGACAGTAAACTCTTTGATGCTCTAAGTCAGTACAGAGTGTTTTCCCTCCAGTGTTTGGTACAGTCCCACTCACTGGATCTGCTCCCTTGCTGGTTGTGCCGCTGTCCCTTTACTGCCAAACACAAATGCTCACCTTAAGCAAATTTGAAGATGATGTTCAAACACTTTTTGATCAGTCAGGGTTTGTTTTCACACCTTGTCTTCCTGCATTGATTGGCCAGGGTGGATGGGGGCCTGAGCAACCTGTTCTGGGGGTGTATTTTTGCCCATGGCAGAGGGGGTGGAACTGGATCATCTCTAATTCCCTTCCTATCCAAACCACTCTGTGATTCTGTGACTGAGGAATGGCATTTGGAATTGCAATGCAGTGAAAGACCTTGTGAGGGTTTTCTAAACCCCAGCCTCCCTTCACAACCTGTTCAGGGATGACAGCCAATGCTGTGGGGAAGGTGTGATCATCATCTGGGGACTGCACAGCTCCCACAGCACTGAAAGCATCACCATTTGCTCTGTTTGACTCCCAGCAGACAGTCTAATTATATGAAAAAGCATTGCTCTCCATTTGGTCAGAAGATGTATTCTGAGCTAAGTCTACCTAATACTTTCCTGATTTGTGTGGTTTTTGCTCTTTTTTCTCCCTCCCTTGAGCTGGACAACAATGTGGTCTTAGTCCAGCAATCAAACATGAAAGCAAGCCCGTATGTATAAAGTACACTCCTCTTGCTGGAACTCACCCAGAAGAGACAAACTGTCTTCATACAGGGGGTCTGAATTTGTCTCTCTTCCCATGAAAAAAAAAGAAAAAAATTCTGGTATGAGAAGTGCCTTGGAATAGGGGCCATGCAGTGGCCAGTGGTGGGCAATGCCAGTGGTGCTGAGCTGTGCTGCCAGACCTGAGAGCTCAGGGATGCAGTGAGGCCTTTGGAAAGCCAGCACAGGGCAAGTTTGTGGTAGGAAAGGGGCTGTCACTTGTCCCCTGTGCCCCAGGGTTAGCAGCAAACATATTGGATGAGTCTCTCCTAGAGAAGGCTTTCAAGCCTTTATTTGAAGTCCGCACCTGGCTTGACCTGAAAAACTCAGCCAGTGGGCAGGAAAGCTGGGATTGATGGTTCAGAAGGGGCCTGGCAGCTCCTGGTATTTTTGGAAGTGCAGTGATATGGTGGTGACTGAGCTATGGGGAAGTCATCTTGCTGCTGTTTGCCTTCTAGGCTTTGCTGCCAATGAACTTTCCAAGGCTGGCCTAGATGGAGCTCTGAGCAACCTGGTGCAGTGGAAGTTGTGGGTGGGCAGAACTAGATGAGGGTGAGCAGAGCTAGATGAGCTTTGAGCTCCCTTCCAACCCAAACCATGATTCTCCCTAGAGGGCTCTGGGTTTGAAGATGTTGGAGAGCAGCTCTACATCTGCTGGAAGCATTGGGAAGTTTTGCAGAAGGCAGTCTGTGGGAGAAATAGGTGGATATCCTTGGGAAGAAAAAACCTCACTGTTTCTATTCAATTTGCTCTACCCTATTCAAACTCTGTTCAAGATGACTTCTGCAGCTCATGGTAGAATTGCCAGCCTGGAAGTGTCAGATGGAGCAGATAGTCCTGTGGGATTCCCGGCATTGCAGATTCCTCTTCTAAAGCTGGAATTGTCTGGCCTCACCTCCTTTCAAATGCAGACCAAACAAATCCTGACAGTGACTTAGACATCAAAGCTGGGCTCTCCTTCCATGTGTTCCTTTGGGCCCAGCTCCCTGTGTGGCTCTCTGGGTGCTGCTTCCACGCCAGGACTGAGATTCAGACTGGCAGTGCTGGCTCTTGCCCACTGGATGTAAAAGTGCACGGCTCTGGGCCTTCCCACCTCCCTCCTCCCCACCAGGCATGCACACTCAGGCAGGGAGCACACCCCTGCCTTCCCTCTGGCTCGCAGAGCGAATCCATGGGGCAACCCCAGCCTTGCCAGCCAGGCCACCCACCCTAGCAGGGATGGATGCGGTTGTGTTCGAGGCTGAGTCAGCTTCCTCCCCACCTCCAGCCTGTGCTCCTCCAGTGGCTTGGTGCCTCCTGTCTGTGTGCTGGGAAGAGGAGGCCAGGTCCCCCTTTTCCTGTGGGAAGAGAGACCCAAGCCAGTGTCCTGTTGTGCTGCCAGTGGTGCTGGGAGCGGGGCAAACCCACCGGCCTGGGGGTCAGAGCAAAGGGGTTGGCCTTGTGAGCAAAAGCCACACTAAATTACAGGAGTACTGAGAGCTGTGCCACTATGGGCAAGGGCAAAACACAGTTATTTGTCAAGGTTAACCACTGTCATGGAGCTGCAGTGGGCAGCTGGAAGCTGTGGTGCAGCCACCACTGCCGCGGCCTCTCCGAGCTCGTGGCCATGGGCGCTGTCACTCGGGAAAACAGCTCAGGAATGTTTCCTTCCCCTGCACCTGCCAGCTGCACCTTTTAATTGGGTTTTCTGGGATTGTGTACCTAGTGGTGATTTAACACACGGTGAAATATTTGGGGAATGGCTCCGTCAGTGGACAGCCAGGCAAGGGAAATCCTGCTTTGGACATAGATGCTGTGTTTTCTTTGCTCAGCTCCTTTTCAAGTCTTGCTTTGTTCCTTTTGACTTGCCTCTCTCTGAGAGCACCCTCCTTCAGGATGTCACTATCCACAGGCTGATTTAAATTGGGATCACCCTTAAAGAGGCCACGTTGTAATTCAATGCACTGTTCTTTCCTCCCCACACTGGCCAGAGGTTCTTCCCATTCCTGCTGCTGCATCCTCTCAACCCAAAGAGACTCCTCCTGTTTCCACACTCTTTCTTGGTGTTTCCCAGGCAGGCTGTATGAGGAGAGATGTGTAGGAGAACTGATGCACCGAATTCAGGGTGTTCAGATGTGGTTACTGCTGCAGGGCAGTAGTGGCAGACCTTGCTGTTTCTCCAAGTTGTCATTTGCTGGGACATTTGCACATGAGATGGAGCTGGGCTTCTGCCTCCTGGTGGGAGCTGACTCCTGGATGGAGATGTCATGCCAGGCTGGATCCCCTGTCCTTTTTGGGATAACAGGAGCTGCAGCAGTGCTGGAAGGCTGCTTAAGATTTGCCCTCATTTTTGGCAGGCAGGAGGTGTATGAATCCTGGCTGCACTGTGATTAGAAGGTGCTCCCCGTTGAGTGCTTGATGGTAAACTCTGCCAGAAGCAGTGGGATACAGGAATCCCTGTGTCTGCATGGTGCAGCTCATTTGCACTTCTCCCATTTCCCTACCCTGCTCAGGGAGCCCTACTCAGGCAGATGGGGCTTTTCCAAGGCCAGCTGTGTCCCAGTTCTGTGTTTCATGGCTCAGCAACATCCCCTCAAGAGCTGCCCCTGGGAAGTGAGGAAAGGGGAATGGCTGCAGCTTGGATTTGGGGAGAAGGGAATGGGCTAAGCACAGCAAATGGGTTAAGCACAGCTGTGCAGAGGCAGGAGCCAGCCTGGAATATGGTGCCTGGACTGGGAAGTGGTTCCCAAGCCTTCTCTGCTCCCGAAACTTTGACTCACATCCTGTATCCACCACCATGGTGTGCACATGCTGTCTCTTTCTACAGGCATGTTTCAGAGTCTTACCAGAGTCCTCCTGAAATCCATAAGTGAAGCACTGTTCCACTGTAAGCAAAGCATTGGTCAGACCCATAATAAACAGCAAGCTCTGACATTTAACACATGCAATACTGTTTGCCCAGTTTTAAAAAGGAAATATTATCTAAGCACTTCTCTGAAGACTAGAGCCACCCACGCTTAGCTGTGCTCAGTTTGGCCAGTCTGACCTGTGCAATATTGCTATCACTGCCAGAATATAACATTCTGAACCCCTTATAAATTGTGCAATGTACTGAATGAAAAGTTTCTCTGTATGTTTAAAAATCCCCCACCCCACTCCCAGATCCTTTTTGTGATAGAGAATAAATAAAGAAAAACTTTATAACTCCCTGAACTGATAGAAAATTAGCACGGTCATAAAAGGCCTCTGCGGCTTTAGCAGCGCAGCTGAAAAGGAAAAATGAATAAACCTGCCACTCATAAAGTAAGGGGCAGAGCTGAAGAATGACTGCTGCCATTTTACCCTCCTGGCCCTTCTCCCCCCTGTGCAAGTGCAAAAATAGCCTCATGCCCTGTGCAGGAGGCAAGGAAGTGCTCTTCTCTGGGACCCTTCCTGCAGGCACTGCTGTACAGCACATGACTAGAGGATATCCTAAATTAATTTACATAGACATATAAATATAAGCATGTGTGTGTTTTCTGTATGAAATATGAAACCAGTGATTTCTTAGCCAACCCCTTAATTTGTCTGAAACAGCACAGGCATAATGGAAACTGCCCACACATTTTTCCATTGCAAGTTACAAAGGTAAAGAAGCGGGAAATTGGTGACAGAAAAACACATGCTCCTTCAGCTGGCACAGAAATGCCATGGAGCCAGGTGGCAACACACACTCACTCACAGTTTGCTGGGAAAAGTGTCATGTTCATTCTGGTGGTCTTCCTGCTGATGCTCTCCCTCCTCAGCATGTTGGGTTCTGTGTGTTTGGAGGGGAGGGACGTGGCCGTGCTGGTGCCTGTGCAGGTGGATGCAGTGGACATGAATAAATCCGAGTTTGTCCGTATCTGTTTGTCAGGTTTCCTCCTCGGGGTGAGAAAGAGCCTTGCCATGTCACTGCCCCCTGTGTGGTGCTGCATGGTCCTGTGAGTGACAGTGGGCTGGGTTGTGAGCAGGCTCCCTGTCCTGACAGCTCCCTGCCTCTCTAGGAGCAGCAGGGGCTGCTCCTTAAGGTTTCTGCATGGTCTGTCCAGCCTGAACGTGACTTTCTCCAGGGATGGGTGAGTGTGTGACTCTGCTGCTGAGCCTAAGCCAAAGCCACACTGCTGTGAGCCATGTTGGCTGCTGGGCAGCTCCAGGGGTGTCCTGCTGGAGAAGGAAGGAAGGAAGGGGAGAAAGGGAAGGCCAGTGGCTCCTCAGAGGGGGCAGCTCCCTGGGCCACCACTCAGCTCTGCCTCACTCCCTTCCTGCCACCAACAAGGGAGACACCACAAATAAGACACCGTGGCGTTAAGGCCCTGCCATTCAGGCAGGGCAGATTCCTCAAGAGGAAAGGGTAACTTTCCCCCTTTCCTGCCTTCAGCTGGCCCCACTCAGATGTGTCAGGTGCATCAGCAGCTCATTGCAGCCAGCCCTACAACCTCACTGTGATTGCTGTATCTGGAACAGCCCCACGAGCTCACCAGCATTTTTCCAAAGAATGCCTTGTGTTGACAGTGCTAACCAGTCTGCACAGCAGGAGGGGGGAAAAGCAGCTGGTAACTAATGCAGGGCTGTGGGGATTCATGGATGTGTGCATGGTTCTGGTTTTCTCTATATTGTCCTATAACCCATATGCATCACTGTGGGTTATGTTAGTGGAATTTTGCTGCTCAGCAGCTGTCCGGGCAATGTGAAGCCAGGCCCACTCATCCTTTTAACCATCAAAGGTACAATTCAATCCATTTATGGCTGCCTTGGGGCACTGCTCCACACATCTTTCACAGCAGCTGTGCCAGCTTGATTCATTCCCACCAACTTGACTCAGAAGCCATGCTCTAATCTGTATCTGCTGATTGATCGGGGGTTAAAAATAAGTTGGATGACTTGACTGGTTCCTTGTTTCAGTTTCCCTGCTCAGTTATGCTTGTTTCAATCCTCCCCATGTCTTTGGTTGAGTGTTCCAATATGTCTTTTCTGTGGCAACGTAAGAAACATAACAACAGCTTCTCCTAACCACCGCCCTGTGCCTGGGAATGTGAGCCACAAACCCTTCCTTGGGCCTTGCTCTAATATGAAGAGTTCTGTACTTGAAAGATGGAGCTGAATTTGGCCATGGTAACCTCCATCTCCTTGCTAAAGTCTACTACACAAAGGTATTTGATGTACAGTTTTGGTCACTGGAAAGGAGATAAAGAAAACAGAAAATAAAATAAAATAAGCAGCCTGGCTCTGAATGGATCATAATTTATTATGAAGTAGGACAGACTTTGCTTTTAATGAAGACTGTTACTTGGGAGAACAGACTATCTCAATCTGCTCTCCAGGACTCATCCTATGAAACACCTGGCAGGTCCTATCAGAAGTTATTTGGCTCCCTCGGCGTTTCCAGCCTTGGCAAATTACGAGCGGTAGGACGTGCAACTTTGTGCGTCATTTCATTTATTAGAATAATTTTTCCTCTTCCCCGACACTTTATGTGCTATGTTCTGTATTAATAGTGTAGTAACATTTCTCAATAGCACCATAATTTACTAATCCAACAAAGGGCAGGGATGTGCTTTGTATTTCAAGAATTGTGACCAATTCTCTCATCTCTCTCCCAGAGAAACCTGAGAATATTGTTCCCCCCCACACTGTGAAGTAAGAAGCAGAGCTTTCTCCCTGAAAATACCTGTCTTCCCTGTGAAGTGATCCTGGAGTTCCTTGTGCCTTTCATCCATCTGCTGTCAATTTAACTGGCTCCACGAGCTAGTGGCGCCTTTGTATGACCTTGCAAGCATTTACAAAATCTGGTTTCTATAAAAAAATAAGGGGTGATCCCTATGTTTACCCTCTTTCCCAACTAACCATGTTTTGTTACTACCAGCTTGTGCTAGAACATATCCACGTCCTCCCCACCAACTCAGGCCTGGATCTGGGATGCTCTGATGCCTTGGCCAAGTTTTCCAGCTGCCGAGGTGACCTCAGCGGAGCCGTCGCTGGCGCAGATGTGCGGCGGCTCTGCCCAGACCGCTGCGTTTCTGGAGACCTGGAGCACACTGCTGGGGCTCTGCAGCCCAGCAGATCTGGCAGAGCCTCCAGCACGGCTCAGACTGGGTGTGCACAGCCCAGACTGCCTCTGAACCCCTGGCTGGCACCACCTGGGCAGACCAACACACAGCTGGCCCTGCCCGGGGGCACCACGCAGGTGTCCGTCCGTGAGCTCGCAATCAACCTCACTGCAGAGGCCACCAGAGACACAGAAAAGATTTACAGGAAGCCATAGAAGGGTTTGGGTTGGAAGGGGCCTTAAATGTCATCTATGTGTGTCTGTATATAGCAGAGGGAATTGCCTTTTATGTCTGTCTTGAATCTTTGAGCTCGGGCTGACGGCGATGCCGGTCAGCTTTAACTCTGTGTGAGGTTCCATAAATGTGTGTCAGACCACATAACCCCAAAACAGGCATTTCTCTAGTGACATTTAGCCTTGGTTTTCCAAATGAACACACTGACTTGCAGCAAGGCAGTCTTTCACAGGATGGAACTGTAAGTATTTATTTACCCAGGGTGTAACTTTAATCTTTCATCAGAATGCAGATATGAGCTGCTTTATGACAGTTTGTAAACTTGCACTTTATAAAAATTTGGAAATAAAACCTTTGCCTAACAACAGTTGTGTTCTTGGAAATCAAGTTCCATCTACAGAAACCTTTTATGTTAGAGATACATCCCACATGTGAGTCATTGTTACAATTCAATAAATACTTTACAAAAATAATGCTAGCTTTTTTAAAAAATTAAGACACTTTAAGACACCAGTAGTTCCTCCCAGGAAGCTTCCCTTAAAGAATAGCTTCTGCTGTAGGACACTGCATTCAGCATGAGAAAAATGGGGGAAAAGGGCTGGTTGCATCTTTCAGCCCAGGGAACTTGTGGATTCCAGTTTTACTGTTCTCTAAAATAATAAACTTCCTTTTCTTAGAAGAAAGAAACAAGCAGATCCAAACATTCTTCATATTAAAAAGCTGGGAAGGAACTGTGATCTTTTTGGTCCTTTGACATGGATTCCTTCTCTGCCCTCACTCCTCCAAAGACTTACAGCATGCTCAGTTCACAGGTTCACAGCTGCTCTGGAAGCCCCAACAGCTGTGGCTCTGTATCAGAGATGTCTCCAGGAGGGGGCTGCTTGTAACTTCTGCAGAACCACTGCACCAGGACATCTTCTGGCCCGTAGGAAAACCCCAGCTACATCTTTCTGCAAGCCTACCCCAGGTGGACTGCAAATACCTGAGCTAGAAGGTAACAGGAAGAATTCCAAGAGGAAAAATCGGTAGGGATTTTCTATATTCACTTTTGACTATTGCCTTTCCAAAAAAATTCTTCCCTCCTTAGATATGACTGGTCATGAAACCAATTATAGAGAAAACTGATGCTGTAGGTGCATTAATCTTGTAAACCATTCCCATATGGAAGAGTACATTCTTCAATCCTATTGTTTATAACAACTTTTAAGTATGTGCCTCCTCAGCTGGGGCCTTGGGGCCTGATGGTGATGGCAGCTAACCCCCACCCCCTTCATTAGGTTACAGATGGGAAATAAAATGAAATGCACATTATTACATGAACGTTATTGCAGTATAAAATCCTATCAGGACAAGACTTATGTATGTCTGTATGCAAAAATAGGTGTGTGTGAGACAGAGAGATATGTGCTTATAAATTACACACACTGTGAAAAATACTCATGTATTATATTACAACTATATACATTCATTAGAAAGGAGCTGACCGGCCCCTGTCGAGGAGCCAGTGCAGCAGCCATCACCAGTTCTTTGGCATCCAGGAAACGAATGCTATTTTGCATCTGAAGAAAAGGAAAATCTTCTCAGTATTCCCTTGCTTCTTGAAACTGCTTGTAGTAGTCCTCGTCTGAGGGGTTTTCTGTACACTTCTGCCCGTTGTTGGGAGGCCGGGCTTCGTTGTAGCGGCTCCAGTCCCCCTTGCATATGATCCAAGGCAGAATGTCCACTTTGTAGTGGAGCTCTGCTGAGAATTCGATGCTGATCAGGTTGGGTGTCCCTGCCCCTTTGCCCCTGGTGATCAGCTGCATGTTGTCATCGTAGCAGCAGTGCTGTGCTGCCAGCGTGGTGCTCTCCAAGGACAGCATGGAGCGGATGCAGTACCGCGCCGTGGGCTTGTAGATCTCCAGCTTTTCCTTTGGACCACTCGCATCCTTCCAGCGGAAGTTCTTCCTCTTGAGCCGGTCAAAGATTTCAGCAGTGCTGTAGGCAACTTCTCTGGGGTAGGAGCAAGGGCAGCTGGGGAGGTCATTGACCACTTTGTGCATGTATTTCTTCAGGAACTCGCTCTTGCAGCTCATCCATCTCTCACAGCTATCAGTATCTGTTTCAGGGCAGGAAATGGAAACTTAAGATACATTAAGCAGCATCCCAGTTGGTGTGATCAGTGACAGCAACTGAGTCAAGTGTAGCTGTTCAGCACTGTTGCCCTGATTTTTAAAGTTTTTCTAAGCCTTCTGATGTTTACGTTCTTGTAACGAACTTTCTCACACACTTTATGTAAATAACTTATTGTTTTGCATTCTTTTATGGAAGGAGAGAAATTTAATAGACTATTGGTTTGTCCAGTGTCATTGGAGAGGTGGCACTGTCACCTTCCAATCCACTGGCACTTTTAGAAATCTATAAATGTTAGAGGCAGAAATTAAAAGTTCTCTTTTTACCATCAGAAAGCTGCGTGTCCGTGTCGTGTTATTTCGTGTCCTATAGTGACACAGCACCAATGCTCTGCTGCAGAAAGAAAGGGCGGTCACAGTTTGCTGCCCTGCCCACAGTGTACTACTGTGCTGTCCTGTCAGATAAAGAAATCACTTGTGACTGACTTCAGGGCTAGTCTGAGTTACAGGGCAGAACCAGGCCAGTAGGAATCTGTGACGCTTTTTCTACTCTGCAAATTCTAATTAAGCTACTGATATCCCCATGCGGCACAAGAGACACTACCATGGGTTGGTAAGCAGCAGAAAAAGGGAAATCACAGTGATTTGGTGCCAGTTTCCAGTTAGAACCCTTAGTCAGAACACACTCAACAGGAAAAATGGCAGTCAGATGATGAAGCATTAAGTTTCAGATGATGCTAGAGATTCCAAGATAGCAAGCGAGGCCTCTATTACTCATTCTGAAGTACATTTTAGACCATAATTCAGTCTTTCTTTAAAGAACAAATACTTTTTTCTATTTGATATTCACTTTTCAAACATCAATATCTCAAACATGGAGACTGACATCTTATCTGGCAAAATTGATCCAGGTTCTAAAAGGGCGTATGTGACGAAAGATCAGAGTGGCTGTACATCAGCAGGAGTTTATGGTGCCAGAGGCATGATGTATAGCTGGGATTAAAGAGATTTGTAGACCAGTAGCATATTTAACACCAGCACTTCATTATTTTGCAAGACTCTTGGGAGAATCTAGGTAAACATCTCCTGCCTAAAACATTATTTAAGGTGTCTATATCATCCTATGGGCTGTCAAAAACCACCTGCGTATCTTGCTCCACACTTACTTTAGGAGGACTCTGCAGGAGAGAAACTAACTGGGATCTAAAACTCTTACAGCACACATTCTTGCAAAATATTTACTTAGTGATCTGTGTCCTGTTTTTCTATCTCCTTAAAGAGTCCCATCCTGGCTGTCATTAACTATTGTGCTCTGCTCTCCCATAGTAGGGAGGTACTGGGTTACACTGTTGATTCAATTAATCCAGCATCCAGTGTCTCTGAGTGGCCACACTGTGGTTTCATTGAAGGGACGAAATCAGAACATTGCAGATGTTGGATTGAGTTTTAGATAGTTCAGAATCAAGCCATGCCCTATAAATTTGCTTTGGTTACTCCCACTGCAGCACACAGAGCTATAAAAGCAATGCATGCTCATAAAAGTCATTGTCTTTTTTTTTTCTTTTGAATTTTTCTGATGTGACAGCTGTATTCTTTTATATGAAATGAAAATGCTTTTATAGGGTCTTCCATTCGAGGCTATTTAATAAAAATAATAAAGAGTGTTTGATTTCCCACCCCTCCATTACTGTGGAGTCTTACAGCTCTTTTCTGAATTAGGACAACAAATAACCCTTTTATGATGAAACAAGCACAGAACTTAAGAGGAGAAAGATTCTAGGACCAAAGCAAATTTTCAGATCACAAATGTGAGCAAGATAACAAATGGCTGTTACTAAATGCTAAACTCACTATCTCGATCCCACAGGACTAAGAAAATCCTAAGGAAGTCTCTTATCTGTTACTGAAGGATTGACTAGGCTGCTTACCAACTTCAAACAGTTTGGTTGCATTGAAGTCTTCACTCCCTGCAAGCAAGCTCACTTCTGTGGCAGCTGTCCGGAAGGTATCCTCGATCCCTAAGACAAACACAAGTTAGTGCTGCTGGTGTTTCCCTGCTCAAACACAATGGAACCAGCTGCCTCCTCACCTCCCCTCCTTCCCCAGCCTCTGCAAGGTG
The DNA here is from genome assembly GCF_037042795.1 of Molothrus aeneus. Classification (NCBI taxonomy): domain Eukaryota; kingdom Metazoa; phylum Chordata; class Aves; order Passeriformes; family Icteridae; genus Molothrus; species Molothrus aeneus. Next base: position 9,552,982 of record NC_089648.1, read on the forward strand.
CTTTGTTTTGGCAGGGAACCACCCTGGAGCTGCTGCTGGACTGTTCTTTTAAAACCATAATGACCAAGGAAGCTGTGCTGTTAATAAGGTAAACCAGAGTGTCAGGGCTGAAGGCAGGTGAGCAAGCCCATCTCTGCATGTGGGCAACCATTTCTCAAGGAAGTATGATGCTGTTACAAGAAGACTGATGCTTGTTGGTCTCTCCCAGTGCCAGGCAGTTAAAAGGTGTGAGTAGGCAAGAGATAACCAACCTGTTCCAAAAAATTCCATCCCCGTCACTTACAGCTGCCAAATAAAATATCATGATCTCAACATATCAGGATTTACCAGCAGCCTCCAGTTAATTGTTTGCTACCAGCTGAGAGACACAGAGATTCCCAGAAAAATGATCTTGCCAAAGTAAACATCCCTTTGTTGCTGCTTTAGTTCAGCCTACTGAGGTGCCCAGCATTGCTGTGCCATGCAGGCTTAACACAAGTAGGTTTTTTTTTTTCCCTTTCCTCTCCATTGAATTAAAGGCCTCTAAAGAGAACTGAAAGATCTTTAATATGTGATAACTATATGGTTAATAATGAAGTCTATTCACCATCCATCTTCTTGCCAATGAACTTTCTCCTGATCTCCTGAACTGGGGCATAATAGTGGCTTGCAAAGCTTCAAAACAGCCTCAGGCCAATTTTCAACAAAATTATCATAGAATTTTGCCTTAACTCCAGCACTAGATGTAGAATAATAGATACCCAAGAACCCATTACAAGGCAGTAATTCACTGCTGGAATTATAAACAGCAGAAGCTGAGCTTTGACCTTGTAATTTCAAAAATGTCAGCACAGCATCAAAGAGTGAATATATTTTGCTTGCTGATCGTTGGAGGTCTGTTGTATGACATAATATATTCTTTCAAGTTTGCCACTTTTTGGTGCTAGCTGGTAATAAATACTAGAGAATATAACTGGGGGTTACTTGCTTTTTTTCTGGAATTAACTCCTTATTATTGAGGTTTTAGGATGCATGAGAGCATGCAGAAACATCTTTCCCAGAACTGCCTCGCAGTTGTTGCTTTGCAATGGAGACATGGATCTATCTGCAAGTCAGAAACTTCTCTCCAACTCTCTCACCAAGTCTTCTAAGTCTCCTCTCCAGCACTGCTGACATTTCACTACCCATTAAAAAAAGCCTGACCTCCAGCTTAAAAATTTCTGCCTTTCTGAGTCATTGAGTAAACTGAGAGTAATGCATACCACCACGACTTGTGTTTTCACTTCTCTCTGATCTTGGGAAGTAATGAACTTGCACCTATCCTCTGCATTGTGGCAGCTACTGCATGACAAATTGGTCTAAATTTAAACACACAGCAACATTTAAAAAACAGTTTTCCACAGCAGCTTCAAATTTTCATGGTGTCGGCTTGAGTGCTCAGCTCTGATTTTGCCAAAGTGAAGATGGTAAGTGTGTGATGGTAAGGACACTTCAAAATGTCAAATCCTGTGAATGGATAGGAGCTAAGGCAAGGCTCCTTGGCCATATTTTCTGAATATATTCAAGCCAAAACTATACATTCCTTCATCCCTGTTCACAATGCAAGCAATGCCATCACCTTCACAGCAAAACAGGAGCTCACTGAGGTAACAGCACAGCCAGCTGGAAATTCTAAAACAGCTCCAAATTTGTTTCAAGGGACTAGATCACACCCTTAAGAATACAAAACACCCATGCACAAAAATGACTGCCACGACCTAGAGAAAGCCTGTACTTGTCTTTTAAGTCCAGGGGATGGTGAACTGCATCTAGCCGTGTATCATTACTATGAATAAACGGCGTCGAAAATCTCTTTTTCCCAACTGCACCCTTACCTTGCCATGGAGCACACAGCCCCCAGGCTCAGTGTGCAGGAGGGCTCTCTCCACCCCTTTCCACCCATCCCTGCTCCCCCTGGCAGCAGCTCCAGGAGCAGTTCCCACCTGGGCAGCTGGGCCTGTCGCAGGTGCGGGACTCGGTGGCGGTGCAGGCGTAGCCGCAGGACCGGGTGCGCTTCTGGCTGCCGCTGCCGCAGGTGACGCTGCACGGGGACCAGGGGCTCCAGTCGCCCTCACCGTCCATGTAATCTGTTCACAGGACAAATGCGAGGAAGGAAATGAGGAAACAAAACTCCTGCTACCCAAAAACTACTGTGTGGTGGTTTTTATTAAGCAGGCAAAGCACGAATGGAATCCAGATGTCTCTACCTGAAGCTGGGGCTGAGTGCCAGGCGCGAGCCTGCTGCTTAAATGGTTTTCACACTTGGTGCTCCTCAGGGAAATGCACGCAACATTATTTGAAAAAATATTTCCTTTCTCTTTTGACCTTTTGGCTGCTGAGGATCCTCAGCTGCAAAGCTCGGTCGTGAACTAACAGTACACATCTATTCACGTCATTTCCCTGCATACAGGAATGTGTTTGTGGACCACAGACTAATCAGGCAAAGGAGAAATTGAGTTTTCTTTTTCATCTTTTCAAAGCACACAACAGTACTCAGTTTTTGGGCAAGATGCATGTTATGGGGAAGCTAAGGGTCATGAGTGAAAATCACAATTTTGTTTTTCAGTCCCTTGAACGAGGAATATTGCTATGAGACCAGGGACGTGCATGCTTTCCTTGCACCAAGAACAACATGCAATATTTAGTGTTTCGTGAGAATTATTAAATAACATCAAATCTGACTATTTACTAGAAGGAACCTTATGAAAAAGAAACATGATTTTGTTTTCTTCTGGCAGACAGACAAAGGCACTGGATGCCAAAACAAAAAGCTGATGTGCTGTGAGTACCTAAACCGCTCAGAATCAGCTTCCTTTGTGTGCTGTGTAAACTGTTGCACATCCCACCATGTGAAGGCCACCAAACAAAGCCCATGAACCTGTCCCAGCTTTCTTGCCTCCCCACTGGCCTCCCTAGCTGAGGGAACATTTGGCTTAATGGTTTTCCCTGCAGCCTACAGGAGATATTTTACTGTGATCATAACTTGCAGCTGTAGCTCCTTTGGGTTACACCGCCACTGACAGCAAAGCAAAATCTGGTTTAGTGGCTCTGAGGCAGCCCTGCTCTATAGCTCTAGGTGAGAGTACCTAAGCTACAGCAAAGCCAGGGAGGATCCCTGCCTTGCCTGGCCTCTGTGCTACACACTTTCCCCCAGGGCCATGTTGTCTGTGGGCTTCCTGAGCTGGTTAGCAGAACACGTAACTTGATTTGTTCCATATGCAACGACTGACAACAGCTCTGTGGGGTGCTATTAAACATTTATTGCCAGGAGTATGGGAAGGTTATAGATCTCACTCAGAGCAAGCTGCCTAGATGTGAGCTCCTCGTGGCAAGGACCTCATGTGTTTCTCCTCCTTTTCTGACAGGGCTGATGATGGGGAAGCCACCACACTGGAATCAGGTGTCTGCGGTGGGATGTGGGTGTGAACACGGCTAATGTCAGCGTGCAAGACCTGTGGTTCTGGGATTTGCCAGCAGGCAGGCACCACAGCAGTCCAAAAAAGGCATCAGGTGTCTCAGGAAGATGTGATCTGCCCACTTTGCCTGGCCCTGCTCTTCTTCCCAGCTCCTTTCCAATTCCTTTATCTCCATGTGGCTGGCAAGGAGGAGGGCAGGTGAGCAGGCACAATGCCTGTCAAACAGATGCCCAGGAAGGGCAGGGAGAGCCCTTGGCAGTGGCAGGAGGGGAGAGACACACAGGAAAGGTATGAACATGTCAGTGGGTGGAACATCTACACCCTTCATGGGCAGGATCTGATACTGCATCCTTCTGGCAGCATTTTAGGTTAGACAAAAGGCCAGGAGTTGTTTCCAGCTAGCTGGATGCTCTGGTGTGCAGCAGGGAGCCCTAGGGTAATTTTTAGACCTACCTACCTTGTGTTTACAGTGCAGCACACTATTGAATATACCATGTTAGATTTTCAGCTGCAGCTCAACCTGTTCTTCCTATTTTCATATTTGTAATTCTTATGATTTTTCTGTCACAATTAACTTATATGAATAACTACCTAAGATATGAATTCTTGGCAATAAACCCTGCCCACAAATAAATATAGGTACAAAAAGAAGGGATAGATTTAATCTTCTGGCCAAAAAAATTAATACATATGTATGTGTTTAAACACACTTTTATTCCACAGTTTTTATTCCATAAAAAACCCTCTCTTGATTTTTAAGATTCTAGTAGTTCAAGTCAGTAAAACCATGGAAGAATAAGTTTGTTTTACCCAGCCACTCTGCAGCATCTGGGGAATAACAACAGAAATGCCAGGGTAAAAGTACCATGGCTTTGACACCTTGTTCTGACTAAAAGTAATCTGTATTTACACACAAATTCAAGGGGCTCTTCCTGTGAGCACAGTTTAGCTCACCTCCCCTGGGTCATTCCCATGTGGATAGTCACAGCCTGTCAGGGCACTGAATGGCTGTAGCTCTTCTCTGTTTCTAGTTTCTGCAACTATTTCATACAACAAGCTGAAAACAATTGTTTTCCCCATGACACATCTGGAAGAATATTACACACACAAATACACAATGTTCCTGCTGCACACGCCACTCCCCACACATGCACCAACATAACTCATCTTATTTGTGTATCCACCAAATACTACCACGTTTCAGATCTTGCTTATTTATCCAATAGTTATATTCTGGTTCCCAAACCACCACACGATTCTAAATTTGTACTTACCCTTACTCTAAAAATAAATATGAAACCTTGTTTCCTCCACTTTTTTTTAAAAAAGCACACGTTGGACTAAAAAAGGCCCTCTTCTGGGATTCTGGTATGATTTTCAAGATTATAGACTTACTAGTGGAATGCAGCTACCACAGCACAGCTTGTCCATTTGCACAGATTTGTATTTGAAAGCTGATGAACAAAAGCCACATGCTGAAAAACTCTATTTTGGTTGAATCTCAGCCATGCCTCACCATACTCGTTCCCCCCCACGCTTGTTTTTGACAATCCCAGGATGCCCACAGTAGGCCTGGAACACAAACCCACCGTACTCTGGCTGCTCCTTGGACTGGAAAGCCCGGTGACTGGGTGCACGGCTCTCCCAGCCACCCAGAGGGTTTAGGAAGTTGCTGTCCTCAGTGGTGCTGTCGTATCTGTAGTCCTGGTCACCGCTGCTCATGCGAGTCAGAGTGGAGGACCTGTGCCACCAGCTCCTCCAGTCGGGCGACGGGGCTGGCCAGCTGGGCTTGCTGCCCTCCTTCTGCAGCTCCTTGTCTGGCTCTGTGTCAGGGCTGTCCACCACTTCAATGGTAACCTGTGGGATTCAGAGCAGACCAGCCTGACTGTCAGTGCCTCCTCTTTGTCAGGGGGGAAGCATTCCACACAGCAAAGACACGGTGTGGTGTTGGTGAGGGTCCCCGGGACGAGGGAAGAGATTAATCTGACTCCATTGTTCTCAGAAGGCTGATATCTATTCTATTCTATTCTATTCTATTCTATTCTATTCTATTCTATTCTATTCTATTCTATTCTATTCTATTCTATTCTATTCTAAATACAATACTAAAACTACACTAAAGAAATAGAGAAAGGATGCAGACAGAAGGTTTAAAATAACAAAAACTTGTAACTCCTCAGAGCCACGACACAGCTGGACCGTGACTGGCCATTAAGTTAAACCAATGCACATGAAACCAATCAAACATGCACCTGTTGGTAAACAATGTCTAAGCCACATCCCAAAGCAGCAAAACAGGGAGAAGCTGAGGCTTCTCAGCTTCCCAGGAGAAAATCCTGGGCAAAGAGGAATTTTCAGAAAATATCACGGTGACAGACAAGGTGCTGCCTGGCAAAGGGGCTGTGCAATAGCATGGGTCTGGCATGTTGTAAACCATATGTGGATTACTGAGCCCAGAGACATGCAGAGGCTGAGTGATTCCTTCTGCTACCTCTGCTGAATCAGACCTCGGAACCAAGGCTAAGAAAAATCCTGCACAAAATAATAACTAATGCTGTGCCTAAAACCCTCGCAGCAGAATTCTCTGCCTCATGGGGAAAATGTGTTTAGAGCCTAACATATATGACTAGGAAAAAGAAAACCAAAGCTGTGCTCTATGCTGAGGCTGAATTTGAGGCAAGCATAGAGCACACCAGTGTGCAGAGCCTGTTCCAAGGACTTGGGCTGACTCAAGATAAGCAAGGCCATGAGTGAGAAGGTCAAGAGGCAGAGCCCAGGTATTGCTGGGTTTGCATCTGTCTCGCCCCTCTGGCAGCAGCCCAGCTGTTACTGCTGCATGAAACCACACTTTGTGGCAGTGATGGGAGCCAGCAGCTCCTCTGACCATTGCTGAGTAAGCCACTTGCTGCAAAGCCCTTTAAGGCTGGTCCTTTTGTCATGCTGGGGGAGCATAATGACCTGTTATGGTCAACCTGTTTATGGCTTCTAACAGAAGCCCAGAACCAAAATTCAGAGTTTGCTGCCCAGTTCCCTCACAGACATCACAAATGTCAATATCATTCTGCATAGGAGCAACCTTTGATTATTGCTTTCTGTGCTGAACAATGTGTAATTGTAAAACTCTTGGATAAATACTGTGTGTGCATATAGGTGGCCATTTAGGTAGAAGCAGAGACTCTCCATCAGAAACCTTGGCTCTGTGAGTCATGCAAGCATTGCCTGGCCACAGATAGATCATAAAATGCTCTGGTGTTTCAGGCTAATGTGGTTCAGTCATTACACTGGACTGGCTAAACAACCAGAAGTGACTGTCAGATCTATCTATAATGTTTAATAGGTACAGAGGCATTTTCAGCCTTTCAAGATGGTACACAATGAAAATCAGGTTGTATAAAACAGAAATAATGCATTGCTGTGCTAAAAGTAATTTACACAGCTCTGTGAATGTGCATTGTACATAAACGATTCGTTTTATATAATTGTTATTACTAAAATCACAAGACACACACAAGAAAAAGAAAGAAAAGGTCACAGCTACCTGTGATCCCCAGGCTGTGACACAGGAAGCAAAGCAGAACTGTTGTATCTTCAGAGCTGCAAACACAAACAATGCCCACACATCCTTTCTTTGGAGACAGGAGATTTTGGATCTATTTCATGCTTTGCATTTTACCATAGACCAGGCCATTGAAATGAAAAAAACTTGCAGGCTACTATGAAGCTCCACTGGGAAAAGAGCAAGAGCAAGGGAAAGTGCAGCTGTCAGCCTAATAGCTTCTTTACACAAAGGATATTTCACTCCCAGCCTAAATATGGAATTGGAATGGTTACTTCATTAAACCTCAGTTTCTACAGACCAAGAATGAAAATGGATTTCATAAGCTTGAAAACATCAGAGTCAGTTCAGGGATTCAAAATTGTTACCTCTATCCAAGCAAAACAGAGTTTTCACAATAAATGAAAGGAAATGGCCTTACTGAGCAGCAAACACTGCCAGTGGTGGGGCTTTAGTACTCCCCACCTGGAAATCAGTATAATTCTAGTATTTTAGCAGCAAGTATTTTTAGGACCACACTAACTGTCTGAGCAATGACTCAGCAAAGTGGAAAAAACAAACCCTCTGTTTTAAAAAAAAGATAATTGCTCCATATGCTTTGATAATCTGTAGCTGCATGAAAGTCAACCAGCATGAACTGGCATTATTTCAGCCAAGGACAATTTGAAGAACCACAAGAACTTTGATTTTAAATAATGATTGATGATGCCAAGTCAGCTTAAGGAAAAGAAGGTTTGCAGGGACAAAGAAACATCTGCTGAGCTTGGTGCTACACTGGTGAGGAAAGGCAGGTGGAACACACACACTTCCAGCGTCACCAGACCTCCAGCAGTGCTCCACTAACTTACTTCCAAGACTATGTCTGTGCAATATCTGGGAATATCTGTGCAATCAGCCACTTCAGTCTGTTTTTTACCTCTGAGGAAGCTCATTAGAAAGGCCTCTAAAATGAGTTTTCCGACACACAGCCAATTTAAAAACCAAAAATGGCAGAAGCAAAATCCAGTGCGGTAGTCTGACACATACCTATGTTCCCCTCTGCACTGCTTTAAGCTTTGATTACCAAGGTGTTTATTGTGGAATAAAAATCATACAGTGAAAAAAAATCTGTAAAGAATCCTGAGATTGTCTGAACTGCTGCTCTTGGAAATTAGAAGCCAACTTCAATTGACTTTGGTGTTTTCAGGGACTTGGCTTAATGGACCTTCCAGAGGCATAATCCTAGTAAATCCCTCCTCCACTCTATGACCCAGAAATTAGGGCAGAATTGTGAGAAGAGCCTGCTGTTTCAGGTGAGCAATTGCTCCCTTATCCCACTCTAAAATTTTGAAAAATGAGCTTTCACTGAGTTCTTCCCAGGTCTCACAGATAGACTTACAGTGTTAGCCCATGACTGCACTTACACATATGCTTGTACACATACAGGGCACTGAAATATGTAACTTGTGTGATCAGTTTCTATATTGGGAGCTGTTTATAAAAAGGAATAAAGGAATCAGGAATTAGAGAATGAAGATCAAGAACTAGAGTAATACAAACCAGGCGTTTAGAGAAGCTCTGGAAAAGCTTTCATACTGTGTAAGTATTCCAACAAAAACATGTTCTCTTAAAAATTAAAAAACAGGTCTGGTTTAGCAGTTCTATCTTGGAGCCCATTTGAGAGCTGATTTCTTCTTCCAGTGATTATCAAAACTGTAAAGATTTTTCTCAAGCTTCCCAAAATGTCTGTGGTAACACAGTCCTTGTATAAATCCACAGTCATCCCCAGAAGTATCCAAACCTAAAATAAAGCCACTTCTTTTATGGTTGTATGAGCTAGGAATAAGGACATTCATCTGAAAACTGTTAAAAACAATTGGCGTGGGCACATTAAAACAACAGATTTGCAGGCAATTTCTAATGAAACAAGTGTATCATGCACAGATGTCTCCAGACACCAACATCCAATTTTCTCCTGGCCAAAAATATACAGAAGATAAATATTATCCCAGCCTGCTAGAGTGCACAAAAAGTTCTGTGTTCTTTGTCCTGTTTACTGAGACAATGTTTCTGAATTCACTTTATTGGCGTAAACATTGCCCTAAGTGACCAGAAGATTATGTTTCAGGAAGAAGTATGTTTGTGATGTTGTGCAAGCAGCAGATCCTACAACCTTTCTATCCTGTTTTTTTTCATGCAATAGATGCAAATTTTCAATAGAGAACTTGCCATTCTGGGTGTAAGTCAGCAGTGAGTTAAGAAGAACAGAAGAACAGGAACAAGGTCTGTACGAGATTGAAGTGGTACATCTGGCTTTACATCACATCATTTTAATGAAAATGCTATCAGTGACAGTGATAGTGACAGCAATTTACTTCTGGCTGTGTCATGTCACTTAGAACAAGTTTTCTGGGCTTGAAAAGTGAAGCTTTGCAAAGAAGACAATGTGACTTGAGACCTGAAACTTCTATTTAATGTTGTCAATCCAATTTGCAATCTCTGATGAGCACAAATGAACCCCAGAAATAAAAATGTGTTCCAGCCCTGAATTCTGCATTCTGCAGTGAGCTCTTGTTACAGCATGACACAAAGAAACCTGCACAGCTCTGGTGTTGGCAGGGGTTTAACCTCGGCACCCTGGAGGCGCTGCCCACACAAGGAAGGCTCTGCAGCTGGAACAACCTGCAAGCTCCTGCAAGGCCCCACTGTGCTTCCAGTGCTGCACCTCAAGGCATTAAACCTTACAGGCATTACAAGAAACAAGCAGTACTGGAGCCCTCTGGCTCTTCCTGTGCTAAATTAGAGATGAGACTGGTAGGACTGGTCAGACACTGTTGAATCTTTTGTGACAACACCAAAAGGGTGTTGCTTTCCAATGCACTGAAACCAGCAGCTTCAAAGGACAAATATAAATGATAGCTAAAATGTTCATCTAATAAAATATGTGAAAAGTGACATTGTGATGCAGGTGGAGGTGAGGGAAATGTCCATGGGTGAACCTGGAGAGGAGCTGAGGCCTGCAGTTCTTTTTTCAAAGCAGATCACACAGCCTTGTTTCTCTGTAGTTGTGTATTTTTGTGTAGATGTGTTTCTAAGAGAAGGCAGTAACCCAGTAGGTATCAAAGAGAGAAAATAGATAACAAGTAGATAACACAGCAAACACAGCAGCACAGGAGTGGTGTGGCTGGTGAATATGGCCACAGGCCTCATGGCAAATGGCAAAGACCAAGCAGGCATTAACTACTTCTGCTTTAAAACCACTCCTGTCGATTAACATGGTTATCAACATGGTTTTAAACAGGAATCCCACCTGTTTCTGTGCAGTTTTCACCCAGAACCTGTCACCTCATCGAAAAGTTTAACACGTCCATTAATCCATTACAACTGGAGCTCACCCAGCTGGGCTTCAGCTCTATTGGTCATGAAGCCTGACCAAGACCTAAGTTCAGTGAGGAACATTAATATCAACAAAATGCCCTTATTGCCCTGCAGCTGTGACAAGGCTGAATGGGGCTCTGAACAACCTGATCTAGTGGAAGGTGTCTCTGCCCATGGCAGGGGGACTTAAACTAGATGATCTTGAAGGTCCTTCCCAACCCAAACCACTCCATGGTTCTATGAGTTTTCCCTTTTCTGCTCATTTGTCATGGTGTCAAGCACTGCTGGGGAAGCAGCAAAGCAGTGCCACAACAGAGCAGCACACTCCCTGACCCTGTTTCAGTACACAAACCTGAGAAACCACTAATTAAAAAAAAAGGTGAGGGACAAGAGCAAGAGTTCAACTGTAGGTTGAAACATCTGGCTCCGAACAGAGGGTTGGCTGCTGAGAGGTTGTAGAGGCTGCTTGAAACAGACAAGAAAAACCCATCAGAAATGGAAAACAGGCAAGTTCCTCCCATGTGACTTCATTCTGCTGCTCAGGGGAAAGAACAATTCTGACTTTGAATAACAACCCTGAGCAATTTCAGGGTCTGCCTAGGCATCCCTTGGCTGGTCTGTCAGACAAGTGCAAACCTCAACAGCAGGGATTTTCCACTTGTGAAAGGAACTGAAAAAAAAGTGTAATCAGTTTTTATGATCACCTTCTCATCTAGAAGTCTTCCAGGCATTGACAGAATCGTTAAAATGGCAAAAAAGAAAACAAAATACCCCAAACCAAGCAGCCAGTCTATGCTCACTGTGGTTACTCTCAACAACCAGTGTGGAAGCACAGCTGAAGCATAAAATGCCACTTTAAATGATGGGACATTTTACAAGGCTAGAGCACCACAGGAAGGCCAAAGAGGGCTGTCCTGGTCATGTATGCAAAGAGTAATTTGGGTTACTGCAGCCTTGACTGTTGCTTCTGAGGGTTTTCTAGAGACAGTCTGCTGTACTGACATTATCATCTGCTAAATATGGCAGTACCTGGGGTAATCTGAATTCCTCTGATGGTGTTCTGATACTCACTTTTAGTTCATCACTAAAAGAGCACATACCAGGGCATGATACAGCAAGCACCATCTCACAGGAGCCAGAGAAGAAATGGCCCTAAAGAGAACTCACTGGAGTATTTTTTCCACCTTCTTTTTTGGAAGAATTTTGTGCCTCTTTCTTGGATTTTTAATTCCCAGGTATAATTTCCATTAAAAAATGTTATTTTTGGTTTATGCAGTGGAAGGGAAAAGAGGTTTTGAGTCTTTGAGAAGAAAATGTGGCCATTGTGCTATCTTAAAACAGAGGCTTCTGTTTTCTCCTATCCAGCCTCTCAGTCCTAGGAGGACTCTTTAAATCAACACTCCCAGAATTGTAACTTACAGATCTGGGAGCCGTTGTGCAAAAAGAAAAATAAGCATCAATTCTGTTTTCACCTGCCAAATAGCTGATGAGAAATTTGCAAGTCAACAAGTGTCTCTATTTCTGTGCAGGTCAGTATAGTACTGTTTAACAAGCAAGAATTCACTATAATCCTGTTTTTTTGTAAAAGAGTAGGCCAACTTTTACAACCTTTAGGCAAAAAAATAAACTTTCTCTGACTCTGTAAGGAATTAATGGGAGTTTTATGTCCATGAGGCTTGACCAGCTGTAAGACTGTCAAACAAGAACTTAAAGAAGCTTTGTGTAATCACTATTTACTCACCTAAATAAGCAGAGTAAATTCAGAGTAAATAAAATCCAGAATTTAGGGAGTCTCTTTCTGAAAGGGCTCAACCTTGTGCACAAGAGCTCTGGGATCAATGTTGCCCCTTTCCAGTTTACAGGACCAGTCTTCCCAGTTCTCAGAGTCCAGCAAAACTGCTGACAGAGCTGCTGACATATTTCCAAGATTGGGTGGTGGAAAAAAAGAGGTCTTAGCAGCAGCAGCAGTCACTATGAAAACAAGCCAGGGAACTGTTTCCATCTCTTTTATCCCTGTGTCTAAACTTGGTACGCTGTCACCACTCAGGAAAGGTTTTTGTTTCCTCCTGTCCTCCCCTGCAGTTTACAGACTGTTCAAATAGTGATGTTGCACGATTTGCCTCATGCCACAATCTGGGGTCCCTGCAGCTTCCAATCTTCCCTTCTGTCTTAGGTCACAAGATGTGACTGGGGGTGTGTATTCTACTGCCCTCTGTTAGGGGTGGGGCAGTTGTCTTCTGTTCACTGGGCAGTTTTCTTTATCTCCCACAGCCAATCCTCCCTCTGGGGAGATACCTTCTGTTCATGGCCTGTGAGTGTCACTGCGTGGCTGATAAAATTCCATCATGCCATGGGGAGATGCTCCGCCCAGAGGGAGGAGCCAAGCATTCCTACCTGGATATAATCTGAGGTTTGGAACACCACAGCAGCCTTTTCCACTGGATTCCTAGGGGAGCAGCCCTTTCCCACTGGATTCCCAGAGGAAGACCAGGCCCATCTACACCTCCACTGGACCTTCAGAGGAAAACTCCACCCTTCTCCAGGATCCCTGCTCCAGCAGAACCACACCTGGAACATCAGGGGGGCTGCTGCCACCATTGAATGGGACTGCTGCCACCACCCTGACTCACAGGCTGTCAGGTCGTATTCTGACTCTGTCAGTGTTGATTTATTTGTACTATTGCACTTGTATTTTAATTTCCCTAGTAAAGAATTGTTATTCCTATTCCCATATCTTTGCCTGAGAGCCCCTTAATTTCAAAATGATAATTCGGAGGAAAGGGATTTACATTTTCCATTTCAAGGGAGGCTCCTGCCTTCCTTAGCAGACTCCTGTCTTTTCAAACCAAGATACCTTCCTAAATCTTACTGAAATGGTTCTCCTAGCACAAGAGATGTGTTCCATCACCACATATTGAACATGTTTACTCCCTCGGCCTGTCAAGTATTAGACCTGCCCTTGAGCCCAAATCTGTGAGACTTCTTAATGGCCCAGCTCATCTATGGTGAATGCAAGGAAGTGATGCTGTGGAGGCAGCTTCTTCTCACCTAGTTATGGGTAAGAATCATGCACTGGTTTGGGTTGGAAGGGGTCTTAAGGATCATCTCATTCCACTCCCCTGCCATGGTCAGGGACACCTTCCACCAGACCAGGTTGCTCAGAGCCCCATCCAGCCTGGCCTTGAACACTTTTGGAGATGGGGCAGTCACAGCTTCTCTAGGCAACACCTGAGCCAGGGCCTCACCACCCTGAGAATAAAGAATTATCCTCCTAAAACTACTTGCTAAAGCTACTAAACTTATCCTCTGCCAGTTTAAAGCCATTCTCTCTTGTCCTATCACTCCATGCCCTTGTGAAAAGTCCCTCTCCAGCCTTCTTGGAGCCCCTTTAGCACTGGAAGGCGCTCTAAGGTCTCCTCTGAGCCTTCTTTTCTCCAGGCTGCACATCCCCAGCCCTTCCAGCCTGTCTCCAGAGCAGAGGTGCTCCAGCGCTCTTGAGCATGCTGGCCTCTCCCCAGCAGATCTGTTACATCTATATGTACATACTTCTTAGACATATCAAAAGGATGGTAATTTTGTGGGCTGGGGGACTATAAGAAGCCAGGAATTAATTTAACCAAAAAACCAGATCTATTAGTGCATTGTTTTTATAGGCAGAAGAACATTTGAATTTATTGTTTTGGTTAAAAAAGACTGCTTATTAATGCCAATTTTGCTTTAAGGCTCTGAATTAAAAACAAATCACTCATTTTTTCCTCTTTCCGATCCTTGAAGTTTCAAGATGCAAGTGGCTTGTTAGAGGCCGTTCCAAACCCAAGAACTGTTTGAGGAATAACATATAACAAAGTTTTTTGCAGACAACTTTTTTATACTACAAGCAGCTGCTGCAGAAATTAACTCTAAGTCTCACTTCCATACAGAAGAATGCATTTTGAGCTGAAACTGAAATACTTCTTCTCTGTTAGCCTTTGGGGATGGTTGCATTTTATAATAGTTTACAAAATGCAAACCTGTTCACAAACAAATTTTACAACAGTAAATTGAAGGCAGAAATTAAAATACCCATTTATTTTCAATGAAGTTAATATGCTCCAAAATGGCAATCACAAAGATGGGTTCAGTATCACAAGCAGGTCTACATTGATCTCCACACTTATGCAATCCACACTATTCAAGAAGAAATTCAGAAAAAATTTGCAATATGTGGATTAACTTAGAGAGAAAAAGTATGCATTATATATATTTAATATATAATACTGTTATACATTATATTGGACTATATAGATTCTCTGTTGGTAGAGATGGATTGTTCTGGCTGTGTATCATGGAAGCCAGGCTCAAAGTTGTCTTGGCTCAGTAAAATAACTTTGTGTAAGTTATAAAATAGTCAGATATTAGCATAAATTTGTACCTGAATGTTGGGATTCTGCCCATTGATATCTGCTTTGGACAGGTCAGGGAAGTTTGGGAGGTCCAGGAGAAAAGACCTGGGTCCATCTCTTTGCAAGGCCGTATGCCCGCTCTCCTGCCTGAACTGCTCCTTGGGAAATGGCCGGTGGGCAGCCTGGAGATTGGGGTATTCTCCTCGCTCCTCAGGGTTCAGGGTGAAACTGTCTTCAGGAGAATGGTCCTCTGCAGTCAGTGTGCTCTAGGGAAGAAAAGCAAGGCCCAATAACGACAACTGAGAGCGTGCAGTCCTGCCAGTGCCTCCATCCCTCCAGTAGCTGCAGCCTTACAGCACCCAGACCCACAGCTCACTACTGACACACAGATCTGTAACCAGCTGACACAAGATAAAACTGAGTCAGACTTGGGGACTTTAGTTCTTCCAGGCTCCTGAACCATTCCAGCCTTGTGGTGAGCACCTACACATGGACACAAGCATCAGACTTAAAACAAACCTAGAAACATGAGGCTCTGAAGTAACCTCTGGGAAATCAAATTGTACCACATTAAACATGTCCCTAAAAATGCTGAAAGGCATCCATCTTAAATCATTTCAGTTTGCTTTGTTCCAAAGCTAAGCAAAAACACTGACTGCTAAGGCCATGTTGAAATTTATGGTATTAAAAGATCCTACCGCTGAGCTGGCAACCTCCCCTTCTCTCCCCTCAGTCTGCAACAACTTCCATCTCGTCTCTGTGTTCCTCACCCAATTTCTCTGGTCTTGAACATCTGAACCTTCCTTCCTCTGGGATCTCATTTTCATGTTTGCCTAACGGTGGGATTGAATTTCACCAAGCTGTGGGTCAGTGGTTAATGCTTTTGTTATTGTTGAGCGTACTTCTGGGTTTTGTAGTACATTGCAGCAGGCTGCCTCTGAACCAGTAGCACTGCTGCCACTGCCTTTGACCTCACCAAGGAGACACATTTAGTATCAAAACACTGGCTCCCTGGGTTAGGACTGGCCTGGGGGACTTGGGGGAAAAACAGCAGAGAAGTCCAATCTTCTTATGGCTACAAAAAAAAAAAAAAAAAAAGAAAAAAAATGGAAGGAAAAAAAAAAAGGCATGGGGTAGATTCCACACAGGTTTTGGGTTTGACTCAGCTGAAAAAATTTTAGCTTGAGGTCTTAGTATGACTGCCTGGGGAGTTTTTATTTTCAGTTCATAAAGAGACAGCAAGCATGGAGAGGGTAAATGTTAAAGACCTATCTTTTAAAACAAGCACAATTAAAGTGGAATGGCCACATGTGGTTCTGGCTCTACTGAAGCATATTTTTGCCAGCGTTTCTGGTTAAACGCAATCTCCATCCAGCTCCCCTGGTTCAAATTAAGCCACAGCATACCTTTAGCTAAGCTCTCAGATAGATAACAGCTCCAATGCTTTTTCTTTTATTTTGTGTTTATTTGCTTAGAAGGTTCTAAATTGACCTTTAAAGGGATGTTAGAATAAAACCTGTGCACGTTACAGAAAAATATTCACTGAGTTAAACTAAGCTTGAAGAATTAATCTTGGACTAAGTGAAATTGTCTCGAGTAAAAATGAAGGTAGTTCTCCTCTACCCTCCTCACTGCACCCTATTTGTAAAGAGCAAATTTAGCAGAATTAATACTGTTGTTGCATTGTCATTCCCAGAACAGTTACACTCTGAAAGTGCCAAAAGGGTAATCTTATACATCTACAGCACAGGTCCAAATTCTGAATTAGTGTATATGTGCAGTGCTAAAAATGTGTATGCTCCTGACAGTCTGCTTTGCTTGAAGGCTAAAACAGGCTCTTCTCTTTGCTGGAGACCAGGAAGGACTCTCAGATGCCTTTGGTGGCCCACCCATTATTCAATACAAAGTAGAAAGCAGATCACACAGCAGGAAGCTCTGGGAAATTAAACTGACGGCCACTTAGCTAACTTTAGGTTCCTTACTCATATGCTACTGCTTTAACTTAACACTTTTCAGATAGAATTTAACATGCTTGGTGCATGAGGATTAAATGGCTTTTCGGTTATGTCTGACTAACAACAGGGCGTAATAGTGCTGTGATTAAATTATTTCAGTTAGGAGGAACAGGAAAAATGTGGTACTTAACTATTTTTAGTGGGGTATCATGCCCATAATCTTACCTTTATTAAAAATAAAGTAAGATTTTATTAAAAACTAATAAAATTCTCACATACAATTCCATCCTTTCCCTATCTGTCTGCTCCTTCAGGAGCATCCTCCTTCTCTCCACATTAACATATCATGCAGCCAGAGCTGGCCAAGGCCTTTGGAGAGCCAGGTTTAAGTCTCTGACCAGACTTGGTGTGTGATCCTGACAGGTCACGCTCTGCTGGTGCCTCAGTGGGGATAACAGCACTTCCCCTCCTCACTGTGATGTTTGCGGGGAGCTCAGCAACTACAATAATAAGGGCTATATAAAAAGTTTTTAATAGTGTCAAACAGATGGAATATCACATGGAGTTAGTTAGGAAATTGTCATGGTGAAGTAATGACATCAGGCTGATCGGGCCCACTACCAAGCTGCTTGGGGCAGGGGCTGTCCTTAATTACAGACCCAGCGAGACGGGGCTGCTCCACACTGGAAAGGAAAACAGGGGGGACAAGATAACTGCTCCATCACAAAGGCTGCTGCAGGCAAGGGAGGAGGATGGAGCCCTCTGCTTGCCCAGGGTGGACACGACCCAGAGACCCCAGTGACACATCAGGTGCACATTTCTGCTGGCAGCTGAGCCCCAGGGTGGCACATGGAGCTTGACTTCAAGAGCAGGGCTGGCTAATGCCTGGCAGGAATGACCCAGGTTAAAGAGTGTTCTGCCCAGAGGCAGGGCTGTCCCTCACAGTCCCTTCTGCTCTGGGAAAGGACTTTAGGAGCTCTTGGGCCTCTGTGTTGTACTGCAAGTGGAAATGCTCAGTGTGTGCAATCGTTCCAGTTATCCGCTCGTGGTACGATGAGTGAACAGACATTTGTTTCCAGTTAATAAAATGAAGAGAATGTCCATTTTTTAGGAAGATACTTCTTGGTGTCATGTCTAAGCTGACCTGCAGTGTTATTAGAAATGTGCATTTCTGGTAAAAAGATTAAAGAGGCTGCCAAAAATAAAAGTGAGCTTGAACTGCATGTGAAGAGAAGACTGTGCTCACCCTGTGCTACTGCATTAGCTCTGCAAAGGCTCTTCCAAGACCCATCTAGCAGGAAAAAGTTTGTCCTTATTGCAATGCCAGCATCCTTTCTGAAGAAAGCTGGGTTTGTGTTCCAAAGCTAATAGATGAAATTTGATTTTTTCTTTTGAGGGGGATATTCTTCTTTCCTTACTTTTACGTTATTTCCCATGTTTATATTTCACACTGTTTATTTTTAGATGTACACAATTTTATTACTGATGCTTTTGGGAAAGCAGTGTTGCTTGCCTTCCTTTAAAAGTTATGTCACTTCATTCAGAACTACTGACTCAGTTTCTTTGAAGTTATGACATTTCTAATTCAAGCACACTGGTTTCTTACTCAAATGATGCATCTGCTCTAAGTATTTTAAGATAAAACACTTTTACCCTCTTCATTTAAAAGGATTATTCACAATGTTTAGACTTTCCATTAAGATGATTTTAAGAGGTTATCATACTGGCTGTAATCTACAGTTCTGCAAGCCCCATGGGATCAGATAATTATAGAAATTCCTAATACAAAAACAGCTTAGGATTTTTGAGTGTTCCAAGTGTGGACAGTATATAAAGACAGGAAGATATAGCCCATTGCCATGGGTTGTGTGAGAAAGCAATGCAATAAACCCTTGAGAGAGAATCTGACACATTGTTGGCATTAAAGAATGAAACACCTTGCAACACCCATCTCTGAAAGACGGAGGGCAATAGGTCAGTACATATCAATGTGTCTGTGTCCATCTATAAACCACAAAAGAAGAGCAATTCACAGGATTTTGTGAGGATAATTTTCAGTGATCCAGGTGGGACTTGCACTATGGCAGGGTTTAAGGCCCCAAGGGACAACCCTGCATGCAGGAAAAATGTTCTGCCTGATATTGCAGGTTAACGCTCCAATAATCAGAGTGGTATTTTAACACCCTCCTTGGCCTTCCCATCATGTTTCTCCCTCTGTCACAACAGACATGAGGTGCAGGGAAATGTACTATTTCTCTTCCCCACAGAAAGCTAAACAGAAACGGGAACTTGTAAAAATACCAAACTAGGGGAAAAGGGAATTTCTCTGCAATTTTGGCAAGTAAGGAGTCCATCTCCCTCCCCTCTTCCTTATTTTAATACCATTTCCAGTTCTGGAAAAACAACCAAGACAGAGAGTAAGTGAGGAATGACTGTAAATATAGAAAATATTCTGAAGCAGTTGCTCTTTCTCTGCCCTTCATATTTATTACTTTCCTTCACTCCCTACTTGCCAAAGCAAGAGCACATTCGCAAGCACTGCTAATTATGGAGTTGAGAGGATTTTAGAAAACTGATACAATTTACATTCTAATAGCTCCCAGGCAGCAAGGGAATCTCTTACTAAATCCCTGCTGCAGCTACATTGCTTTCTTATTTCTTGTATACTCCTTTGAAATATCTTGTAAAATGATCTTGACAAGAGGTCTTGAATTGAAAAGCGAGGGTCTGTCACTGCACTTTCATGATGCACCTGTACAGCATCTTCAATCACCAGCAACAAAGAACTTTTATTTATTAGGAAACTTCACAGATGCTGTATTGCTATCAGAGACAAAATGAGGCCTGAGGCCTTCACAGAAAACCATTATAGCCATTAGGAGTGGTTTCATTTCCCACCTGCCCAAACAGATTGTTTTCATTTCGAAGGCTGTTGTGGGTTTTCAGGTTAGTGCTAAATGATCACTTTAAAATTAACCAGTCTTGGGAGGCTGAGTAACACACCAGGATACTACATGAGACTCTTACAGGCACAGATCCAAGATGTGTAACAAACTTGGGTGATCTAATTCCTGGAGTTTATTTATGTTTTGCATCTATCATGAGTATAAACAGCACCTATCAGGCATGTGAAAGGAGCAGGCAGTGAGGTAACAGCTGAGAAACATTATCAGAGACACACAGAGAAAGATTTCTTTTATGATTAATGCCACATACAGTCCAGGCAGTCAGACAGGAAGTCAGACCAGAGGGGTGTTACATCAACCACTCTAAGACATTTTAATTTTTCCTTAAAATGAGCTTGCCCCTCACTCACATATTGCAGTAAAGGGAAAAACATTACTTATCTTTAGAAAACTGCACAAACTAATTGTTCCAATAATAAAGACTGCATTTTAGATAATCACTCCTAACAAATAATTTAAAACAGATGGCATTGGCTAGTATGTACACAATTGTTTTCACTAAGCAGGTCCAAAATAGAGCATCTGCTTTAAACATCATGCAAATAAAAGATGAATCACTGATAACAGTCGATAATATAATGATAATAATAACAATAATAAAGTTCTGTTAATCATGGTCTGTGTTTTAACAGTTCTCTATTATTATTCAATTCTCCAGGAAAATTGGTAAAATGACAGTGTAAGCAGTTCTAACTTGCACTACACCTGGCTGTGTGACTATGTGGCCATGGACAGACCAAATCCAGTCACTCCATAGTGTTCTGCTCTGGGACACTGGAACTTCAGGGGCTGTACGGCTCTGGAAGAGATTCTGTCTCTGTGGAAAACAGGATGGAGTCACAAATACTGCTGCAAGCAAGAAGTTCAGGGCAGACATCAATGCACAGTCACTGTTGATGGAGTGGCTTCTGTACATGCTGGTGCCAGTGGCAAACTGAAGTGCTGGGGGTGCCCCGGCACACACCCAGTGCACCCCAGCTGGTTGTTTGCCTTATGCTGAAATAGCTCTCAGGAGCTGCATACAGCAGAACCAGGATCTCCAAGCATCTGGGCACATTCATCACAGAATCACAGCTTTTGAATTTTAGGCTTTCGACACTATAAACTTGTCTGTGCAGCCCTCGTGGCTACACAGAAAATCCTGATGACTGAATGTGTGGCCAGGACATGTGTTATGAGTGCAGAGATCCTCAGGCTGTAGGGCTGAGGGTCCCATCACATCTAGGAGGTACCAGACACCTCTTTTGAGGCACGTGGCTAACACCACATCAGGACGCTCTGCAGTGGAGGAAAAGTCTGTTGTTGCCTTGTTGAACCTTGTGAACTGATACTTCCTGACTGCCAGAGCAGCTCTAACACCATTCCTCCCCTACTGAGCCAATTTATTCACTTGCAGTCATCAAGCTTTGGTCCATCTTTCGTTCAGATTCTGCTTGGGAGTTTTGCTCACTGACCTTCCTGTCCCCTCCACACCACTGGCAAACAGTGGGTCCACATCTGAATGGTTCTGGCAGACAAGGTTTTTAACTCTGGGATTAAGGAGAAAACCAACCATATTATACTCAGATCTTTTTGCTACATGTTGTGGACACACATTTCACATCACAGCTATTTTTTGTTCTTTGTTGTTTGCTTGTATTTCATGTATTCATTCAGCTGGAAAATACAAACAGCATGGTTCAGCTTGGAGGTGAAGAACTGCCAGTTTGTATAAACACTTTGATAATAGAAACTTGGTGGTGATTGCAGCTCAATGTCTGCTGGAAAAAAACCAGAGGCCCTTCAGCAAATTTCCTAACATAGTACAATACTGGTGCTTTGTTCTTCAGCATATCTGCTCAGCCATCCAGGGGACAGCCAAGCACACAGAATTGAATTGTGTAGGGTTTGACAGATGCTCAGTGCCAAATTTTGCTTCTAGTTAACAGGTATTTTCAGTTGCCTAAGCTGCTGATAAACATTTAGTTATTCTTCATGACTCTAAAGATCTTCCCTGTAATCACTGCCTGGCTGAGCTCTCCACACAGGACTAAATCAGGGTTTAGTGGCTGAGCAGGCAAAGGTACAGCTGAAGAGTAGCCCAAGTATTCTACACCAATAACCTGTGGTGTCAAAATGCAAATTCTTTGAAAGTTCTAATTAGTTTTAGGCCTTATTAAAGACTTGCATCAAATCAGTAGTAAAATAAAGCTTTAAAATAGAATTTACTTATACTTTTGCTAAATTCAATTAAACTAGTTTAATCTCACCCATCATCTGAAATCTGCATTGTAATTTACACATTAGGTTCCAACAGAATGGGAAAAGCTGCCTTAAGCTGCAAACAAAACTGCAAAGGAAATTCAGAATATTAATACTTTTTGTACACAACCCTTTTTTCAGGCTTTGCAGGTCAGCACACAAAACATCAGTGTAAATGAAAGAGAACAAACATACATCTTAAGTTATTTTCCTGGGTTTTAAACTATGTCTTTTTGCAAGTTTATTCTACTAAATCCCTATGGCTAGGATTTCACTAGGTGAACCAGCTTTTATAAGTGAAGTTTTTATCTCTCCCTAGCTAAAAGAGTAACCTTACTTGAAGCCTTTTCAATTTCAAAGGTGCCTTCAGCTGTTAGTTTCCGAGAAACAGCTATTCCCAGCCTCCATGTCTCCCTCTCATATGCCACTGAATATCCACCCTATGCTTTCAAAAGTGTCTATGACTCTGGCTGTGTTAACTGGCAGATGTTTTTAGAGACTAGAAAGTGTTTAGTCCCTGTGGACTAAAAGTTACATGATGACTTCATCACATAAGCAAAAGCTAATAACGGGAAAGCAAGAAAGCGGACAAGTGTTATATTCCAAAAACATGATGTTTCCTGTGCTTCTGGCAAAGCTACTTCTGTGCCTGAAAAAAGGCAAATCACTTTAGTCTTGGTGCTCAAAACACACACACACACCATCAAATGGCTGCTAGATAATTTATGTGCCTCTCCCTTAGCTGCCTTCCCCACAAATGCTCACTTTCCTTTGGATGGAAGTGAGAGGGTGGAGGCAGAGGAAAGGCAGTGTTTGTTCACCTTCAATATCTGTGCACCACAACACTCTCTGGAAGGGGTTACTGCACCCAGGAGTTTACAGCAAAACAGCAGCAGAGATCTGAGCAGCTGCCTCAGGACCACGCACCTCAGCTCCTGCAGGGAAATACACTTTCAAGTGCACAGCTTTACCCTCTCTGGTTAGAAAACTCTGGAGACTGATACAGGAGCAACTGCAAGTAGTTAGCATACATGGCATTTGCACACAGAGGCAACACTTGCTGTGGTTTCATATCAAGCCATCAGCAGTGGACATTTGTGGAAACCCAGGGCACTGGGAATATTTCTCTGTCTGCTCTGGGGTGCCCTGACTCCCAGGGGAGCACTGACTTTGACCCTCATTCATGGGGAAAGTTTCCTAAACTCCAGAATAGACCAGAATCCACTAAGGTGTGAAATAGATTATAGAGAGCAGTGTAGGTGTATCACTTGGTGGGAAATTCAGGTTTTGGGATTTTGAGTATATTGTGGATGGAAGCAAGATGGAGGGCACAGGGTGTCATCCTGAGTTTCTTCTTCATGCTTCTTCTTCCTCCTTCTTCATGGGTTTGGCTGGCATTTTGTAATTGGGCAGAAAAGTCCACATTGTGGGCTCTTTGGGATCAGTTATTGGGTTAAAAGGGAAAATAATCTAGGTGTCAGTTCTTAATGGAATAGTTCAGCTTTAAAAGACCTTGGAACAAGAGATTGTTGGCCATTTTTGCGGTGCTTTTCCAGTGCACCGAGCCTGCTGTGGACAGAGTGCAAAACTCTAAATAAGATAACAATAAACAAGAACCTGAAGACTGAAAAAATCCAGTGCATCTCTCTTTCCTGACACAAGACCACTCCAGGAGGGTCTCCCCTGACAGGGGAACCCCCTGGGAGCCAGAGTCCCAGAATTCGGGGAATTGGCAGCAGGTACCTGACAGACATCCTGCTCTCTCTCTCCACCTCCCTGGGCTGCCTGAGTGATCAAGAAACCAGAGGAGGTGGATTCACAGGAGAAAGGCCTCCCTCCAGTGACATGATGGGGAAGAAGAGCAAGTGAGTGGATAGGTGGCACACCATGGCAAGACACTGAGAACCCCTTCTCTGTCTAAGAGGGGAGAAAGGATGTGCCC
The DNA here is from genome assembly GCF_037042795.1 of Molothrus aeneus. Lineage (NCBI taxonomy): Eukaryota > Metazoa > Chordata > Aves > Passeriformes > Icteridae > Molothrus > Molothrus aeneus. Next base: position 9,576,815 of record NC_089648.1, read on the forward strand.
TGGAGAGAAGCGCTGGCTTTTTGCACCGTGAATTCAGTGCATGTATATATAAATTTTCCTAGAACAGTTAGGGAGGGGGCTCTTTCCTAGAGCTGATTAAAGAAGCATGACTTGATTTTCAATTTCTAACGACTCGGGGGGCATTCCAATCGACTGCAGACAGGAAATGAATTCCATACATGCACTGCACAAGGCAGATGCTTTTGAATCTGACACTTACGTGAAATGAAAATATCTTCATTTCTGTCTCCCTCCCACCCCATGATCGCTAGTTAGTTCTGAGCTATTTTTAGGGTAAATGGTTTTATTTTTTAAAGTTGTTATAGTCTTAGCATGTGCCTGAAGCCACCCAGTTGCCACTGACAAGAAAGTGTATGGGAGCAGGCAAAAGGCATCTTTAGATTAGTCCCAGCAGCCCAACACAGCAGCAAGGTAAGAGAGGAAAGATAAGAAGCTCAATTTTGTGTGTCCTCACCTCCTCTGGCAAGGAACAGAGATGGAACCCTTGTGGATAAGCCATATCCAGGGAGGGAGAACAGCTCTATACAAAAAGAGATATCCCAAAGCAAAAGCAGCAAAGACACTGAAGGCTATGGCTCAGAACTCACTTCCAGCTACTTAACTCTGCTAAAGAAATAAATATATATATTTTCTCCTCATATAGCTCTCACAAGCAAACTGCAATAATTGTCATGGTAGTATTATGGGGTTTATAGCCCAATATAACAATGTAATTGCTGCTCCTTTTATCAATGGCAGCAGTGCATTTCAGAGAATTGGCACATGCATCTCTTTTCCCCCACTCAGTCCATATGTGTGCAAACACATGACTTCAGCTGCATACTCCCCTTGTATTTTATTGTAGGAATAGCACAAAGGATGAAAAAAAAATCAGAGAGGTGGTATTAATCTGGCCCTTACTCTGATGTTATGCAAATAATGAGTTTGTTTTATCTTGATGTTCAGACAGCCAAAGCTGTATTCCTAAGAACATGAAAAAATGATCCTCATAGGAGACAGAAGAAGAAAAAGGGATGGGTAGGTGAGAAAGGCAGCTTTGATTTATGTTATTCAAAGGGCCATGAATGCCAGATCAAAGAAGAGCAGGGATCAAATTCACATCCACTGGAGGATTTCAGCAGCTTTTTCAGAGCTATTGATCTCTCAAGGGCAAACCATTTTAAACACTGGGTGATGCCTCTAACTAGCCAGAACCCTCACCTTATACTGGCTGAGCCTCATGTAGTTTGCTTTCAGCAGCTGAGGAAAACAGCAACAGCCAAGACAACACAATCTGGGTTGGATGTAGGACACACAGAACTGAGCACAGAAATGGAAGGTGAGCATTTTCTGCACCTGATGCTGCCTCGCTACATCTGCTGCAGAAAATGGCCATCCTGGTAGATGTTCACTAAAAACCAGATTCCCCACTGACAAGCCCTGTGCTTGGTCTGAGGACAGACTGCTGTCACCCTGATGAGAGTTGTGGGCAGGGTTTGTTTGCTCAGTGCTGATTCACTAAAATATAAATTCACCTCATATTTTGTGCGGGATGAAGGTGGAATAAGACATCTAAGGAGCTACTGCAGCTCAGCTGGCAAGCAGTGACTTGTTCATGGCTTTGGACTCACAGGTCTAATCTGAACCCTTAGAAGGCACAGGATTCATCCCTAAATCAAGTGCTGAACTGTCAAATGCATCACAGATTGGCATCTTCCCCTCACCCCTTCCCTTCCTTGGGACAGGTGTCTTTGGACTCTAGCAGACAAGCTCCCTGATGTTTTGCCTTGTCAGTGGACTTCAGGATCATGCCTTAAGCAAGAGCCACTGGAATTTGGTGCAGCAAAGCAATTTAACCTGATCCAGCCCCAGACCATGTCCTAAGAGCTGCCTTTGGATCCCCTTGGAGCAGGCTCATTGCTGCTGCCATCATCACACCCCTGGAACACTCCCTTCATTGCTGCTGCCATCATCACACCCCTGGAACACTCCCTTCATGCTGCCTTCCACATTTCCTGTGCTGCACATAGCACATTATGGATTATTTGTCTCTTTCCAAGCTCTGCTCACATTTTGAGGCCTATCTGCTCCCACCAGCACTCAGCACATCTTGGTACCTTGAACATTTTCAGGAAGTGGATGACCCTTTTCCTCCTGCATGTTTGGATTGAGAGCTGGTGCTGATACCATTTCAACACACATCAAAATTCTCCAGGACTCTACCAGGCCAAACAGCTCATTTGAAACCTCTGCCATTATTCTTTTGATACACCTGAAGTCACAGGCAGTGTGGCTGCCCTGGGTCCCCTTTGAGGTATAAATTCACAAATGTTAGATACACACATATCAAGTCCCCCATTCTTTCCCAATAAAAGCCTGGACTTTAAAGCACAAGGTGAGGAATAGATACTCTACTGGCCAGCTGCAGTGAGCCTTTCATAAATAATGTGACTATCAACCCCCAAAATGGAAAACGATACTCCAGGAGCTCTGTCCTGCCTGACAAACATCTGTTTTCCTCTTGTAGAAAGGAATAACATGATAGAAAAAGTCAAATGCTGAATGCCTAAACAAACTGAATTAAGAAGAGATGGTAGGAATAATGATGGATGAATTGTAAACCACCGGCAAATGTTAAAGTTGCTGTACCCTTCTGCAGAACATTAAGCCTATAGTGCAAACCTCCAATAGACAGGGACTGTGCTCTATAAAAATCATGATGAATGCAGGCTTGTTTTTATATTATGGAGGTCCTAATCCTCCTCCTCCTCTGCCTTTGCTCTATTGTTACAACATCAAAGACCAACTGCTGGCCAAGATACAGTCAATATGAAAAGGGCGACCAGCAAATTTACTGCTTGACTTCATTCCCTTTAAATGGAATAGGCACCATGGCCCTTTTTCAAAGTCCAATCACAGACATATATCTTTTTTATTGGACATCATGTACAATAAAGTGAAGCTGTAACTTGGAAAAAAAATAGAACACCTTTAAAAAATCCCATGAGGTGAACATTCCTTTATAAAAATATCACTGTGGTTACATGTTTTGAAAAACTCTGGGCACTCCACAGGGCAAAAGGCATGGACTGGCTAGGTTATAGTTTAGCTAAGATGCATACCCAGGCCAGATATTGAGTTGGTTTCAAAAAAATACCTCAACCAACTAATAAAATTGATATATTTAAGATAGAATGCCAGCATCATTCAAATAAACTGTAATGGCAGCATTCATGCCATGAGACTCATTAACTGCTTTGTTATAGCCTGCTCTGTGCAGTGAGCCTTTACAGACTTCTTCTGACCAGAGAATCTTAAAATCAGGAGCACAAAATGCTGATATACAGACTGCATCTTAAACAACTCCAGTCTGATTACTGAGGTAACTTCCAGAGGTAACTTTCAGATGAGAGTTGAATCAGCAGACATTAAAGACAGAGGCATTTTTATTGCTCTCATGTTGCTAAATAGAAGAGAAATAATTTCTGGCTATGAAGTTAAATAGTTCATAAACAATTTACATGATGTAGGAGGCAAGTAGAGTGGGGTGTTACAGAATCTATGCTAGACAGCTATGGTTCTCATTTTCTGTTGGAAACTATTAATCATTTTTGTTTCTTTGGGTAGCTTGTGCAAACAGACATTAGTAGATATCTAGTTATATTGAGACCACTCTCATACTTATTCTGAAATCCTGCACTGATGCATATGGCAGGTAAAACTAAGCAAATTTATGTTTTATCTTTATAAACTTCAGCAGCAGCTTCCAGTGGAGTAATGATGGTTTCTTCTGAGGCTGCTGGGTTACTTCTAAGGCAGTAAAGATACCAAAGTTGTGTCATTGATTTTTGAAGCACTAGCTTAAAAAAATAGCTGTCTTATCACTAGGTCCTCTTGCCTGTTATTTCTGTTACAATTTCTCTGCTGTCACCTCCTGCCATCACAGCCTGCAGCACATCTCTTTCAGTGCAAGGACTTCACCTCCTGCTCAGAATTCCTGGGCATTTCTCTATTTGTGGAAGTGTTTTGACTGAGTGCCCAACCTCAGTACCTGAGCACCCAACTCAATGAAAATGCAAAAGCAAGATGCCTGAAAGGAGCATTCAGGAAGTTAAACCTGTCCCATGGATGACATGGGCCCAGTGACAGCTCCAGAAGAGGAAGAATCCACTTTTCTTAGAGTGGCAGAAACAGATGGGCACTATTGGCTTTTATAGGTACTTACAGAGAACTCCCTGGTTTTGTCATGAGAACTGATCTCAACAGCCATGCTGGCAAAGAGGAAATGTTAATCTTCCCAAGGAAGAAGAACTACTGTGGAACAAACAAACACCTGGATTTTTCAGTGCAGAGAAACATAACAGATGGAAATTAATTCATGCAACATGAAGAAAGCCACGCTGCAGGGCCCAGCTCATCCTTATGGATGGAGGTCCTGATGACATCTGCTGTGTGCTTATCAGTTCTGAGGGAAAACTGAGCTGTGAAAGATTCATATTCAAGAGGATCTTGGCTCTGCAGCTGACACAAATCATTGACTTGCCTTGCTTTGTGGAAGTCAGTGGAAGGAGGTCAATTTAAACACACTGAGAAGGCAGATCTAGCACAGAAGCATGAAAGCCAAGGGATGTTTGCACTCCTCCTGCCTTTCAATGTGCACTGACTCCACCAAGAGTGTGAGAGAAAGTTTTCATCCCTGATTTCCCCCCTCTCATCTTCAGGAGCACCTCCCTACATTAAAGGCTTAGAGATGAACAACTCCAGGCCTGCTTTTGTCCAGCCAGACTGCTAGAAGAGAGGAATAAAAAAGATATGACCCATGGCTATGAGTTCTCTAAGCACTTGAAAAACAAGGACAAAAGGATGAAGGAACTGCTTACCAGTAACGCCCACACCAGCTCCTCTACCCAAGCATTCTGGTGCCACAGAAGTGACCACTGTGGCAAGCCATCCCTTATTACAATAATAAGTTACATTTCACTTTGTTTTCTTTCTTTTTCTGGTATTTCAAATCAAAAGTTCATGGAAATACCAACACTGGAAATATTCTGCTCTTGCTGATGTACCAGTGAGCTCACTGTGCTGTTTCTTGGAAATGTTATTCATCTCTATGCTTTGGACTATGAATTTAGCATGGCATTTACTGTCTTTAAAACTTGTAAAATAGGCACAATGGTCTTAAAGTGCAGCAGTAACCACTGCATCTCTGAGTGCTTCCTTCTGCCTTTTACTGAAGCACTTTGTATTTTTCACTTTAAAGTTAACACTTCATTATTCATCTCTGACAGTGCCTCTATTCAGGCTGGAGACCCACTGCACTGCACATTGCTCACAAGCTACACCACAATACCGAAACCTCAACCTCCATAAGCTTGGGCTGACATTTGAAAAGTAAAATCAGGGGGAGAAAAAGACACCACTGAGAAATAATACCCTAAAAAAGTCACCTTTCTGATAACTGAACATTACTCAGTCAGTTCAAAGGGCTTTTATGCAGTGTAGTCTGAAAGCAGACAGCAAGGTAAGAGCAGTAACAAAAGGACCAAGTAAGCACTAACCAACACCATGAAGAGAACAAATGAGGCACAACTGGGTACTACCACATCTGTTTGTGAGAAACACTGGCAAAACACCCAGAAGAACGCAAAACAACCAGTGCTCACAGTTAAACCTGCCAGAGCTGCTAAGTCAGGATGTAAGCACTGAGCAAAATTACATGGTTTCAGTATTTTAGGTTTACACTTGTGTAAGGAAATATCTCAATTGTCTATCTATATATTCTAAATAGGAGTGTATTTCAAGATTTTAAAGTAATGCAGAAGAATGTAAGCATAAGAGAAGAATGCAAAATAATTTTCTAGTATTACTTGCACTCTGTGCACTTTTATATAATAAAGGAAAACAGAGGAGAAATTCTTAAGCATGAATGTTCACAAACCAGTGCATCTTAGAAAACATTAGAGATTTGCAAACTGATTTTTTCTTCCCACTGGAATACCTACCAATGACTGGGATTTCAGAAGTCATCTCTATCACATACGATTTCAGAAAGTTTTCAAACCTACACATTATGTTGGCAGGCCAAGCCTGCATTGTCTGCATCATTATCAATACTACTATCAATGAAGCCTTCTGGATTTCACTTTCTGTCAAGTTCTGAGATGCTGTGACATAACACAGCATCTGAGAGCTTAACACAAGTGTTTCCACCTTAGCAACAATTCTTTCATTGTTTTCTTTGATGGAGATTTCCACACTTTGGAACAATTCAGCATTGATTACTGACACAGAGATGTTGTAGATATGAGCAGAGACATAAGAACAATTCTGGATTCAAGCCACAGTTCCCAATTTACATCCAACACAACCTGTACTGGTTAAGCAGATGTCACCTCAGCAAAGGAATTCCACAGCAGAGCAAGGTGTCAAACAGCTCAGTATGCTGAACCTCTGAGCACTGGGAACCTCTAAGTACCTGCAGGTCATAAAAGTGATGTTACAAACCACAGGGGAGTACACACTGAGCAGCACCACACAGCACAACGATGAAGAAACTGTTGAGGCCACCAGCAGAGATGCAGCTCTAGGCCTCCTCCTTCTGTGGGCAGCTGGCACTGGGAAAGGACAGAACAGGGAAATGTGACTGAACCTAAGGGTTGGCAACCAAAGCAGGAGAAGCAAAGGAGAGAGTTTAATACCAAGCAAGTAAGAGCAAGGGGTCAGGAGCAGAGTGGTTGTTATAGCTGCTGTGACCAAAATTAGCAAAATATGCCTCATCCAATCATCTTGGTAAAATTTAACTCAGGAAGTTACATTCACACCTGCCTAACATTGCCCCTTGAAGCCATAACTGCAATATTCTTGGATAGCTGTTCTGAGTTATTGAGGTGCAGTAGCCCTTTTCCACCAAGGATACTTTGTTTTGCTATGAAATTAATCAAAGTGATAGGTATGAACAGAAGTTTAATTAATGCTTTCTAGAGATTTCTGGAGTTTGTTCTTCCTGTGTAGAACAAACTTCTCCACACAATTAACAAAAGTTAAAAATAAAAGCTACTCCAGAACTTGTGCTGGTAGTCCAGGTTAGATGAGACAAAGTGGAAAGCACCAATGCAGCTCCACCATGTCACTGGACCTCTCCCTGTAGCAGCCACTGTGTTTGGTGTTTGGCTCCAGGACCATGGGAATGAACAAGAAGACACTGTGATGGCCCAGGATGAATTTAGAACACACACTCACACTCTGCTTTCTTCTTACAAATAGCCCAATACTATAAAGAGCTGGAAAACAATCCAAAATCTTGCTTTAAAGAGAAATAAATAACTCAAAGAGATTCTTCAGTATGAGGCACTAGGAAAAAACTGCTCTGACCTGTAGTTACAGAGACAAAATAGAGAGGCACCTTGTGATTTAATGCCAGGTATTTATCAGTGATGATCCAAGATAAGCTGTACAGTAACTGTTTGCTGTTGAGCTTAAGAGATGTTTGGCAAAATATGCCTCATCCAAACATCTTGGTAAAATTTAACTCAGGAAGTTACATTCACACCTGCCTAATATTGCTCCTTGCAGCCATAACTACAATATTCTTGGATAACTGTTCTGAATTATTGCAGGAGTCTAAGATACTAAAATCCTTGCCACATCCTATCCTGAAGGTGCAGTAGTACTTTCCCACCAAGGATACTTTAGTTTGCTCTGAAATTAATCAAAGTGATAGGTATGAAGAGAAGTTAAATTAAAGCTTTCTGGAGATTTCTGGGAGCCAGGTTTGAAAGGAGAAAGGATGCCAGAGAATGGTCCTCTGCTCAGTGCAGCAACCTCATTCCTTCACCCTTGCTTCCCATTTTATCCTTTGCTTCCTTGCATGCAGCAGCAGCACACGTAAAGCTGATCACCCTTCCCTGGATCCTGGAACAAGCCACAGCCCAAGAGCCAAACCACTAAAGAGCACACACAGTTCCCTCCCCTGGGAGAGCAGAGAATGAACTGCACATGGTCTAAGCCATTGCTGTATCTCAGTACATAGCTGGAGGAACACATGCCAAAGGGTGAGCCTTAGCTAAGAATCTACACAGCAAAGCTGAGAACAGGTTCCACTGTCACTGCCAAAAAGCACAAAACAGCATCCCCTGTGATGAGGAACCCCCTCACCAAAAGAGATTCTGGGTTACAGAGAATCAGCCTGCCCAGCTCACAAGCCACCTGCTCTGGAAGCTGTTCATGTAATGTATGAACGTCTCTTAAGGCAGGGAAGGATTTAGGGTTCCTATTAAATACACAGTGTACATCCACTTACTGGCACCTTATACAGGCTAAAGGCAGTCTGGAAAACAAGAAGGCAGAATGTGAATGGACAGGTTTTCAAAGATGACGTAGACAATCATTTCCTAACAGAGCAAACCAAATGTAAAGCTCCAGAGCTCAAATTTACTTAAAAAAAACCCCAAGTCTAAAACGCTCTCAAAGTTAAACAGCTTGAGTCCTACTTAGCTGAAGAAGCCTGAAAGCTGAAAACTGGAGATAGTTTTACAAATTGCCTGAATGCAGTACAAGGGTCAGCAAGAACTCACAAGCCCTGAAGAGACTGAGATGCACCCCAGCAAAGGTAGCAGACAGCAGACCATGGCTAAACCACTCACGGCACTGAACTGGGGATCTTGGGAGAAAATTACAAGCTCATCCCTGTAAAGGGCTGCTCACACAGCTTAGAGAGTGACTCCTGTGCAACCATTTATAAGCAGCAGGATTGTGGAAACCCAGGGCACTGGGAATATTTCTCTGTCTGCTCTGGGGTGCCCTGACCCCCAGGGGAGCACTGACTTTGACCCTCAGTCATGGGGAAAGTTTCCTAAACTCCAGAATAGACCAGAATCCACTAAGGTGTGAAATAGATTATAGAGAGCATTGTAGGTGTATCACTTGGTGGGAAATTCAGGTTTTGGGGTTTTTAGTATATTGTGGATGGAAGCAAGATGGAGGGCACAGGGTGTCATCCTGAGTTTCTTCTTCATGCTTCTTCCTCCTTCTTCATGGGTTTGGGTGGCATTTTGTAATTGGGCAGAAAAGTCCACATTGTGGGCTCTTTGGGATCAGTTATTGGGTTAAAAGGGAAAATAATCGAGGTGTCCTTTCTTAATTGGATAGTTTAGTCTTAAAAGACCTTGGAACAAGAGATTGTTGGCCATTTTGTGCCTTCTAATGAAAAGCTGCTGAACCTACAGTAATGAGACTATTTTACTGATAAGAAATAATAAACACTGGAGTCCAAACATGAAATACCATCTCAAGTGCCTTCAATGCAGACCCAGAAAAACCCACAACTGGTACCCCCACACAGAATGTGTTTTTTCTGGTAGGGCTCAGAGAGCATTTCCAACAGGGTGTAATTGCTTTGCATGCTTATTGAAGAGGGAGACAAGGGCAGGAGCAGGGGGATTAAAAGGAAAATAAAAATCTGTTTACAGCATTGTGCTGCTTTTCAAATGATGTTTCCTTACACGGCTCCAGTTTTAGGCACAACTACTGAGTTTCAGGCTAATGTAATACTGCTGCAAGAATTGCAGTGGAGAATCTGACTTCATGTGCTATGGCATATATTGTTGGTGGCTCTGCTACTGCATTTTACAAGGTCATTTTTCTTGGTGTGGGAACACTGTTATTCTTGGTGTGCAAGGCTTGCTATGGAAAAATTAGAAGTGAAGGGGATAAACTTCACGATGAAATATTTTCTCTCAGAATGAAAACACAGATTTTAGAGCATCGTAAAGTATTAAAAATGTCTTCCAAAATTTATGTTCAAGCCTTCCCTTGGTTTTAGAACTATGTAAAAAGATAAAAACATACCCAAGCTGCTTTTTTCCATCTCTTAATATAGCTTCATTTGCTCTTCTTCAGAAAAGAAAGTCTGTAGTTCTTTATTTCATAAATATGCTCCAGAACTGCTTATGGATGATAATTAAATTAGACCTAGTAGAATTCTCAGCAGAAAAAATCTCCCCCTTCCTCAGTTATCCATTTTTTTTCCCATTTGGAAGAGATAGAAGGAAGGGAATAAAATCTGACTGAGAAACACAAGGCTGATTCCCTCTCATAACTCAAGATTGTGAGCTGTTTTACAACTCCAGCATGGGTTTCCCATTTTGTGCTCATTTGCCCTGCCACAGCCCCGTTCTAACAGCAGCAAGAGCAAGGAAAAAATAACTTAATTTTAGGATTGAAGGGTTTTTTTTTTCTATATTTCTTTCATCTCTCAGTCCAATTAATTGCAGGGGTTAACCCAACTGAAAGACCAAAGGAAATCAAAACCTATCCTACAAAATCCTTCCTTCATTTGAAGGACCAAGGACGGGAGAAAGAGAAGCTCTTCCTTCTCTCACTGAATCCGACTTCAAATGCTTACAAATGTTTTAGGCTATTTAAATCTCCAACAGTATTTTAAGATTACGAAGGATTCTTCCTGAATTCATTTTACGTAAAAAGGACCCAATTCTACCTCATTTGTGCAAACAGACTGCCTAAGCCCTAATACATCATATCCTCTCTTTGACAATTGCCAGGGACATTTGATACAAATTTGCCATGTCAAAAGACACCTACAAACATCTTTGTTGCAAAGATTACTCTTTCCTGGATTTGCCACACTTCTTCAAGAGAAACTTCATCAAATGCAACACCGATCTACTCACTTCTCACAATCACTCCTCTCCACAGATGTACCAGGACAGAAAAACCCTGAGAGAAGTCTAAGTGCTCATATCAACAAGTCTGAATTTGTGCAGTATTTTCCACACTGATTCTCTCCCTGTGAGTGCAGTGCACCGGGATTTTGCATTTACTTCAGCACGTGCCATGATACAGCCCAAAACCTGCCAAAATCAGAAGACCCCAGTGCAAAATTCTCATTGAGCATCTGCCTGCTTAAGTGCAACTTTCTAAAGCCAGCAATAGAATCCCTGGAAGTTATAAAACCAGAAAATAGATAGACTTCCATCTGTTTAACCAATTGCCCTAATCAATATCCTTTCCCCCGGTAATGTTTTGTACAGACACCGTCTCTCAAGTACATAACTGCAGAATCAATGGAGTTGGGAAGTATGTAAGAATTTCAACTCTACAAATGGCAAAACATTATGAAAATATGAACTGCTAAAGCTATCACGGTGCTTAAAGGTGCAGAGTTTATTAAGGTAATCTGTAAAACATCACCGAACAGAAAAAATTCTTGAAGCCAACAATCTACAGGTTTTCATGAGACAGCCAACTGCAATGATAATAATCCAAGATAATTATCTGAAGATGATTTTCCTCCTGTTTCACCCTAACCTTACAAGAGTGCTCTAAAAGGAGCTCCTCAGGGAAATGGCATCACCCAGAGTTCCCACTTGCCCAGATGTTTCTCTCATTATGTTACAAGCCTGTCAAGAAAAGGCAAATTCAGGGTTATTCTAATGATAGCAAACACCTCATAAAAAACCTCTCCAAATTTACTTTTCCAAGGAACATCGTTTAAAAAGGCATTCCCAGTGCCCATGAGAAAAGAAAGCATCATTTATAAAACATTATTACCCGAAATCTTGCAGATATTAAAAAAAACACATCCTGGAATGTCAAGCCGGTTATAAAACTGCAGCGAGAGCATGGTGGGGCCTGACCCACAGTGCAGGGCTCAGCACTCCCCAGCAGGACTCCCACCAAGTCCAGCAGGAGGTTTTCTGAGTTAGGGGGGACCTGGCTCCAGGCTGTGGCTGGGATGTTGAGCCTGCAGCTCTGGGTTCCCTCCCGTGGCCAGTGCGTTCATTTTGTGGACCACCAGCTGGGGATCCCCTGCATGGAGTGACCAGTGCAGCCTGCACTCTCCTGACTTCTCCCTGGCTTTTATCCTCTGCTGGTGCTATGATTCTTACCCAGATGATGGATGGTTTACAGAAATTTATGGCGATAATAATTCTGACATTTTTTTGTCAGTTTATCCCATGACTTGGTAGTTGATTCTATTTTACCGCTTGGATGGAGGAGAAGAGCGCTGGCCAGGGCACATGCAACTGACCAGAGATTTACAAGCTTTGTCTGCGGATGTTGGTGATGCTGCAGCTTTGATCACTGTCTCCAACCATTATAAATGAATGGCAACATGTGATACTGAATAAAAAGAACGACCTGCAAGAATACCGAAACAGAACAAAAAAATAGTCCTTCACCTCTGTCGGACATAATACACAGTGGAGTTTCATGGGAGAAGTCTTTCAAAAGCCTGGAATGGGCTAGCTGGGTCACAAGCGCTGTGCTTCACATCACAAGCACTTATAACCCTAAGTTTCTTGCCTATTTCAGGACTGAATGTCAGCCTGTCTCTTGGTGCTTTCCAAGGAAAGCCATTCACTTAGCTCCAACACTTCCCGAGACCATACACCCAGCAGTTCCCCTCTCACTCTGGGGAATCCTGTGCCCCACGAAGGGAGGATGCCCTGGGTGGGACACGCCGTGCCCGACACGGCTGTTCCCATCCTTTGCCTGCCCCACCGGCTCCCCAGGTGCGCTGCCCGCCGTCCGCTGCGGGAACACGCGTGGGAGCCGCCCCGACGCCTCTGCCTTTGCCACCGCTGCCCCGACAGCCTAAAGCCAAGGAGGGTGGGGGACACCCCGTAAAAAAAGCCCCGGGGAAAGCCCTCGGGCGGGGGAGCCCTCGGGGCCCGGCCGGGCGGGGCGGCGGGAGGAGGAGGAGGAGGAGGAGGAGGAGGAGGCGGCGGACGGGGCAGGTGCACGGCGCCGGCTCCCTCAGCTCGGCCAGCCCCGCGCTGCCCCCGGGGGACGCGGGAGGGTGCGCGGGAGGCGGGCGGCACTCACCTGCCGCTGGCTGTGGTTGCCGGCAGCCGAGGGGGCGTGCGGCTCTCCTCCGCCGCCGCCGCGCAGCACGGTGATGTGCAAGGTGAGCAGGAGCAGCCCCAGCAGCAGCAGCAGCTCGGCCGCCAGCCGCACCATCCTCTTGAGCCGGGCGGCTTTAGGGCCCCGCGGCGGCGGCGGCGGGCGCGGAGGAGGCGGAGGAGGAGGAGGAGCCGCGGCGGCCGCCGCCGCCGGGGCCGCCACCGGAGCGGCCCCGGCCCCGGCCCCGGGAGCCGCAGGACGGGCGGCGGGGACCGCGCCGCTCTCGGCGTCGGCGGGGCGGGCGGCGGGCGCGGGGCAGCGGCGGCAGCAGCAGCAGCAGCAGCAGCAGCAGCAGCAGCGGGGGCCGCCGCACCACGGCGGAGCCACGTCGGGGCGGGATGCGGCCAGAGTCCCGGCGCTGCCCGGCGGCGGGCGGCAGGTACCCGGGGCCGGCGGCGTCTCTGCGGGCAGCCCTGCAAGCCAGAGGCACCGCGGGCCGTCGGAAGGAGGGAGCGGGCGGCCGAACCCCCGCCGCCTCGGGGAGCCGCGGCCGGCGGAGAGCAGCGGCTTTCGGCGGCCGGCGGGGACACGCTGCGAGCACGGGGGGAGCCGGGAGTGCGTGTGCGACGGAGAGGGAGGAGGGAGGAGAGCGAGGCGGGGGGGGGCCGGGGACGAGTCTCACATGGCGGGGAAGCCGGGACGCTCCGAGGGGAGGAGAGAGCTCGGGGCTATCGCCTCCCTCCGTGCGCGGGGATGGGGGTGGCCCCCGAACCAGCTTCCCCCGCCGCCGCCGCCGCCGCCGCCGCTGTGTCCTCGCCCGCCCCGCCGCTCCCCTCTCCCCTCCCGACGGCCGTCGAGGCGTCGCCCTGCCTGGCCCGGCCCTGCCCGCGCTGCCCCGGCCCCTCGCCGTGCGGGGAGAACGGAGCGGGGCACGCCGCGACCCCCGCCGGCTCCCAGCTCCCCTCGAGCTGCGAGCTCCCCGGGGAAAAAGAGGGGCAGATTGCAGCTTCCCTCTCCCGTCCCCCTTCCTCTTCCTCCCCTGGCTCAGCCGTGGGAAATGGGATGGGGGGCAGATCTGGGTCGAGGGGATGCGAAAAGCTTCAGCTGCCCGCTGCCCTCCCGGGGAGCTGGATACCTGGCTCCATCTCTCCTCTCTCTTCCCTCCAGTGCCCTGGGGCTGGCAGGGGTAGCGCCGCACTCTCTCCTGCCACCGTGCGTGCGTGTTTGCGAGCGGCTGCCGCTCCTCCTGCCTGCTGCTGCTGCTGCTGCTGCTGCTGCTGCTTCCAGCCCCACTTTCTCGCCCCCTCGCTCTGTGTCGGGAGAGGTACGTGTCGGATGCTTTTATACTGCCCTGCCTCCTTCCCCTGCTCCCCCCCTTTTCCTTCGCCCTCTCTGCAGCTCCTGCTCCAGCCTGGCGTGTCCCCCCCCAGGCTGCTCCCCTCCTCCCCGTGCCGAGCTGCTCCTCTCCGTGCCCTGCTTTGCCAGGACATCCCACTCCGCACACACGGCCGCACCTTGCGTCCCCACTGCCATCCCTGCTCGGCTGGGATGGATCTGCCCTGGAGGGACACGTCCCTTTCAGCCGGTCTGTGCATCCCTAGTGGGATTCCACCAGGGTTTGAGACTCCTTACTCTTCCTCTTGGTTGTTGACCTGTGTCAGTACTGTGGAAAAAAATTTCTCTCTCAGATGGGAGGCCCTCAAATTTAAAAGTAACCTGGACTTGAGAGTATGTGAAGATGAGGGTTGCATTATCACTTGCTATAAGTCAGCGTCCAGTCTGAGGGATCTGGGCTGCTTTGTGGGTGCTCAAGGTGCAGCTCAGTGTAACAAGAGCAAACACAGCTCAAATCAACTTGAAGCATAAATAAAGCCACCTAACAAAAAATGGGAGTTTTGGAATCTTTGTTGTCGTTCTTGCGCAATTGGGAATGTTGTGTGTAAAAATGAGGATACGAACAATCTGTGAGTATGTGACAGCTGAGAGGCTGAATTGGTCTAAAATGTCTAAATTGGGGAAGAAGTATCCCCCAGTCTGAAACATTTTCATCTGGAGACCAGTGTCCTCAGCAGGGTTTCCTGCAAGGTAAAGGTGAGATGTTCTTCCAGTGTGTGGTGCCAGCTGGGACAAAGCACATCATGGGAGCCTTAGCTCGCACTGTGCCCTGGAAAAGTGGCACTTTTGGGGCATGAGGAGAATCAGAGCTCCCCAGAGGTTCCTTGCAGGTCTTGGAGCATCTGTAGGCTGTGGTCATGCGTGAGTCAGAATGATGTCCAGTGATAACCACTGTCAATGATTGCGCAGGAATCGGGCAAGAATATAGTTAATATGATTGCACTGGGCTATCATTAAAGATGTGACCAAAAGCCACAAACCCCAAACGTTCAGATTTAAGGATTTTTAAATCCACAAACATACTCCACGTTAGCACTGCAGAAGGCAATCAGCAATCATCAGCACAGATGATTGTGCAGGGCAGGGACTCCCATGAGTCTGCCCTGAGTGTGCCAGAGGTACAACTCCCACCCTGTGACAGCACTTGTTGAAAATTACCCAGTATGGCACCGATGCTCTTGGATCATCCAGAGCTATTCAATACTGCATAAAGCCATAACAGCCTGTGGGACTGTCACATGGCTTTTAAAAAATGTGGTGCCTTTTTTTTTTTTAACCCAAACATTCCTTGGGCTAATCAAGAAGATCAAAACACTGATTGTACTTTGGTTGTCATCGCTCGGCCTTGGCTCTCCTCCTGCCACCTTTGCTGCCATCCTGGTGGCAGTGAGCAGAAGCAGGGCAGCTACAGGAGGCAGGCTCGGCAGCCAAGAGGCACAAGTGTCCTCCAGGTTTCCCAAAGTCTGACCATACCTAGTGGCTGTTGAAGAATAGTGGAAACTTGGCACATGAGTTCTGCATTTCAGAGCTTCATAGCACCAGTCGACAGCCCTCAGAGCAAGGCTGAAGGCTCGTAATGCGAAACAGTCTGAGTGACAGCCTGGTTTAAAACACACATGGATCTACCCCAGCCAAGCTCTGGGTAATGCAAGCTCTCCCTTGCCTTATGAAACTGAACCCAAAGACATCTTTAATCCAGATGAGATGGGCCCGTACTGGTGAGCATCTCCTCGTGGCACATCAACGCACTGAGCTGTTGTGCAAAGCGAGGCAGGGACAGAGCAGGGCTGCTCGCAGCTGCAAGCGGGTGGCAGTGAGGAACCAAAGCCTCTTCCCACTGGAAAAAGTTGGTGTAAAAGTGGCACTTGGGAATGACATTGCTGCCTGTGAGGCTGTCTGGGGCAGCGAGGCAGGAGTGGGCACACACATGCTCTGGAGATCCCCCTTTAAATTCACAAACACTCTTCAGTCAGCAGATGACTTCATCAATGAGTCCAGATGGCTAAATCGAGACCTGCGGGGGAGATGGATTTAAAAGCAGAGGGGAAAGTTCTCTTTTCCCAGCTGGGTGGACACTTGCTCAAGGAGCCCCCATTTAGTCCCTGGAAGATGAAGTTCACCAGGAGGAGGAGACCATAGCTAGCCTGAGGGGGATGCTGCTCCTGGGATGTGGCTGTGGGCATGCCACAGGGAGCTGGATCAGCAAGTGGGTCTGGCAGTGGTGCTGGGATAAGAGAGGTGTGTTCCTTTGATGGTTCCCTGTAAAGGTTCACAGCTCACACCTCACCCCTCCATCTCCAGCTTTTACCTTCCATTTCTCTTCCCTCCAGTGATAAAGGCAGACTCAGCTCCTGTGTGCTCCCAGCTTCTTGCCAGTGCCAGGGAAAATAGCAAGAGCCGCTGGGAAAAGAGCCCAGGCTCTTTGATGAGCACCATAGTGCCCAGTCGGGTGGTGTAGCCCAGCTCAGGTGTGGCAGTCAGGAAGCTGTGGGAGGTCCTTGACACCCTGCCTCTCACACACCTCGCATGTTCCTCCTTGTGCAGCTTCAAGAGTGAGTAGTGGCTGTCCACGTTGCAGCCTCCACCACAGGGTGAGGACTCTCTCCTGGGAGGTGTTTCAGGAGCCTGTTGGCTGCAGCTGTGACCCTTACACCAGCCTGCCAACAAAAATGTCACTGTACCACCTTGAGTGCTCCAAGCCAGCAAACTTTGTCCAGGGCTGAATTTGTCGTGTCCTTGCTGACATGTCCTGATGGGGATGCTCCTGTCTCCTGCTGTAGCCATCACAGGTTATCACCCCATGTACTGTCCACCACACTGCCTGGGGCCAGCCCCTCTGCATCACTGTGCAGGCACCTACACTCAGTGTTGAGTCCTGGAAACCAAAATATTGCCTGAGACACAGCACATTGCAGAGGCTGGGTGCTCCTAGGGACTGAAATGAACATTTTGCTTTGTTTCATTCAATGTACCTGGTCAAGTGTGAAAAATCCTCACTTTGGATGAGTGCCACCAGGTGACAACCTTCAAGGCCAACATGAAAATCACTGGATAAGAAGGGGAGAGAAAAAAAATCAGTATGATATAATATACACCAACATAACTTTCTTTATATGCTTTATCTCAGAAGTGAGAAGGACCGCTGGGTTTTATGTCACAGTATCAAGACTTCCTATACTGAAGCAGTCCCAGCAGCTAAAAATTATTGGTATTTACCTGATTGTCCACTTGACCTCTTCACTGTCCACCTTGGCATTGCTCCAGGACTGTGAAGGCATCCTGTCTGTGAGATCTGACAGTTTTCAGAGAAGCATTGCTGCTCCTCAGCCTGCACCCACTCCCAGGATGCCGTCGTTTCATCTTTAAGCCTGGGGGTTGCTTTAAATTTATCAGGGATGAAAACCTGGCTCCACTGAAGTTGTTGGCAAAGCTCCCATTGACTTCAGAGGAGCCAGGATTTCACCCTAAGATGCTTTGTAGATTATTGGTGAATGGAAAGCATACGTCTGGCTTCTCCAGGGTTATTATTGTTGGTGGTGACCTCTGCTCTGGCAAGCATTGAGCAAGGCTGGGTTGAGACAGATGCTTAAAGCTTTCCCTACCTCTTCCCCTGCTTCCTCACAGGGGCTTTGCTTTATGGCTCATCATCTTGGATCCTGCTTATCAAGGAATACCTTCCCGTAGCCTGCCAGTGGAATTTAATGCCTGTTTGCCCACATTCCCCTTCCCCCAAGGCCAGCAGATCAGCAGATAGGAGACAGAATGGCTGATTAGCTTTCTAGCCCCAACCTCTTAGCTATAAGCTGCAAATGCACACACAAGTGTCTTCTCTCAAAAAAAAAAAAAAAAAAGAAAAAAAAGAGGAAAGTAAAAAGAATAACATTCCCTTGCAGGCAACCTAAGTCTTTCTGTGACTCATGGTTCCTTTATCTCAATAAATTACTACTTGAATAGTAACCACCCTCTTTTTAAAAGAGCTGATTAGCTTAGAGTTCTCAATTTTCCTGCTTCTCCTAGACTGGTGCTTTTCTTCCCACCTACATATTTTGCCACCAGCTGGGGTCAAGATTTCTGAGTTCTGCAGTGCCTGTGTGACAGGCTGGAAATTCAGCAGCCACTTTATTAAAACTTGAAGCCAAACCGGAAATGTATAACAAGTCTGGATTATGGAATATGGAAATGGAGAAAACAGAAACAACAGTCCAGTCCACTTTCCCAACAGCTAGGCTGGGTTTTTTTAATACCAAATTCTCTTTATTTTACACTCTGCCACATTTTCACTTTTCAATATGCTGCACATTTTTGTGCTGATGGTGTGCAACTGCCCTGGAGCATTTGCCAAGCTGTGGCAGTATGGGGCTGTGGGAACCAGCATGCCAGGCTGGGCTTTCCAGAAGTGCCCAAAGACTTTCAATTCTGCTGACTTTCATGAGAGCTTGCCACAAGGCAAATTTGCCTCTTTGGGGAAATACAGTGAAACCAGCAAATGCCTTTCGTCTGAAGAGAGTTTTAGCACTGCAGAAGTGCCTGGGTTGGTGCAGTGGAGCTGAGTGTTTCAAACAGAGTAAAGGCTTCCACTCTGGATTGATTTACCCTCATTCCTGGTGACCCATGTGACAGAGATGGCCCCCTGGCCCAGAGTAGGGAGGCAGCCCCCTGTTTTGGCAGCAGTGAGCCATTAGATTGGCTCACCCACTAACTTGACTCAGCCAAATTTATCACTGAATTCAAATTATTACATAAAATAAAATCAGGCTGCAGCTCACCCTGTGCGTACACAGGCTGCCTGTGGGTGCACAGCAGCACCCAAACAGGTCTGGTGGGTGCTAAATACAGAGCAAGGAGGTGATCCTGACAGCTGAAAAAGATGTAAATTACCCTAAGGTATTGTTTGACTAAGGCTTGAATTTCTTGATTGCTTCTGACAGGTCTTACCTTATGTCCAGCAGTTTTTGAGAGTTAAAAAAAAAACCAAAGAAAATAAATTGAGCAATTGATACCTTCTGCACCTATGGTTTTCAACTCTTCACTTCTGTGGGGAAAATATCACATTATTGGCAGGCAATTGGCTTTTTTCAAGGCTGCTTTTGTGACTCTGGAGATCAAAAACTTAACAACAACAATAGTAATAATAACAGAAGCATAAGGCCAGTTCAGGCTGAAGGACAGCTCTGCAGCAGAAAAGGGAAAGAAGTATTTCACAGTGAATCCTGTGGTGGTGGGTGAGATGAAGGCCTGTCTCCTAAAAGAAGTGTTTACCTGTGCCCATTGCAGGAAGGCCTTCATTCCCAGAGGTGAAGAAAACAGAGCTCATTTCTGAATGACTTCAGGTTCTAAGTGTCACCTTGCCTCACCTGGGTGATTTCACACCCCTGTAGCACAGCCTGTGCAGAGGGACTTGAGCTCCTGTTGGTGAGGTGCTGCAGGGCACAGGTAAGGATCTGCCTGGTCTAGTTCCACCTCCTGGAAAGGAAATCAAGGGGCTTCATTTCATTGGTTTTGCTCAGTCAGTTCCTCTGCTTGGTAGGCAACCCTTGTGTTTCCCAATATCTTTGTGCAGTGCTTTGTCAAGTCAAAATTATGCCACATCAGTGAAACATTTGGTTTTGAAACCTGCATATTTTAATACTCCAGTAATTAAATACTGAAGTGCTGAATTTACACTAAAGTTTCTCAGCCCAATTTTGAACCAGTGCTTCAGCAGTACTAATGATAAACACTCTCTTTATAAAGCCAAAGTTTCCAGATAAGCACTGCACACCACAAGCTGATGTAGGAGGAAAAATGCCACAATCCTGTTTCAACAAAGGTGGCAGAACCATGGAGAGTGAGGGCAGGTTCTTTCCCTGCCATTTGCCTCTTTCTCTGAGGGCCATTGGTACCCCAAATCAGAGCCTGATGAGAAATGCTGTTTCCCTGCAGAGACATCTGTGATTGGTGTTTTAAAACACCCATTTTTTCTGAAATGCAAGGAAAAAGCTTTTATGGGAAGCAAATCTTTGTTCTGTAGGGATTGTGACAACGTGCCCAGTAAAGGTGCTTGGCTGTAAGGAAACACCAAGAACAGGCTCAGAGTTACTACAGCAGGTGAAGAAATAATTTAAACTAGAAATAATTTAAATACATAAACATGTATTTAATGCTTTTTATTAAGTGGCTGAGATGCCAAATGAATTCCTGCTGGACTAAGGATGGGCAGTTGGGCCAGGTTCTCCTCCCAGCTGGGTTGAAGTGCAGGCTGTTTCTGTGCCCTCCCTTAGTGCAGTGCTGCTCCCAGCAGTGCCCATGTCTGTGATACCTCAGTACCTAAAATGATAACCCCAGTACTAAACAGTGAGGGGCTCCCTGGGGAATGTCCCAGCTTGGAGAGGACAGGAATAACTGGGGAATGTGGAGGATGACTTTATGTCAAATAAGGCAACAGAGAAAGAAAACAGAGTCTGGGACCTCTCATGTGGAGTATTTAATTCTAAGAAAACCATTCTCTGCTACCCGACTTCCAGTGTGCTGTCTGGCAAACAAATGTGCACATTGCTGGTGCTCTCAGGCTCAGTTTGGATAGCAACAGCTTCACCTGCTGTCCACAGTGCAATGCTGGGAGTCTGAGTGGGTCTGGATGAGACGGTCAAAGCACAGAGAGAAGCTGCAGAATGCTCCAGGGAGCCAAACCTGATTGCTACATGACAGTAAATAGCAGGCAGGGAGCACAGACACTCACCAGGCGCTGGGGAAATCACACAAACATCTCTCCTGGTCCTGCCAGAGCAGATGTTCTTGGCAAAGTGCTGTGGTTGCGTGGAGACACCGCTCTGGGTTGGCTGGAGGCTCCTAGGGGAGAATGGTTTGAATGTGCAGCACTTTGGTACCTGCACTGAGGCAATCACTGCAGATCAAAGCAGGTGTTTATTCAAGGCAGCTGCCCTGTCTGTAGGAGATTTTCACTCCTCTAGTGCCCTGAAGACAGCAGCAAGTGTGAAACACAACAGCATGGAAGAAGCCATACCTGGAGCTCCACCTTGCTGACACAGACAGTCACTTGCTGCTAATGGGCAACCAAGATTTTTCTTCTCTATGCACGAGTAACATCCTTGTGTGGTTGGAATTGGCTTCAGGAGGTGATGCAATGCTACACAAATCCTCATGGGAGGGTTGGTACAGAAAAGGGGCACACATCACTGTAAACAGCACAGCCCCCTCTGATCAGGCCTTTCTAAAGTTGCTCATTTTGTGCAGTTATATCACACAACAGTTTATGCATTTTCTGATACATAATGTCATTCTTTCAAAATGTGATATGTGTGGGTTTATTGTTGCTGCTGAAGCTGCTGGTGTTTTTTTTTCTGGACAGCCTAGCAGTCTGTCCAGCTGGCTGAGCAGCTGGGCCAGTTTTAGTACCAGAGTCACCTTTTCACAAGATTAAAAACTCTGAGGCAGTTTCTATCCCTAGATCCACAAAGCAGGTTGTTGATAAGATTGTTGGCTCAAGAAAATAGGAAATTTGTCGCTGGGCCCACTATAAAAGGAAATTCTTTTCCATGATTTACAAATAAATGAACTTCAGTGCAGGCAGGATCAGACCCTGTGTAGGAAAAACCTTTTTACTGTATATGGAGATAAATACAGTATGTGACATATAAGTAGAGAGATCTTTTTTAAACAAGAAACTACTTGAAACAGAATGAGAAAGGGAAAGCAAATTAACCCTTTTTTCACTTCTGGTTCTTAAACTCAAGTAGCTTTTTAGTAGATCCCCGGGGGAGTTCTTCTGTAAAATGCTCCAATTTACAAGTGGGTTTAACTACAACATGTTGCTTTTCAACCACAGACAGACAGGAAAAGATCCAATTGACACCTGCATCAGAGAACAAACGGGACACAAAAGATGAAACTCATTTCAAAGGGTCTATTTGTTTGTCTCTTGTCATGGATTAAACCAGGAGGGGCTACTATTTCAGGATGGATTCTGCTGCCATTCCAGTCAAAGGGGAAAAAAAAGCCTATTTCAGTGAATAATGCAGAACCAGCCCCTTGGCAAAGAAAAGAGTTGGTCCTTGCTGAAGTTTTACTGACAATTCTGCAGTAAGGGGGATATAGTACTTCTGAAATGCTCAATTTTGAAGCCAGATGTTTGAAATTTGAATATTCACACTTGCAGAACTTTAAACGGACCGATGAAAGTTTACTGAAAAACAATTGGGAATACAAGAATTTTTTTTAAGAATGCAAAGTACCACAGTGCTTTTTAAAAATAGGTTTTCAATTATTTGATTCAAGTCTAACTCAATTGAGAAAATTCTTCCTGTCTAAAGCAATTTCTTCCTGTCTAAAGCAATTTGTGTATGTGTGTAAGAACAGAGAAAAATTGCTGAAATTATGCTTTTTAGAAATTCAAACCAAAGGGAAAAAAAACCCAACTACCTCATTGCCAGTAGTTTCATTAAAGGACATAAAGAGATGCCAAAGCAAAAACTCCTAATCCTGAATATGCTTAACAGTTTGTGTGCAGGGGTTGTGTTTACAGAGCTCCTATAAACACACACCCCCATTTTTGCACTTTCTGTTTTGGTCCCTGGGTGCCAGTGAGGTCCTGAGCTGCTTGGCTGCAACCCAGCTCTGCCTGCCCAAAGCAAGAGAGAAAAAAAAGAAAAATCCCTGCCACGAACATTTTGTCAGCTCTTTGTTTCAAAGAGAGCAGAACTTTGTCTCCTCCTTGCTGTCCTTTGATTTCTGTGGATGTGGTGGTGGCCTGGGTTTCCAAATCCCTGTCCCAGGCAAGCAGCAAGCCAGGGTTCATCCTCACATCCCTACCTGCCTCTAATCCCCTGGAGCTGTGCCCAGTTTGGTCCACACTTAAGATTTTAAATGTTTGTGTGTTTAATCACTGAGAGGGCTGTGGGAGTTAGAGCCTGGACTGTAATCTGCTCTTCTGCTCTCACCATGAACCTCACAACTGCTTTTTTTGTTTTTTTTTTTTTTCCTTAAAACCCTCAAACTTTGAGTTACTTAAGTGTACTGAATAAGTGGGATTTTTTTTAAACTGGCATTGCTAAGGATGACATGCATGGAGGAAATAATGAAGTCAAAGGGGCTCCAAAGCAGAAGGCAAACACTGGTGGCTGCAGATTTTATCTCCCAGCTCCTGAGCACTCCAGCTTCAACCAAGAGGCCTGAAAGCTGCATTTGGGAGTGTCACTGCTGGTGGCATTTGCTGCTGCAGAGCACCCACGGTCCGGAGGCTGCAGAATCTGGGCTGTGTAAACCCCAAAGGTGTCCCAGAGCAGCAGCTCCAGCACGCAGAAGGTGATGGTGCACAGGTGCTAACTCTGAATTTCCTGCCTTTTGTAGCCAGTATTGTGCCCCTTCCAACCACATTAAAATGCCCTTAAGAAATAATTTAATGCTAGGTTAAATGCTAGGTTTTGGCATGCATTTACTCACATGCTTGAAATCTGATTTCTGCCTTTTAAACTCCCAATTGCTCCTCGAGGCTAAAGGACACAGGGGTTTTACATCAGCTTAACTCTTCCAGTCTGAAACTGGTATGACTGGGGTGTAGCTGCCCCCTCCCTGCAGGTAGGGATGATGCAAACAAAGTGCTTTCCAATCTGCAGGAATTATCAATACCAGTATAAAGCACCTTTTGATGTTAACCTCCCTTTCTTTAGGGATTTCAACTAAAAAAATCCCATACCCTCCAACTGAAATAGATAGAGAATGTATGTCTAAACCAGATGCAGGATGTAAAAGGACTGGAAGGCATGGCCATTCCTGCTTAAAAATGTGATTAGAGACATAAGGTGTGAAGAGATCAGTTGGATGTGTGTGAAATTCAAGCTGCTGATTGTAGAGTCATAAACAAAAATAGCAATGGTTAAAGGAAGGTGCCGAGCCTGCAACCTGCCCCAAGAATCCCAAGCAAACTCACCTATGTTTATGTGACTGCCTGAAAAACTGATTATAAGTGGACACCATCTTGGGGGAGAAAATGAATCTGTAAATGTTTAAATTGCTCTGGTTTGTCTCCTTCTTGTGGTTATCAAACCTATTTGCAAATGAGTTAAGCTTTAATTCTGCCTCTAGTAAACACATGGCAGTCCTCTCAGAAGCAGTAGGACTACAAACAGTTCTGGTCTGAGTAGAGCAGTGGTTATATCTGTAATGGCGTCTCCTTCTTGTAGGAACCAGCATCAAATCAAATAGTTGATACAGTCCTTAAAGAAATAGAGGACTTGCAAGGAGAACATAAAAAGATATTTGGTACCTCTCCAGTCCACTGGCATTCTTTGATTGTTTCAGCAAAACCCTTCAGACAAGGGTTACCTGGGCTTGCAGAGAGCCTCCTGCTAGAGCTGATGACATGAACTGAACAATCAGGGCTGAAAATTCTGCCACTGACTGAAAATTATTTAAACAGTCCATTTTAAAAAAAGTAGACTAATCACACACATGTTTATATATAAAAAAAAAATTCGCACACACATAAATGTATAAATAAACCTAAGAAGTGATTGCTAAATTTAGCAGGCAACCCAAATGTGATAAAACTAAAAAAAGCTGAAGAAAAGGAGGAACTTTCCCATGTGAGGAAGGACCTAGGCAAAAAGGAAGGAAGGGAGCAAACATACAAGAGGATTGAAAAGTAAAACAGCAACTGGTTTGCACAAAGGAAAAGTACCTCTTCCATCCTGTTGGACAAAGGGAATGGAGCATCATTAATTGACATGAATTCTGGAAGCAAAAAGGACCAAGCTTTTAAATAAATAATGCCTAACACTGTAGAAATGAGTAGTGGGATTCAGACAGAAAAGTGTTGAAACCAGAAGAGCAAAAAATTTCTCAGCAAATCTAAGCATTCCAAAATCTGTCCCTTGTATAGCATAATATGAGCAAAATCAGTGGTGCTCCATCTGGTTTTTAATGTGGAATGCTGCATTTGTTTCACAGGGATCCCTGTGCAGTTCCTGAACCCACTGACTTTACTTTTGCTTTCTTCAGCTGCCTGTTGCTGCCCCACAGATTCATAAACTACAGGCTGGAAATCTCCTTTCTAGAGGATTTCAACCCTTGGAGCTCAGGACACAGTCATCTCAAGACCAATTAAAAAAAAAAAAAACCAACTAACTACTGATGGGAATGGAAAGATTTTGCATTGGACTTAATTATCTAGGGCAAGGAGAAAACATCCCTTTCATCCAGGAATTGTGTAATTGTCTATTATGGGCTACAGTCTCTGCTTTAAAATGAGTGACAAAACTCATATTGAAATAAACAGAAGAAGGGTTTGACCCATGAGGGTTTAGACATTTTGAAGCATCTCATTTGCTGATTGCTGACAAAAAAGAACATGGGAAAAACAATTCAGTCCTTAGACAATGTACTTGCAATGACTGATAAGGCTGTCTCTCCCCCAAGAAACCCAAACCAAGCAAGAAACCTGAGCTGATGTCTCCACAGTGCACATGTGTATTTATGAGAGTAAGTTTGCTTGTTGCCCAAGTGGAAGTCCATGGAAGGCCATGCAGAGAAAATGAATTTTTTATGTAATTTGGGGGTTTCCTTGAGCTCAGGAATGTGTTTATTTAAATATTATTTAATAAAAGAACGGTATAGGAAATAATCAGCACTTGAATGACTGGTCAAGTCTATCATTACAAATAAAGAAACCACGGTAAAAGACCAATGTGTTAGGCTGACAAACTGGATTTTAAATTAAGTTTTAGCTGGAATGAGTTTCTAAAGCTATTTTTAGCCTCAACCATGTGAGAAGCACATGGCTCCATAAATACATTCCCCTCAAGAATAAGTTAATGGAGGTGGGGTGTGTGGAAGGAAACAACCTAAACAATTCATTTAAAGTTAATAATTGAGTCAAGAACTTTATAGCTTTGTTTTGGAAGCATTTGTCATTAAAGTGTGATTCACTTTTGCAATTACATCCATTCACAGGGACAGTGGGCTGAAGGGAGGGTTCCAATGGGGCTCTCTCAGCCTCCCTGGAGCTCAGCAAGAGGGGAATTGCTCAGCATTTTGGTGCAGCTGTGGTAGGGTCTGGCTCTGAAACACCCCACAAAGGAACCTGCCTTTTCCTCTGCTCTTACAGAGAGGGCTCTGGGAGAATCAGCCTGCATGAAACCCTCCAGGCATCGTTTGGGAAAACTGCACATAGTAACAGGAAAGAAAAGAGCAGTCGCAAAATAATGCCCAGACATTTTCACCAAATATACAAGGAGGGACCCACTGGATGCCCTAAACACATCTGGTCTTCCAGCAGAAGAGAGCACTTCCAAGAGAAAGGATTTGTGCAACAGACTCTGTTTTCCCAGCTACATCAGGAGACCTCACATAAAGGTCACAGCTCCTCTACAAACCTCCTCTCCTCTGGGCAGAGATAAAGATGACAAAGCACTTGTGCAATTAAAGAGTATCATTATGTCCTCAGTCTTCAAGCATTTCAGTCAGGAGATGCTCCGTAGCTTTAGAAAACAAAATAAAGAGGCAAAAAGTAGAGAGAGATAATTGGGACTCTTGGGCTTTTTTATTCTGGTTCATCCCCTGACCCAAGAGGTCACAGGCCACTTGCTTTGGTGCTGCAGCTCACTGGGTCTCTGGATGAGTAAATCCAGTCCTGGTATGAGAGCAGACATGGAGGACTTGGCTGCTTCTTCATTTTGCTTATTTTGTTAAGTCACTACAGACATCAAAATTGCTGTTGTTGTGGTGAATTTGGCTCCCAGTCTGGAGGTGACCCTCTGAGGGATCTCCAAGACCATCTGTGGCCAACAGGGTCATGGAGCAAGAGCAGCTGGACCTCTGTGCTGATGAAGGATCTGGAGGAGTTAGCTGTCTGTTCCAGCTTTGCAGATTTATTATTTGTTTTTGTCATGTTGGATGGGAGGTGTAAAGGTTTCTCCCTCAGTTTTCCCGACTGCTTTGTCACGTGGGATTTTCTCTGGTACGTGATCCACATAAAGGTTTAAGTAAATACAGAAATCCAGAAAAGAGACTCCATTAGCTGAAATGGCAATGAACTGTAGTTTTTGGCATGCTGAAACTTGGGTTTCACCTCCCTGTCCTATATGTTCATGTGTGTATCTCTGACTATGGACTTCATTTTCTTAAACTGTACAGAGAAATTTATCTTTGGTTACCTCTACTGTGGATTACTGGCTTTGCCTCTTTTCAACCTACAGATCAAAGACATTATGTAAAAACAGTGCAATTATGACTAAAATAAACACTTTAAACTCCGTTACTGTGATTTCATCCAGATTTTTTTCCCCCTTAGGTTTGTATTAACACTCATGTGACTCAATCAGCATTGGTAGCAATCCCCTGCTGATCCATCATTTGTACCAGGAAGACTTAACTGGTGCAACTTGTATTTTATTTCCTTTTTCCAGCCTGTCAAAAGTACATGCCCTTATGAAATGTACATGTGATACTCAGAAATCAAAAGAACAGCTAATTAATTACATCCCACCTCCTCATATGGAAAATGGATCTAAACTAGCATCTAAAACACAATGTGTTTGCTTTAAATAGCCAAATGCTGAGGGACCAGAGAGATCTGTGGGGAATTTTTGGCACCATATGAAGATTCTTTCAGCCCTCGAATCCCCCACCCTTGAATTCTGTGGTGGGTTAGTAGGGAAAGGATATAAAAATGTGGAATTTTTTTAAAAGGCTTTTCTCTTTGTTTTCTATTCTCTTTGGCTGCACTCTTATATTTTAATACCGTATAATAGTAAGGAACAAGGAGGGTCGTTCAAAAATATTTTTTAATCTTTATTAGAAACAGAACAGCCTTTTGATGCTGCTGGACCACATTTACCTACAAAGCCCTCAAATGGATGAAAAAACTGCAACCATAGCTTCTACTTAGGGGTTTTGAGGGGCGCCCACACAGTCTGAATGACTGCTGGCAGTGGGGAATACCAGGCTCTCACTAAGTTTGTACGTGCTGCTGACCACTTCAGTTTGAGGCATTTCCCTGGGGTCCAAAATTAGATACCAGCATTGCTCTTTTGCTTCAGAAACAAAAAAGATGCTTTGCTCAGGCCTGACTTTTTTCCACTTAACCCCCCTGTCATTAAGGCATGTTTGACTTTAATTTGCATGATGGGACAGTGTGATGAATTTAAGGGTTTTGGTGAACAAGGAGGGGATTGCTCATGTATTAATAGCTATGAAGGGGAACAACAGTGAGAAATGGAGGGAACTTTAGTCTCAACTGTGATGGGAGTTAGTCCTCTTTCCTCCAAGTGCACACGTACATTTGGCCTTCTTTATGGCTCCATACCTTGCCCTTTCAGACTTCATTCTACAGCCTGCACCAGAAAAAGAAATCTGAAAGTCTGAAAAAAGCTTCTGGAAGGAATAAGAAAGGTACAGGGAATATGAGAGTTTTTAATAGAAGTTTTCATAATTCAAATTATGAAGGCTGCCCCATCCTATTCCAGTAGTGGAGGTTTGCTCTTCCTTCCTCCCACATGCTGTACAATTCCAGCATCTATTGCCATTTGCACAGATGAACAACAGGGCCTCCTATCACTGGAATTTACAGATTTATTCCCCCTGCAGTCATTTCTAGTTCTTGCCCAATTTGTAAAGCATAATCCAGCCCCCAATTTCCATGCCATGGACAAGATCTCACATTTCCATAAAAAAGAAGTCAAACTTGCTGCTAATACTTATTCAAAGGGATCAGATGATCCCAGTGCCTCACTTAGGCACACAGGCACAGCTCCTGTGAATTGAGCTGCTGGCATCACCTCATATCCCATATGGAATGCAACAGCAGGCTATTAGGAACATTAATGGAAACTAGCAGTCATATATAAAAACAAGTAAACAAGAATTAAAGAAAACCATAACAATTAGAAATGTGCAATTTTACAAGGAGGAGAATGTGAATGTTGACATACAAAAAAAAAGAGCAGTATGAAAAGAACGGCAATTTGCCTTGTATAATGCATGAAAATGTCTGGGCTTCACCATTCTTATTTTTGATCTTGAAAAAACATTCTCAGATGATTAGAGAGAAAAAAAAATCACTAATATAGATTAAAAATGCCATTTTAAAATCCCATTAAACATTGTCATTAGACCATATGCATGCTACTTCACACTCTTTGGTGAAGTTACAATAGAATTTTTTTTCTCCTAAAGAACGGGGAAAGCACAACTCCAGTAAATACTATGTTCCTACCAAAATAAATGGATCAACAGCATGTCACCCTGAATTATCTTGAGAAAAATATCCAGCAGAAGTTACAGAAACATCACAGATACGCAGACCAAGTATCTTAAACCAGTCAAAGTATCTATTATTGCTTGTTTTTATCTTTCTCTAAAGGGAAGCTATGTTTGACCTCTAAGGAAGGTCAACAACTTAATTATTGTACTCAAGACAAAGCTACTCTGTGCACAGGAAATGAAAGCTAAAGAGAAGCACTTTGAGAAGAAAGACGTTTTACTCTCTTAAATAAATGAGACCTCGAAAATTCAATATTGTTTTCATCCTGACCAAGCCTTCTGGCTGGATGCTAAGTGATGTTCATTGGGTAAAGACAGGAAATCCAGGAGCCTTCCTGCCTTTGCAAGACAAGAGTCATAGCAGGGCAAATCTGCTTGGAAGATGAAGAAAAAAAGAAAAAAAAGTCCATACAGAGAGGGCTCTCACAATCTTTCATTAGAAAGCCAAATCCACTTGCTTGAGAAATGAAGACATTGAGGCATCTTGATTAAAAAAAATCCCTTCACTTCCAATTCCTGGACACCACTTGGAAGTGGATAGCTTGGCTGTCCCAGAAGGTTGGAACTGGAGGAACAAGGAACAGGCAGGAGCAGCCTGGCTCTGTGACTTGCCCCTTTCTGACACAGCCCCTGACATTAATCTAAGCACACCAAAAGAGAAAGAAATCCAGCCAACCAGGCAAAAAGGGATGTGTCACCATCACACATGATAAGCACTGTGCCCTGGTGCTGAGCTCTCTAACCAGCACTGCTCTGCCACTTTGTGCCTCTGTCCTAATTTTGCTGCCACACACAGAAGCTATGAGAGGTTTGATTGAACTTGGAGGTCCCTTCACTGAAAATGCTGTGCTTTTGTTCAGGTCTGATTGTGCTCATCAGGCCAGAAGGAAGGACAGGCTGTAGCTCACAGAAAGCAAGGAAAGGTACAGCAGGAATGTGCAGCTTTAGGACTACAGAGGGAACCCAGCTTCACCAAAAAGCTCAGAAAAGGGATGTTATTCACCAGTGCTGGAAAGACATGCATCTTTAACAAGGAAGGGCTGGCAAATGCTGTAAATTGCCAGCCACAAGCATTTTCCAGAGAGGACAATATTGCATTTGATTAATGCAAAGACTACAGCCTGCTCTGGGTATGGTGTCTGCTTTTTAATCACATGAACATTCAGATAAAAACCATCTTGGAGTGCTCCCAGTGAGAGGAACATGGGCAGGTGTGTAAGTGTGCACTGCCTCTTTCTAGAGCTTGACAACACATCTTTCCAGTATTTGTACCAACAAGCAAGAGCCTCCATAGAAATGGCTGGATTGTCACCAGTGCAGTGTTGCAGCTTCTCCTGTGGTTAAAATAAGAAGTCCAAGAGGGTAAGGAAATCCCTCGGACTCTCTACCTGTCCTATATCCCCAGCTGTGGGGCTGGCTGATGTTCATTTTTGGCATTTTACCTGCTCAGTGATGACTCAATGGGATGCTTTCCAAGAGCATCCCAGTGATTTACAGATTGTGCTGCATTTTCAGATGTCACATAGAACTTGGGAGCCTGTATTAATTAGTAATGCAAATGGGAAATAATTAAGGTAGGGGACCTGTGGGAAAATAGAGCAGTCATGTGATGAGAAGCTATCCTATTCCCCATTCACAAGGAAAATTACTTTAGTTTGCACAGATAACTTAATCCTGGCATTTTTATCATTTGAATACCTGAGAAATACTTTCTTACCTAAAAGGAAGAACCATATCAACTGCTCAGCCTTGCAGGATTTATGAGCTTCAAGAAAGCAAGAGTGACCCTTTCCAATCAAACATCACCATTTATCCATCGGATCTTTAGTGATGTTTTGACTTTGATTTCCACAGGGCCCCTTGTTTCTTCTCTCAAAATTGGCAGAGCTGCCCTAAAACTTGGTCTCTTGTCAGGTAATTGGTGTAATAAGTGGCAACCTTCAGGATATTCACTACAGATGATAAGGCATTTCAGAGGGAGAAGAAACATTTAAGTTTCAAGTTCAAAGTCAGATACTTCTGCCTTTTTCCAGCTTGTGGGAAAATGGGGGAAAATTGTCCTAAACAGGCAAATTTTCACTAAAGTCTACTCAGTGATTGAGAACAGAGGGGTCTGGCTAATGAGAACAACTGATTGCAGGGCTTTAACACAAACAGATTTTAGGAGGTCTGAGATTGGATTTAATCTGTTCTTGTGCATGCACTGATGAATCCCACAGGCTGTACCTGGGCCAAGCTGTCACAGTCACTGCTGCCAGGGTGTAAATGTCATCTGCACTCTTTCTTCTCAGATCTAGGACCTTGCATTTTGCTGGTTTAAAACACATGTTCAGAGGAATCCACTTTGCCAAGTGTTGCAGTTTGCCTCACAGACTTGGCCTGTTTTGTTTATTTACCACTGTGGCATATCTGCAACTTTTCCAGCAGCTGATTTATTTATTTTTTTCTCCTAAATCCTTTATAACAATTATGAACAGCTTGGGGGAAAGAACAAATCATTGCAGGGCCTTGATAAAAATACCCTCCTGATACCTTTTATATCAATTTACTCACTTAATGTGCACTGCACCTTGGGTAGTGACATTATTTTGTATCACTATAGTGTATAGTGTCACTAATAGTGACACTATTTTCTACCACTATAATTATTTTGTACCACTATTTTTATGATCAAAACTATAATGACTGGTGTCATTTATGCCACAATCTCTTGAATTTAATGTTAGCTCCTTTGTGCACCTGATTTTCTTGCAGTTGTCAGAACTGGCATCAGGTTCAGTGGCCTGTATTTCCTTGGGGAAAGAGGTCACCTCCTTCATCCTTCTAAAATAGTGAAGCATTTGCTCAGTTCTAGTTCTCTGGAATTTCCCATATACCTTATGAGGTAAGAAGGTCCCCAAGAAATGTTGATATAAAGTAGAGCATGCTATAAACAAGAGACAAAAATCTCATCCTTGAGGCTTGGACACAATGTTGTAACACTTGGCTTCAGCCAGATCAGGATGGAAATGGATAATATTTGTTTCTGTGGACTAGTAATCTGTCCTGGTTTTGAATCTGATGTACTCAGCTTCCTTAAAGGTACACTCAATTTCTGCAATTCAAGTCCATCTAAAATCTCCCCTGGCAAATTGCTGAGTGGTGCTGGCTTCAGCAGCAGCAGGATGTGCCTGGATTGCCCAGCACTGCCTGGTTACAATAAATTTCCTGCACTTCCATTAACTCTGCCCCAGCTTGCACACAGCAGCACAACTGACCTGAATTGCAGGATTTTATGAAACCTCCTAAAGCAGGCAGTTTTACCTGGTTTTGAGTTTCATTAAGAAAGCTTTGCTCTAGCTTCAATCATTTTTAAGGATACCAGGGCTTCACTTGTTAAAACTGGATAAAATGATCCATCTTTTAGAAGAACAGATCTTTAGGAGATCCAGATCTTTAGGAGAACACCACTGGATGGAGACATCACTAGGAGAAAATCTTTGACAGCAGACATATTTCTTTAACTTTCCATCAACCCAATTTTAAAGGCTAACCTTTAAAAGTATTTTACCTTATTTTACCACAGAAAAGGAATTGTCTCCTGTTTTCCACTTATGTATTTTAAGGCTGTGCATACATGGAACCATTTTAATGGGACAGGAGAGTGGCACTGAAGTCACAATGTGCCTCTGAAGGCAGAGAAACAGATAGCAAAAAAGGGAGTTCCTAGGCAGTGAGGAGCAGCAGTCAGTAGATAGAGCTCTGAAAAACAGCATGAAGCATGCCCTGCAGTACATGCAGCTCTGTCCAGCTGACATTTCTCCCACAAACACCAGAGAGAAATTTATGCTACTGAAAATTGAGCCTTTGACATTAAAATGATCTGCAATAAAATCCTAAATTGTGAAGGAAAAGGGTACTTAAACATTTATGTCAAATTAGGACAAATCCAGCAAGAGAGAGCTTTTTGGCTAATGATCTGTCTTTAAGAAACTCTCCATAAATTTTCAAAAAACACAGATTCAGCTGCTTTAGCTCATTCTTCTGGTGGGGAGGAAGAAAAGAAAAAATACTTTGCTAGGAGTTAGAGATCCCTCTTGTCTTTTTTTTGTTTTCTTTATGTTAGGGTACCTCCTATCCGTTTGCTCAGGATATTATTTTCCTTTCATCAAGAAGTATGGTTTTCACAGATACTCTGTTTACATGAGCACAGGGTCAATCTCTGCATTTTCTTCCACCACTACTCACAACAGAAAGAGAAGAAAATTGCATAATCAGGGAAGAGCTTTCACCACTACTTTTAGGGCTGATCCAATATCAGCAATCCTTTTTCAAGAATAACTCCCACTCTCAACACCACTGATGTAGAACTGGTCTTGATTCTTCATTAAACATCCAGAGGGCCAGATATGCTGCAGGAGTGTGTTAGGGTAGAGGAAGCTGAGCTCAGAGAGAAAGAGCTCCTTTGGATCCATAGTTCCTTGCAGTTCTTGTGGACTCTTGGTGTTGGTTGCCCCAGATTAAGCCTCAAATGTACCCACAGAGACAGATTCCTAAGCTGGAGAGGCACTACCAGGTCCACATCTTCATTTTCACACCCTTTTCTTCAAAGATTTATTCAGGAGGTCAAGGTCTTTGGCTGATGCCTTTGTGTGAATCAGGGGTACTCCTGTTCAGTGATTATCCATTGCAATGTCAAATTGACCAAAAGGTTTGGTGAACAAGAGTTTGTGAGGCATCCAAGTGGTTTAGAGAGGGTTGGAGAGCTCCAGGTGTTACAATTTGCTATAAATAAATTTATGATTTAAAAGGTTCCTTCTAATCCTTATATGGCATTTCAGGACATATCCTCTATCCACTTAAACTTTTTCATTGATATTCCTCAGAACTGGACTGAACAGTGAAGCAGTAATTCAACCAGACCACTCTGATTCTTGGCATTCCATACACCACAAATTTGGGAGCACCAGATATGACACTCAGCAAGTGCAATCCAGCAGTGGCCAGGCAGGGATAGCCAGCCTCCCTCTCCAAAATGACAGCAGCGGTGTCCCAACTGCACTTTCCCTCAGGTATGTTATTAGATCAGGAGTAGGCACCACCTGTAACCACTGCCTGGTTCAGCTAATTTTACTGTGATCACACCCCATATCTTCTCTGACCTAATTTGGTGCAAGCTGTCAGCAAAAATGTACTGGCTCTCTCTGGCAGTATTAATTCTGTAAGTCATTCAGATATTATTTCAAAAAGATGGAAACCAGTTAAAAAGAACATGTCTTTTGTCTCCATTAATAACAAAGGGTGGAATTTAATGTTATCTTGATGCATTTGCTGCCAGGAGAGTTTCTTCTAAAGTGCAAAAGGCCACTGAAAATCAATCAATGTGTTTCATTGACATAGGCCAGAGAACTGTAAGAGGTTTTGCCATGTCCATAGACACATGGGCAAATGCATCAATTTCTGTTCTTAGCCCATGTCTTGGGCTGCAGCAGACAAGAAATGCAATTTATACCAGACATTGGAGAATATGGATATTTTCTCTACTACTCAGCTCTGGGAAAGGATAATTATTATAAGTAAAACCAGATGAAAATCCAAGAATATTTTATGATCCACTTTCATTAACCCACCCCCCCCCCAAAAAAAAAATCTCTATTAGCCTTAGAACAATGGGGCAAAATTCACACTTGGGGTAACATGACTGACATCAGTAGAGCAGTACAATTAATTTGGCCCATGGGATCTACTTGAAAATATAAAATACTGTCACAAGGATGACAGACAGATTCTGTGGAGAAAATCTTTCTATACCGACTAATTTGGCTTTAAAAAGACAGTGCAGCTGTACAAGCAGCAATCCAGCGGGCTGGATCTTCAAGTGCAACTCTGCTCACATCTGTACAACAAAGTTCAGTTAAAACCATATGAGAATTTGGCCAAGTGCCTTTTCCAGACCAAATGGGAGATCAGAATGTAAGTATAATTAGGCACCAAAATGATACTTACATGACATTCATAAAAACAAAGATACTGGGAGGTAGAATTCAAGAATGACCAGGTAGCCAAAGATCTAAGTGAAATGCTGATATCCCTTGCTAATCCTTTCTTATCCTGTCTCCTCTCTCTGCCACCAAATAGTCTCCTGAAGCATGTTAAGCTGCAGGGAGGATCAGAAAAAAAAAAAGCAGAAGGCTCTTTGGCTGTTTCTGTCGTCATTTATTTATTTTTAAACCAAAAATTCTTGTCCCTTGCAGTGATGACGTTTTAATGAATCCATCAATCACTGCAAACTCCAAACTAGAATCCTACATAAAAGAGACCTATTTGTAATACGTGACCTAAGCCCATACCTAGCAAAATTAGTTCTCAGGGAGACAATGGAGGTCTTTCACTGCTGTCTCCATGGAATCGTAGATGATTAAGCTGGACAGGGCCTTGTGGGTCCCCAAATCCAGCCCTGCACACCTAGCATCACTTTATCCCTGCCTTGTTCCCCTGAGTGTGTTATCTAATCCTCTGCTGACTGATTGTGACCCACCCTACAACTTCTCTTCCATGGGAAAATTTCCATTGTGTGTTGCCTAAGCAAGCTCTTGATTACTCCTCTAGGTCTTCAGTTCCCCTGTATCAATTAATTTTGGGGTGTTTGGATCCAGGCTATCTCCCCTCCCCTCAATTATTTTAAGTCTTTCCAAAATTGCCTTTTATTTTTCCTGTGCTTTGTCCTTTCCATATGCTGTGTACATCTCAGTGCTGCAGGCTGTGTTTCATCACACCTCTGCCACCACGCTGGCACATTCATAGTCAAATCTTTGACTTTATTTTGTTGCTGCCATAGGCAGTAAACTTCACTCAGTCATGACTCAATGTTTTGCCTCTCTTTTTACGGCCAGCAGACCCATTACAATGTGCTTTCATCTTATTTGCACCATTTCTCTCAGGTAGATGTTTCAGAGCTCTCACTTGGTGCTTTCTTATCACAGCATTGTTTTTCCTTGCCACTTGTCCTGTGCCTACAAGATCTGAACTTACTTCTTATCGCAGATTGAGAGGACTTACATAAATTGTGAGGTCAAGAAGATTCTCCCTGGCCACTCTTCTGCCCCAGGACTCTCCCCAAGACATCACTGAGATGCAAATCCATAAGATGATCATGAAATTAAAATCTGACTTAAAGAAGACCCTGAGCTTCTGATCTCTCCACCCTTCACTGATGTTTTGACTGCTGGTGATTTAACTGTAGGTAGATGAGAAACACATCATGCTGCATCCATGGGCAACTCCAAGGACAAATATTCCTGCTGGCTTCAGAAGTATCAAAGAAAGCAGTTGCTGCTCCCTCGTGGTCATCAGCATCATCCCTGTTTTGAAAGTTGCCATCACCTAAACTCTGTAGCAATTTATGATCTTCTATCTCCTGTCTGCCTGCTGAGGTGCTTTTATCCAGAGCTTGGTGAAGTCAAAGCCAACCAAGGTAATGGAGATTTATTATTGAAATGGCTTAAGCCAAGCCATGTCTGCAGCCTCATGGGATGACTCAACAAGACTCAGACCAAGAGATTGTTACAAATAGTGGTTTCTAAAGCAACTGGGCAATCCTGAACTCAGTGATTCCCCTTTGTCCTTTGGCACTTTCTTTTTCACCACTTGGTAAAGTGTTTTCACTGCCTACATCTCCTGTCAGTACTGTCTAGCATGACTGTGCAGCCATTTCAAAACTTAGGTGGCCTCTTAATTTTTAAGGAACAGATAGAGACCAGAACACTTATATTGTATACAAAGCTTAGATGTCATGACACATCTAAACTCCTTCTGTGCTCACCGTGGATGGCATCACACAGCAAATCTGCAATTTTAAAGTGAAGCATTTCCAAAACCTTTAAGGAAAAAAAAAAAACCATCTTCAAGTATTGGGACCAGCACAGAATGAGTATTTTGTTGCCAGTATTCCTTTCTTCTTTTGGGGTCCGTGGTCCCTTTCTATATTCACCACCAGGATATTCCTTTAGCCATCTGTTAAAACCCAGCATGAAAATCAGACAGGGCTCTTGTGCCTGTTTCTCACTGTTTTACACTTGAAAGCTGGCTTTACTCACTGCAATTTTCAGTCCTGGAAGGCAAGTATCACGAGTAGCCAAATGGAGCCTGCCCTCAGAGGAATCTGCTGTAGCTGCTTGCCTGTCAGCAGCTTCCTTCACTGGGCAAGTTCTGAGGAAATAGAACTTTTTTATTAGCTTATCATTTTCCATTGGGACTGGAAGAGTTTTGTGGAAGAAAATCCCAGAGCATCTGTGATTTAAAGCACTGTCCTCTCTCTGTTGGGGTTGTTCTTCACCTGTTTCCACAGTATCACTTGTCCTGAATAGAAGACAATCCTTAATTCCACCAGTTTTCCTTATTTTCTTTGCCCTTGGTTCATATCTAACATTCCTACTCATGGAAGAACAAGGCATCTCTCTGCTTTTTGGCTCCACATTGTTCCTCCCATGTTCCAAACCACCAAGGAACCTGTCTGCTGCCATGGACACCCCTGTCCATGGACACCACTGGTGTGGTGGGATCTTTTCTCCCTCCTGTGTGAAAATGTCTGTCTTTTATTTCCCCCTTCATTCTCTGCTGTGGAGCCTCAGTCCTGGCTGTCTCCACTGTCCTGTCATTTGGTCTTTGGGGAGTAGTTTCCCTTTCTTTCTTCTTTGCCTCTGAATTGTCTTCCTCCTCTAACTGAATAAATTTGTTGCTCGGCTTAATCTCTCCCACAGTAGCTAATTTCATCCTCTCTCCTGCTCTTGGCTAGAGTTGTCTCATGGATATCCCTTTCCATCTTTTTGCTCTCAAGGCCACCTTCCTATTGAGTGCTAGTGTTGCTTCTGCTCTCTCCTCAGGATGTTCCTCAATCACATCTTTGAATTTCTGTCTGAGTTTCAAGTTATGTCCACTTGTCTTTTTTGCACTGGCATTATTTTGTCCATGAGTGTGGTCAAATTATGTTCTATATTTATATACCTTCCATCTTGTGCTCTGATGTGAAACTGTGAGATTCTGCAACTATCCATCATCCTATGAACCCTTTCCTCTTTTGTCCCTTTCAAATTATTCTTCAGAAGAGCATAACTGAATTAGGTACCAAAATTCCATGGATTCTTGCTAGGTGCACTGGTATATAATACATGTTAGAGAAACAGAAGACTATCACAAGCTGTTAGACAATAAAAATCCCTGCGACATAATCTGTTGTGGTTGGACATTTTATTAAAATCCTGGATAGTCATTTACAAAAAAATAGCTGACATGCAGGGTTTGGATTTAATCTTCACATTTCCACTGAAACTGTGGCATTGTTTGAACACAACAGCTTCGGGATCCTGGCAAAAAAAGAGTAAAACTGTCCGAGCTGTTCCACTCTGGTTTGAATTATCCCTCTTTTTATTTATTTGTTTCTAGCTTTGAAGTCTGTGTACTTTAAAAATCAATGAACATTATATTAACAAGCAGACACTAATTACATTTTAACAAACTGGAAAGGCTTGGCTACAAATCTTTGAAAAGATAGATTCACATTTTAAAAAGCTTTCTGATCCAACTGGCATCGTTGTCGTAAGACACTGACAAAGCCTGCACAGAATGGAAATGTTAAAGGAATCTGTTTACCAGAATTTTTTTTCCTATGATTTATAATTAGTCTTCATCATTGTACTGTTTCATACTCTAGATCTCGTAAACAGAGTACTTGTGACTTTTACAGGATTAATGGAGACATTCTGAGATGTAGAAATTAAAAGATCACTCAGATAATAGCAACATTTCACTCTTGTAGCTCTTCTCATCAGTTCAACTTATTGTTTTACAAACAAATTAGGATTGCTATCAGAGTCCTATAGCGGGATAGAAATGAGGCAAGGAACACTAATGTTTCTCATCTGCAATTGCTTAGCAGAACAGAGGCAGATCAGAACTGGGTCTCTTGTATGCAGTTTAGAGTTCTAATTCTTAGGTTAAGTGGTTCATTGAGCAGATTTTAAAATATGGGTAATGGAGTATGCAGTGGGAGTCAGAGAGTTTGTATCAGGATGTTCAGCACATCAGGAAATGCCAAAAGTGTAAATAGATGGTCCTGGAACAATAAAAAATATCATGCCTCTTCTGGCCACTCTGAGAGTAGCTGTGTCCTTGATGTGAGGGTCGCTGGAAAAGCAGCTCCCACATGAAAGTAGAATCCCCAGCAATGCACAGAACAGGTTCTGCACAGTTGTCCTGGGGTGACTTTATGATGCTTGTATGCCCAATTGTCTGTTCTGTTTATGCTGGATAATAAGTTTTGCACCTTTAAGACTGGTTCCAAGAGTGAAGTGGGGAGAGAAGAAGCACGGAGTTTGTTATCAGAACCTGCACTTGCTCCCTGTACACAACTGGACCCAGTCCAAGACTCCAGGTCTACCACATCTCTCCAGATCCTGTAATGGCACTACACTTAGGCTTTTCATTTGGTTAGCACGTGATATAAGTGCATTTATCTTTGGTTCCTTATGCCACTTGTCAGTGGCATGCTACATATGTGGAAACACACTCCTCTCTTTAGTAAGTTCTGAGCAACCAGCCTAACTCAGACCCTGGACTCTTGTTCCAATGGTGCTGAACTATGACTTTGTGTGGTTTTGGGACCAGCTTGACAAGCCTGAAGCTCTGCCTCTGAAATGGATAAAGTGAGTCCTCATTATCTTGTGACTGATCTGCAGGGAGCACAAACCACCCTGGATGTGTGAGTGAATGAAGGAAACACCTAGATGCTGTTTTTGAAGGCATCTACTGTTCGGCTTCCAATCATGGCATGAGATCTGCCATTTCTCAGCTGGTGGTATGGTTTCTTTAAAATGTGGTCCTGATCTATGTTTTAAATTGAAGAGCAGTTAAACCTCATGCACAAATACAAAGCAGATCATATGTAAGAGAATCTCTATGGATTTCAAAGTACATAAACACCTTTAGTATAGACTGCTTTTCTTACATCACTACTTTGTTCCCTGTCACAGCAGGACAGGGAAATATGCAACACACCTTCAACCAAACATTTTGCTAAAAAAAAAAAGAAAATAAAACCCAGCTGAAATCCTACCTTAAATAGATCCACTTCATATCTTGGTCCCCTGTGAAGAGCAGCAGCTGTGAAACAGTCCAGAGACACCAGTGTTCAAACCCCTCTGAAACAAATGCAGGCAGCTCACCTCACACTGGCAGGTTCCTCTCACAATTGTACTATTTTTAAATAGTACTAGTTGTAAGTTGTACTAGTAATTAATTGTACTAGTTTTCAACCAACAGTACTGACTTCAAAGCAAGACAACCTGATCTACACTTGTATAAATGACAGAACAAGCCCATTCTTGGTTCAACAGCTTGGGTAGTTCAGATTTGGTTCATCATAGGAATTTATCACCATCATGTTGAATTTATCAAGAAAAGAAAAACAAACAACTTTTTTACTTGAAAAGGAAAGATTAAGTTGGGAAGAGCTGATGAGAATACCAGGAAAAGTAGGCAGTGAGGCTGTGCCCAGAAAGCCAACTGTTGCACTCAGGTCCACTGCAGCTGCCTGATTCCCCCAACAGAGAACAGCAGAACAGAGAGAACAATAGAAAAAGACAGAACTACCTTGACAAGTTTGATAAGCTCAGGAGATGAAGACTTTCTAAAAGATGAGGAAGGATAAAGGTGCAGGAAAGGGCAAACAATTCAGTTTCTCTGTCAAACAGAAACTCTAGCTATGTGATATTTTCCCATATCATAAAGGTCAATCAAGACTTTACATAGGACAACAGGATGCAGCTTGCCCACAAAAAGTTGGTGTAGTTATACTTCATGTATCCACTGGATGAAAATATGACAACTTGAGCATTTTTTAAATTTATGGAAAGGAGCTCTTCAAATCCTTCTGAAGCAATTAGAGAGAACTATATTTTCCAAGAATACATGTGCCTGAAGAGGGAGCACATTCTAGGAAATACGTGATCCTGTGCTAGAGGTGCAAATTCCCTAATGGGTACTCCATCAGATTTTTTCAGACACCAGCTAAAATAGAGTCTTCAAATGCTGATCAACTCTAAATCTATAAAAATTGAAGTAAGCCAGGAAAAACTCCACACTGTTAGAAAAGCAAGTGCCAGACTATAAACTTCATGGGGAAAATCTAGAAGACTAAAGTGATTTCTTTAAGTTCCTGGGAGTTTTATTATTGCACCAGTGGAGCAGAGATTTCTCCCTAACTGTTCCCCAAGGCCAGGGGTAGTCAGTCTGTACTTTCTCTAGTGTATAAGGGATGGAAGAAATCAGAAGAGAGCACATAATAAATCAACTGACAGTCTCTAAAAAATAGCTGTCCTGTCTCCTTAATATGAGTGAGAGTAATGTTCTGAGGGCAGGAAGAATTCAGCTTTAGACTGAAAACATTCCCCTATTGGGGTACAGAAAGTGATCACTCTGTAGTTTAATCAGTCTCAGGCCTCTCTTTGAGGGAAACAGTGTGTTGCCTGCAACAGTACATGTAATAATGTTTGCTGAAATATAAACTGTGGCTGTATACCCCAAAATGGAAGGTCAGAAGTCAACTGAGGATCTGGCCGCAGAAGTTCAGCAATAGAGATCCAAAAGCAATATATCAAATCCAGTACTTTTCCTCAAGGAACAGGTTGCAGAAATTTCGCAACCCATCCTTTCACAGTAAGTGCCCTCACCCTGTAACAAAGCTGTGCACCACAAACTGCCAGAGTACTCAAAGATGAAGTTTCCTAATTTCTCCTTGTCCTGTGCTCTAGTATTTAAATAGATTTATACAGTGAGTTTGCTCTTATCCACAAACACAGCTCCCCTGAACCTCTGCAATGCTTTTCCAGTCCATCTACCAGAGTGAAGAATCACATGACACACCACTTAGTCCTCCCCCAGCCCTTGATAAATATTTCCCAAAGCCGACATTTGGGATTACGGAATGTGTTGTAATCAATTCTTAAAGTTATAGCACCACTGGATTTTTATTAACTTGCACAACAACAACAACAAAAATCCAACAAAAAATGGGCCCTCATAATCAGTCAGCCTTGTTATATCCTGAAAGCTGCTTTAACAAGCAGGGAGTAATATAGTGTAATTGGTACTCCACAATTTAATTGTTCTGTTCTTAAATCTAATATTGCAGCTGTGGGTTAAGTTTACACCACAGCTTTCAAGAGAACATGAAAGTGTGGTACATCTGTGCAACAGAAAGCTAAACATCCCTCATCTGATGTGTTTACAATGACATTTGATAGCGTGGAATTGTTTGGAGTTCATTCTTAAAGCTGCAGAACTGCTTTTCAATGCTGGGGAAAAAAAAAATAAGAAAAAGCCTCCAATCTCCTTCCAGCACCAACCCACACAGCCCTGATACTTGTGGCTGCTGGCATTGCAGGGAAGCTGCTGGCTGGAACAATTCCTTCAGGTAGCCTTGAGCGTTTGTCACTCGGGCAGTAGACAAGGGGACAAGGGCATCTTCCTCTTCAGGAGATACAATAATTATTAAAAAAAAAAGACTCAAACCCCCTCCCCCGCCCCCAAAAAAAACCCCAACCCTGGACAGAACAACCCCTGACATGCATAAAACAGACAAAAATATTTCAAGAAATGTTATTTCATGGATGACTGTAGCATGTATAGAAATGGTGGAGTTTTCTGTTTAGCAGGTGGCAGAACTGCTAATGGTATCCTGAACTTCACATTCTGCATTACTAACAGCTTCAGCATTATGTACTTGTTAGTCAATTTATGAGGCCCATAAGTAGTTCAAGAAACTTAGGAATGAGCCCATAAATGTCATCTGCAGTTTGTGAACTGCAAGTATCTGACTGTTTTGATCAAGGTTTTTATGGGAAAGTTAAATGTTTATTAAAATTATTTACTACTGCCCCACAAAAAGGGAGCAAGCCTGCTGAAGAACTTAGGTAGTGATAAGATGTGATAGGTTGTAGGTCAAATGAGTTGGCAGAAAAGCATTTCTGTTTATGTTTAAGCCTAAATTTTTATACAATTCAAAGTTTAGAGTGCATTTAGGTGACTGAGAAAAGGTCTGTGGAGAGGAGGAATTTTCCCTTTCCCATAACCTGCTGTCAGAAATACATGATCTCATCAGGCTGCTTTTCTTGTTCTCAGCATTAGCCTTTTTCTAACACTTTCTGTCCTTGGAGAAATGAATAATAGTGCAACTTAGTTAAAGAAATCACTTTCTGCTCATTCCTTTGTAGCAGTCCACACCAGCATCTTGATTTATGCTCTTTAACAGATCAGTCTCACTGATGAAGCTCAGCTATATTACACTGGAATCTATTAACTTTTTAAACTTTATTATTTCAGTCACAATTAAGACTATCTGAAGCCTCTTCATAAAAAAGGGCCATATCAAAAGCTGTACGTTACCAACTGGATCAATGGATGCATTCATTCTGCATCAAAAATACCTTAAGAAGGACAGATCTCCTGGGGAGGCAAATCTGTATCAACATTTCAGTCTCTTGAATACAGAAGTTTGATACAACGTGATGCAACACCTGAGCTTCCCCTCCTTTCAATTAACTGAGAAATAAAAATTGTCCT
Source organism: Molothrus aeneus (assembly GCF_037042795.1). Lineage (NCBI taxonomy): Eukaryota > Metazoa > Chordata > Aves > Passeriformes > Icteridae > Molothrus > Molothrus aeneus. The sequence continues at coordinate 9,620,924 of NC_089648.1, forward strand.
TAGAAGGGAAGAAATGCATTTGTATTGTTTCGTTTTCAGGTTTTCCGCCCTTTCATAGCATCATAATGTTCTTTTCATGGGTGGAAAACTTAATCTTCAAGTTCAAGCCTAGATTCTTCATACAGTTCAGGATGAGATGACTTGGAATACCGGGAATATTTCAGATGTAGAAAATCACCCAATTCATCCAGAGCATTCAAAACCTGTAAGACCATGATACTTTGTCAATTCTATTGGAAAAGAAATGAACTTCTACTAACTTTTACTTTAGTGCAGAACAAGAAGATTATTTTAAAAAAATCAATTAACGTTTAAAGGACAAATGGGCAAATTTTGCATTCAGTCAACAACAGTGAACATCAGTGCAGTTGTAGATGTACAACAGCATCTATGAGAAAGGAATTTACTCCTTCAGTAGGTTATGGTTTATTAGTAAGTACATTAATTGAGCACAGATGAAAAAAAATTACTTTTTCCAAAAGCACAGAGAGATAACAACCAAGATAAAAAGTTATCTTTGCATGTGCAACAGAAATGTGTGAGGCTATACTTCAGTATTCCTCTATAGCTCCCAAAGACTGGGGTTGCCAATGCATTTTCTTAGGTAGTACTCAGCTCACAGTGCTGAGCAGAGTCAGCATAAATAGTCTGAATAGTTTAAGATGATTTTAGTCAATGTCATTATTTTCTATATCACAGGGACAAATTTTTCTTCATTAATACTGTAATGCAATTTGCTGAGCTGTGTCCCCAGCTCTCAGTGGATTCAAAAAGTAGCTGAGGAACTCTGTACCATAGGGAAGCAGCTCAGTGTTTTGCAGCATCTGATCCCCATTCAAGAGCAGCCAACTTTTTGGCATCAAAGAAGGAAACAGCAACTTTGATTTTAAGCCTGTTTCTGTTAAGCCACTAAAACAAGCTCATAAACAAAAAGTAATTTAGAACAAAAAGAAGTAATTTAGTAATGGTTTATGCAGAAAGATAGCTTCCAGGTCATTAAGGAAGTTATTCTTGGGAGCTTGCCCTTGCATAGATCTTTTCTCTTTAGTTGCAGGCTGAGATACAAAAGGGAAATGTTTTCATTGTGCTTGTTACCTGTTGTTACCCTGGGTTTAGGCACACTCACAAAGTGTTTTGTCCTAAAAGCTTTCTTTCTGCAAGTAATTAAAGTCAGGGCATTTCCATTCCCCCATGCTGTAAGAGAGCCACAAGTACTGTGGCAAAAGCACAGCATGTTCAGTGATGGCTGGGGAGGGCCAGACCTTCCCTGGAAGCAGCAAGGTGCAGGTAGCAGGAAGTGAATGCACCATGATGGCCCAAAAATGAGGTGGGCTTGACATTTGGGGGTGGGGAGAAAGGAAAAAAATCAAAGCAGCAACCTCAAGAGATAAATCTGCAGATCAACTTCATTGCCTGTTACATAAACCAAAATCCTCACAGTCAAACAGCAAAAGCTGGTAAGGACCAACACAAGAACATAGCTATGCTCTGTTTTACAAAATACTACCTTGGTATTATACCTTGTTAATAACTACTGAACCTTTAAAAGCAACAGGAATTTTACACTGCACACATGCAAAGCAGGTTTTTGATGTTGTTTTAAAGCTACCTACACTGGTATGGGAGCTGCTCAGCAGGACAGGGCTCCAGCCCCCACATCCACGTGTATCTCAGGATGCAAAAGGAGATTCAGGAGCTCTCTGTAGACCCCAGTGCTTGTCTGCATGAACCAGTGGCACATTTAACCTAAATGCATTTCCATGTTCAAGGATTTTTTGCTTTGACCATCAACACTCGTGCAAAGAGAGGAAAAGCAAAGCCTGAAATTTATTGTTAAGCCTCTTTGTTTCATGCCTCTAAGTTGGCTTATTCTGAGAATGAAAGTATCTCAAGCCAGGCCAAAAACACCTTCGGCAAAAAAAGGAAATGAAAAGTTTCAAAGAGTTTATTTTAAACATATTTCCATGTTGGAACAGAGGTTTATGATGGAAGTCTCAACACAGTCTTAATGATATTTCTGATATCAGAGAAAGATACAGAACTGAAACTTTCCAGACAGCACCAATTAAACTTGATGAGGTTCAAACAGTTCCAAAACTGTTTGCAATTTCCACCTGTACCCCCAAGGCTGTCCCATATACTTCTGCAGTTCATGAAACAGATGGAAATATGGAATGGAACTATGGGTATGGAAAACTTGATTTTCAATTATTTCCATATAGTTTCAGGTTTCCTACTCTGATAGTTTTGACATAGCATTTAACTTTTGTCTTGCTGTGCTTTTCATGTAGGTTTTTATTAGTGATGACAGATTTGGTCACTATTAGAAATAGAAGAACATAAGAAGTTAACTGTCTCATAACTTACTTCAGAAAATAAAATGTATAAGGCTCAAATGCCTTTAAAGATCAAGTGCCAAGGCCATGAAAACAAATGTAGAAATGAATTATTGAGATTCAAAGTAACAGAGGCAGAGCTTCTCCTGGTCTCCTTGGCACCTGAAGTTGATTTGGGCAGGACATGTGCTGCACTCACCGTGTCCAGCATCTCCCGTGTATGTGCAGCTGACACACAAAAGCGAGCCCTGGACTCTGTGATAGGAGTAGCTGGAAACCCAACCACGACCACCCCGATGTTCTTTTCTAACATGCGTCTTGCAAAAGCCCTAAGGAGAGAAAAAGCAGAAGGAGAAAAAATCAAAAATAAATTATCCCCAATAAACTGAACACAGACAGAAAACATTCACATATAATGCAACATTAGGTAAAATCCTGTTTTCAATTGATTGAATATTCCCACTGATTTCTGTAAAAGCCAGAAATTTACCAGCAGGACTGAGATTCTTTGCTGCTTAGCAGCTCATGAAGCCAAGTGGGTGTGAAATACTAGAAATGTGATGGCACAGAGGGCTCTGCAGGTAGACATGATTCATTTATGTCAATGAAAGTCTCTGAGTACAAGTCAAACCATGTGGGCATTCACAGTCCATAAGGATGGAAGAGGTTGGGTTTGTGGAAGGTATAAATTCTTGGTTCCTGAACACCAGTAGGAATAAACCAATCTGTGTGATGGTTTATTTGCTCTCACAATTGATCTGTTATAGTTAGGAAGGCTTGTGTAGCATGTATGAGACCTATAGCCCACAGCCACCCTAAGCTACCTACAAATACTTCCTACAGCTCAACACTCCCATTATGCTACTTCTGACTTCTGGTCTCTGTGTCCAAGTCAGTGCACAAGTGATGCTTGAGATGAACTGAATGATAAAACATGTAAAGAGCATTCAAAGATCAGATGGGGAAAAAAAAGCATCCTTCTGAACCAGTTCATACATCAAAGGCAATGCACCTCCTTTAATAATTACAAATTCAAAATAAAAAAAAATTCAAATTCAAAATGTTATCAAAAGTATTATTCCAGACCATGTTAAAAAAGGAAAAGAGAAAAATTTTAAAATTCTGACATCTGGAACAACTCAAAATTAAACCTAGGACCAAAAGGAAAACAGAACTAAATGACAGATTCAAACTACAGTGTATGTTTCCCCTGGGAAGCACCTACCACAGAGAACATCATCTTCTGCAGTGTGTACCAAATAACCCACAAAATTCAATAGTGTTTATTTTGCCAGCAAGGTTCTTTCAGTACTTACCCTATCTTACCAGGCATATAAAGGAGCAAGGGAACAACAGGAGAATCATCATTGCCATAAATGATGAAGCCCATTTCATGCAGTTTTCGTCTGAAGTACCTTGTGTTTTTCTCCAGCTGACGTACTCTTTGGAGCCCTGAAACGAGCCAGTCAGGAGAAAAGTCAGTGCAAAGATCATAACTGGAGTCTAGTCACAGGTAAGAATCAGGGCTGGGGGATAACAGTTTGGCTGAAATGTGAATGTTGCTAATGGATTGAGAAGAAAAACATGGAATGAGCTAAATGCAGCTGCATTGATTGTTATGGCATTGTAGGATGGATGGCTGATACTCCTGTGCCTTCCCATGGACAGAAACAGTCCCTGTCTGGGGACAGACATGTGGACAATTCCCTGGACTTTGTTGTGCTAATAAAGCCTGCTAGATGACACACACCTACAGAGAAGTAGTGCAGACAGGACATGGAAATAGAGTATTTTCTTTCTCAACATAACTGACTATTACCTCTGCATTGTCCCTGACCTCATTTAGCCATGGCTCCACAGATGGGACCCCAGCAAAACTGACAGGAGAGTTAAAACCAATTATTTTTAATAAAGGAAAAAGACAAAAAACAGCAGAGAAAAATGAGCTTGAAAAGGCATTTCAGCCATTTCTTTTGCAGTGCCACAAAGGAGGTGGTTTCTGACAAGTGCAATTGCTTCCCAACCCATTGCATAAAGAGGCAAGAAACATTACTGTAGTAGGAGCTATGTCCTTCCACCATTCCACCTGCATTATCTCTAATCAGTGAGCTGATCTGTGTGCTGCTTTTGCACTGCTGTGAGGTGCTGACAGGCATGGTGCCACCTCCTCCATACCCACATGCCTGCCCAGTGCCAGCTCAAGTTCACACAGCCAAATCGAGCCAGGTCTGCATCTGCCTGACCTTGCCAGGAACAAAACTGCCAAGGCACCCTTAAGCAGATGGAGTCTCCAAACCTAATCACTGTTCAGTAGCTTGTGTTTGCCCAGCAGAGGTGGTGAGAATGTGTGGTAAGATTGGGAGTTAGCAGGACACAGTTACACTCTCAACTTTCATTTTCCTGCTGTTCATCAGCCCATACTTTCAATTTCACTTACATTATGTCACCAGACATGAACACTGAAACCTCCAGTGCAACTCATTTCCTCTTTTCCCTTTGCCTTTGCATGGATATTATGTTTTCACTCTCCATTTATGTTTTCATTTTACTTTACATTTTGTTGGCTTCATTCTTCATGTACCGCTTTCTGCTGTCACCATTCTCTGACTGGATGCCAGCTTCCTAATTCCCCATCTTGCTCTGAGTAATCACAGTGGCCAGTAAGGCACTTGTAGCAGCTACATGCTACCTTTGGTAGATTTGTCCTCAGACCACATTCTGCCCCCAACATCTGCTCTGGCTTTTCTTCCTTTTCCCTCTTGCCTGAAGTTGGGCATCAGCACACTTACACAAACCTCTTCTACATTAATATTTCTGAACATGTGTAGGGTTGAACAAGATCTACTACTTCATTTGTTCTGTATCCTCCAGAGTCAAGGTCCTGCCAGTGTTCTGGCTGGGAAATTTATAGGGAAACTGGGACTTGCTTCACAGTGTTCGGTGTTTTGCTTGAACAAATTAAGAGATCTCATAAAAACAGTGCATTTGTAACTTTATGCACAAAACTGCTCACGCAGACAACCTGTTACTGACAATCTCAGTCATTCAGTTTAAAGCACTCAGTGGAAGAGATCTGCTGGGTTAGAAAAGGCCACAAATAGTTTAACTATCTCTCTAATGCTGCTAAAGCAAAAACAGCTGTGCCAGAGCAAGGAAAACAAATGAAACACAAAAGCATCCTACTACAAAGCTTTCCAGTCACTAATAAAAACAATAGTCTGTGGTATTTCCAAAAATATTTTTGGTGTAGTAGATCTCAAAGAAACAGGAGGAAGTATTGAGGAGGAGGAGGAGGAGAAGGGAAAGGGAGATGATGGTAAGGACAGGGAGTTAAAGAACTACAGAATAACGTGGTTGAAGTCTAAAGAGAGAATTTTTCCCTTGTAAGAAATTGTAAAGACGTTATTAGCACCTCCTCAATGTCCAAGCTATGAGGAGGAGGGTGGGGGAGTAACCTGAACTCAGTGCTCAAAGCCACTGCTGCTTCTTGCTATCTTAGCAGCCCCTGAGCGAGTTTCCAAACTCTCAGTTGGAAAGCATTTGAAACTACTAGATTTTCAATTAGGGAAAGCTTTTCATAAATGCAGATGTTCTTGGCGAGTGCAGCTTAAGCCTTGCTGCCTTCTCCTTTCTATTCATGTGTTTACCACAGAGCTGGAAGCACAGTGTGAGCCACGCAGGATTCCAGGCTGTGCTGTTCGCTATTTATCAAACCATATGCGCAGGACCCAGAGTTGAACAGTTTTGTCTCCACTTATTTTTGGTGTTGGAAATTTAGACTCCAGCTAAGGAAACTTTAGAGCTGGAGGTTCAGGCAACCCCCCAAAAGTCAAACACCTCTTCCTTTTCTAATCTTCCTTTCCTGGTTCTATATCCTCAAACAGTCTGTGATGCGAGATCCCCCCTTCCAAGGCTCCCTCTGGAGCTCATTTCAAGCCAGCCAGTGCTGATGCAAAAGAGCCACTTGGATGTTTTAGCAATATCCCAGAATACTAATTTCATTTGCAGGGATGCATTAAAGAGCCAAATAAAAGATCAGAGCACTCACATATATCTGGAGGGAGAAAAAGCACATTAGGAGACGATTGCTACACACTCTGTATTTGTGGGTGGGTGGCTGGGAGGAACCTATTTCTTTACCAAATGTCAACACTTTCTCATGTTAAGTTTTGTGGTCAAAGAAAACAGACACACATCATATATGCAGAGTTCTTATATGCTGTCCCAATAAGAGCAATAAACCATTAAAATTTGTAGCTGGATTTCAACACTCTTTTTCATTCTTTTATGGGACCTTCCAACATCAGATAAAGAGGCAGATCTGAGCAAAATGTTTATTTTTGTCTCACTGGCCTGATTTTGTCCCCACACTGCAGATTAAGAGTGATGAATTCAGTTTAGAATCAGGTCTTAATCCAAATTCACTGTGGGATGTTTAACTAAAGGCACCACATTTAGGAAGCATTTTCTTTGATTCCTGAGGCTGGGATCTTGCATCCTTTAATATTTATTGAGGGAAAATCTGCCAAGCAGACTTGAACTAAAGAATATGCCTGCATCTATGTAAGTGTAAGAATTTACCTGTATGGGACTAATTAGAGGATCAGGTCCCTAGACAGTAAATATTTGTTACAAAATTCTTACTTTGCCAAATCCTTGAGGATTTACAGTCTATGCAAAGAGCTTATAGCACAGCATGCAGCATATCCAGAGAGTTATATTCCATGAAATATGTGAACCACAACACAGCATATGTTTGGAAAAAAACCAGCCTGGACAGGGAATACCAACACTCCTCTATTTGAAACTAAGCACACTAATGCTCCAGAGTATTCAGCTAAGGCTGAGAATAACTTTATTAAGTGCTCTATACCTTCTTTTTGGTTAAATTAAGAAGGGACAGAAGGAGAGAAAAGTGAACAATAAACAATTCCCAAATTTCACAAGTGATCTTCAGGCTGCTGGGAACACACATAGGTGGTTTATGGGGATTTTTCTGAAATAAAGGATTAATTGCCTGGATGGTACAAGAAAAGCAGATTTACTGCATCAGCAATCCACCTTCTGCTGGCAAATTTAGAGTTTTCATTTGGTTGCACCACTTTAAAAATATTTGGTTTATTGCAAAGTTCTAAGGTGTCGGCAATTCTGGGAAAAATGTTGATTATATTTTTATGTGACATGGATCATTGCATACTGCTGGCTTTAGCTCATTAATTTATGCAGGCTTTCAGAAGGTTTTATAGCTCAAAATTAATATGGTTTAGTTGAAAGAAAGATACCAAAAGAAGGCAAGAGAGAGAGAGATAAATAATAAAATGCAGTAGCTCATAATTTCCTTGAAGCAACCAACATTTTAAGAGAGCCACTTGGAGTAACAGACTTGGCAGAAGCTTTGTCACACATTTTCAGGGCACCTGACATCAGGAAGGCATTCTGATTACATATCTGAGGGCCTGATCTGAGGCTGGCTTTACCTGGCACAGCCCCATGCACTTCAATAGAACTCTGCTGTTCATGCCAGCTGAGGACCTTATCCTGGCAGCAAAAGGGGCTATAAAACTATCAGCTCTCTAAAACAAAACTTCATTTTCCTCTTCCAGAGATGTCTGCTTTTGCCTCCTGCAAAATGCTCAAGAGCAGAGAAGCTGCCTGCATCCAATTCCTGCACAAACACTCCACCTTTGAACTCTTCCTGTCGGCTCCTACCCTTGGAAGTTGTGACTCAGTCGACTGAAAAGAGGAATAAGCAACCTGGAGCCTTTCATATCAAGATCTCAGGTGTAGGAGGTGAAGGAGAGATATTTTTCCTGAACCCAAGCCAGGAAAGCTAACCCCACACCGTGCTGGTTTTTGGCAGGAAGTGGACTCTTCAAGACACAAATCCACCTGCTTTAATCTTCTCCAGCTGTTGTTCCATAGGGTCTTTCTAGATAATTTGTTACACAATTGAGCTTGAACATACTAGTGTCAGTGTTCCTTGGATGGAGCACTCAACTCCCTGCCTTCCTCTACTAGCAACTAGCTAGGAAAAAGCAATCTTCCATAGGCTGAAAAAACCTGGAAAAAAATAGCTCTTTCCCACTAAACTATTGCAGATGGACAGATTTCCTTTTTTTTTTCCTCTGGTTCCATTGTAAGAGTAACACACATGTACCTCCATGTGCATTAAATCACAAATAGAATGCTATAAAAGCGGGGCACCTAAAGGAAATATGTTCTCAGATAAAACAATCTTCATAAAAAATAACTTTGCTATGAACTGGGGAGAAGTGAAGACATTTACTTCTACAATCTAATGCTAACTAGAAATCTAGTAATTTCAACTTAATTCAGTTGCTAAATAATCCCTTAAGGACTTATTTTAACTGTAAACTGCTGTAAAACACTTTTCAGAGAAGATTAAGGGAAGAAAAATAGCAATTTCACTTGAAGAAGAAAGGAGAAAAACTCTAATGATTTGGTCATTTGTACTTTATTTCTCGAATGAGTCAGATCTGCCTACCCAGCACCTTATCTATATTCAAATACAGAGTGCAGGGACAGCCTTGGCTGGGCCCTATTTCCTCCCAGCACAGGTGATCAATCACAGAGGGCTCCATCCCACTGCTGATGCTTATGTCAGGATACAGGGAACATCTATCCATGGGCAGGGTCTACCAGAGGATAACAGCACTGGTTGAACTTTGAGTATGAAATTATTTTGAATATGAAAAAAGTGACTGCAAATGAGGCAGAATTTGATTAATCCTCAGAGATGTTGCAAATCACTGCAAACACTCTTAGCCCAAAGGCCCTGCTTGTTCAGATCCACTGACCCTCCATGGATACATCTGATGTCCTGTGGCAGGTGGATCACATGGCAGTGTCTGCGCTAGAACAGCAGGTCTCCCTCATTTTGAGCAAAGATGTCAGAATTTAGCTCTGTTTCATCATCCACTGTGATGTTCACCTTAGACAAACAGTAATTGTGGCAGCATATTATTACCACTAAAATCTTCACTGTAGTCATGACTGGGAGCCCTAGTCATGGAGCCAGTGCTGTGCAAACAGGGAATAAATGTGCTTAAGTGTTTGAAATGTAACCACATCCTTACTGGGAATGCTAACTTTAAATTAAGCCAGGGTTCAAGCATTCTGCTTGCTAAGGACCTAAGAGAAGCAATCCCCTCTGAATGAAGCAGCAAAATGAGAATTTGAAAAAGGCTTTATTTAGCATGACTGATTCTGCAAACTGTTTTGAGCAGGTCCAAGGGGTCCATTGCTAAGTCACTTGCAGATTTAAAGCTTACAGCAATAGTTTCACGATCAGTCCAGTCTGGCACAGATTTATTTTGCTGCAAAATGGATTGTTCCTCTTGGCTCCAGCTGCTCAAGTCCTGACAGTGGCACTCATGGAGCCATTTGGCAGATTGGCTCTGGGAGCCAGTTTGGGTTAGCCATGGGCTAACCATTTTGTGGGAGGGCTGGTTATTTTTCAGCTACATCAATGCTCTGATTCAGTTCATTGCACGGCTGCATGAACACTCACACTGGCACAGGGAGAAGGGGCACAAGAAAGGGGATAGGCAGGGGGAGGAGAAATTGGGGAGAAGGCTGCACTTCCCTGCACCAGCGTTGGTTCATGTCAGGTCATAGTGATGTGGAACTAAGGTTTCCAAATTTACAGAGCATCCTGACAGAGCAAAACTAATGTTTTCAAAAGACTATTGAGGATAGATAGCAGAGGAAGGTGGAAACTGATTTTAAGGAGGTGGTCCTCCAGTTATACAAAAAATCTAAGGCTAATGGAAGTATCTTTAAAAGGAACCTTTTAAAAACAGTTTCTTTAATGCCAAACCAAAACAGAAAGCAGCATTCTGCCATTTCTCACAGTCTGAACGAGCTCAAATGCAAGAACTCAAGAGTTTGCTAAAAACACAAATGAAAACAAATAGTTCCAAAAAGATAAACCAATCAGCACAAATGGCAAAGTAAATGAACATTTTAAAGAAACACAATCTAAACAACTTCAGGAATTATATTTTAACAAAACATATTTTACTTGTAGATTCCAGAGGACAAGCTTTTAAATCTTTCAGCATCCCATAAAAACATAAAAAATGCCCACTTCTGTTGGAGGATTATTGTTTGCCCATGCATTAAACAGAAAAAAATGTTTCCTTTACAAATGCTGCAATTTGCTTTTTTCACCGGTATAATCTATTATTAGTCATCAAAAAAATTGCTTTGGACTTGCCAGCAGTTTTAACTCCGTCTGCTTAGTGGTTCTATTTTATCCCTATCAAATTTAAGTGTAAAAATATGCTTTCAGCATTCTCATGCAGAAAGTGGGGAGGAAGAAAAGGTCTGAGGGCACAGCTGGAGGGGCTGTGTTGCATGCAAGTAAGTGTACTTGCAAATTTGTGCGGGGTCCAAACATTCTGAGTCAACTCCAGTGTCATCATGGGATAAAAAACCACTAAGGCAGCTGCTGAGTTTCCTGAGGTATCTCCAGTGGTGCAATGAGAAAGCCACGAGGAAAACACATAAAAAATGTCTATATTATGAATTATAAAGAGTAAATGCCATGGGAACTTCTGCTTCCCATATTTCCTAATAAATGAGGAGAGACACATTTGAGAAGAAAAGGCCACAAAGGCTTAAGAGGGATAAAATAATTTCTTTTTTTTTTTTTAATAGACTACATGAGCCGAACTGCAGAACTTGCTGCCTTATGACATTACAAGAGGAAATACAGCTGCCAGAATTTCATACACTTTTGAACAACTCTATTATAGGAACTATGAAAGTGTCTATGATGTTATGGCACTAAGAACAAATGTGTTTTGTTCTACAAGACATCAATTTTCAGAGTTCTGTAAAACATGGCACTGAGAAAAACAGGACTTTTACTCCACTAAAAATTTGATTTCACGTTTGCATATTTTGTAGTCAGTTTCAGATATTTTGTTTCAGTTTCTTCTTGAGCAACTTTCTCAAGAAATAATGGTAATATTGACCTCAACCTGTTCCTCCTTCCTAGGTAGGAACAATGCTGAGTATCAGTTTTGAGGGAGCTACTTCTTCTCCTAAATTAGCATTTCTCACCCTTCATTTTCTCAAGTCACCACAGAAAACATGGCAAAATAAATAAAACTGTAATAGCTGGCTGTGGGCTCTGTAATATCCTCCCAGTGACATTATCACAACATTGATGTCCCACAACTATCACAAATATTGATGTGGGATAGACCCACATGTTTATACCCTTCAGTGTGGAACAGACACTGGCTGTGGGTAATTTCCAGCTTAGGTTAGTTTAGGTTTCACAGAATTATTCTGAAGGTGCTAACTTGTTCCTTCCTTGTGATGAAGCAGTACTCCCTGGGCCCATAAACATCTATTCATATCCTGCAGTCATGCATCCCCTAAACAGATCCTATCCTGGAAATGCCCATCTTGATTCATTTTCCAAGCAACCATATTCTTACTAATTGAAAATAAAAGAAGGAAATACAGAATCAATTGGATGCACATCAGGATACACAAGCAGTATCTGCACTTCTGGCTCTGGCATTACCTACTATATAATTGCATCTTTGCTACTCTTTTTTAAGTCAGCTGCTTAACAAATTAGTGGAGAATAACCAGCAAGAAATTAAAGAGATTATAATCTCTTATATCTGGGAAAATAAAGAAGGCTAAAAAAATGGATTTTTCTGAGTGGCAACTTAAATGACCAAGTCAGTTTTCCTTCTCCTAGTTATCTATTAATCTGCCAAGGAGTCACAAAGTTCAGATGTAAGAACATGCTGGGTCAACACATTTTTTGTCCCCTTATTTCATCCTCTTTCCAACAAGCACCCTCTAATTCACATGGAACTTTTTAGCAAACTCTAATTTCATTATTTTCTAACACATTCCCAGTGATTTTTGCAAGGGTCACCCCCTAGAGAAATAACCTCTGGAAGATAAGCCCTTAGTGGACCTCTCCTTATAAAGGATTCCCTAAATTGTCCGGTGGGAAGAGAATGCTATTTGAAAAAAATTGCAGAATAAACTCCTTCTATGGATCAGAGAGGCTTCCAGAGAACACATGTTCAACACTGCCCTGCAGCAATTTCAGTTTACTTGAAACTTCTCTGCTCCACATCTCATGCTCTCACAAGAACGACTCGCATGCAGGATTCACCACCTTCCATGACAGTGCACCAAAAGAACTTTGCCTTGGAATGAAAAATATCTAAGGAGAGACAGTGCTTTCTCCCTTCTTTCTGTTCCTTGCTCCTTTCTAAGCCACCACCTTCCTCTCTCCAATGCCAAAGCAATGCATTTTATGTAGTGTGGTCCAGCACAGCATTTTTTTCCCCCTGTATTTTGGCTTGTGGCGTTTTTTTGTAGTCCACAAGACAGCCTAATGAGGGGAGGCCCACATGAAAGAAAACCCAAAAGACTAAAATAATGAGTCTGGCTCAGAAGGACAAGAAACATTTTTACACATCACAGCCAGCTTGCTAGCCTTTGTGCAATGGTCTAAGTTGTATATATGATTTATTCATTTGTTTTTCTACTCATTTGCATTTCATATTACAAGACAATTAAAAAAAATTGACAGAACACTAATTTACTTCATAACGGATTTGCAGAAGACTTAATAAGCTCTTATTCTGTGCAGAAATCCAAACACTGTCTCATTAAACAACACTGCTTGTTGAAGAGAAAATGCTTCAAACTCTTAGACCTAAGACAGACATGCACATCTTCAAATACTCCATCTTGAACCCAGTTCTCCTGTTATCCTGCACTGAACTGCATGCAGAATCACGCTAGCTGAGGAGCATTTTTAACAGCCTTTGAAGGCCGGGAAATGCTCTGCGTGTTTCGTGTTTTTACGCGGAGCATCTGCGAGCGCCTGAGTCAGCGAGAGCCAGGCAGGCTCAGTGTCAGACCGCCCTCTCACGGTAACGCCAGCGCAGGAGCCGCGCCCGCTGCCACGGTCCCAGGCTACGAGAGAGATGTCAGAGACCGTCTCTTATCCCCAACACATGCAGGCATCAGCACATGCAACCAGGACCTGCCAAATTTCAAGTTGGAAGCAGTTTTTTATGCTCCGGCTTCTCTGCGAAAATGACAAAAGCATCGCTTTCTACTCGCGCTGGAGTTTTGCTGCTTTTTGTCCTTGCACTCAGCAGAATTTGGAACTGGGATTGGATTCTCCATCCCTCCTTCATGTACTCTGGGTCTTGTAAGTTGTGGCCTCATTAATAGCCTTGTCTCTCGAAACAGCCCTCTAGGGCACTGCAGCGGAACAGTGCACAGCAGTATCTTACCTGCTCTCATCTACCCTTTATCTCTTCCATTCCCACTTTATCCCAGTCATTTCTATCAGGGAGGACTAATACAGAATTAATTCTGTAACAGAAAATAGCACTGCTGGACCAGTATAAAAGAGATTGCAATTCAGAGCAGAGTCTGTATCTTCAGCTGCAAGTTAAAGAATATAATGACTTTCACGCATTCCTGAAAGAAAACTACACAAATTCCATCACTTTTTCTCCATGTTGGGATTTAAGTCCTGGAATACTGAAAACATATCAGCATTGCTTTGAAACAGTAATAGATAGGTATGTCGCAGTTGTTTTGTTGTTTGTTGTATAGGAAACACATTACACAGAGGATAAAACATCACATGGATAAGAACATCACACAGAGGATTAGAAAGTAGCTGCATCTGCAACTTCAAGAGATGAATAGAAATACACCTAATTATTCATGAAGACACCAAAGTAGTCAATTCTTTTGGGACAAATTGCAGTACAAAACTAGGCTCAGGACACCATAATTGATGCCTGAGTGAGGTAGGAATTATTATAATCATCTTCTCGTACTATTATTTAACATACAATACCTGTTCTGAAATGCTGCACCATGCCTGAGTTGCTTGCCATTTTGAAGGTTTATACTTACAAAGAAGCTAAACTGACAGCACCTAGCCCAAAAATGAAGTCATATCCTTATGAAACCCACTAAAAAGTCAGAAAATATACTCCAAGGGAAATCTATGTATTTCAATTTGTTGCTGTAAAGCAGGATGGGCTGGCAACTACACAGCCAGAACTCCAAAATATTTCCATCTCTACTGCATGTGGATGAGTATGGAAAAATCCCCAGGGTTTACAGTACTTAGAAGTATGATGGTTTGAGTATTAATTTTACAATAAGAAGGATTTCATTCTCACTGCTATTGCAATACTTCTTTGCTGCTGGATGATGTTTGGCAGGGAGGGGAGGGGAGGGAGGGAGGAAGTGGCGGAAGTGGCGGAAGTGGCGGAAGTGGCGGAAGTGGCGGAAGTGGCGGAAGTGGCGGAAGTGGCGGAAGTGGCGGAAGTGGCGGAAGGAAGTGGCGGAAGGAAGGAAGGAAGGAAGGAAGGAAGGAAGGAAGGAAGGAAGGAAGGAAGGAAGGAAGGAAGGAAGGAAGGAAGGAAGGAAGGAAGGAAGGAAGGAAGGAAGGAAGCTTACCTTGTGTTGTCCCGTCCAGTCCCATGAGACATTTCATTGCCCTGATGATTTGCTCTGCTACGGGGGGACACATGGATGTGGCGTACACAGCACTATGAGAATGAGTTCGTAAAAAGTCCACAAGGTCCTTACACAAGCAAAACAGAGCATGAATGAGCTTTGAGCTGGCCAAACAGCAGATCTCCCTCTTAACTACTGCAGGAGTGGGAATGTGCAGAAGCAAGAGGACATTTCACCAGCTATTGGATTGCATTCTTGACTGCCACTGTTAATACACGGCCTGAAGAAACATCAGGCAGGTCCAAATGCTTTACCATGTAAGTGGGACAATTACAGCTGAAACAAAAGTCTGGAATAGAATAATGTTTACTTCTGTGCTCAGACTTATTATAAAGTAGCCAAAATAATTTCAAGACCAATGAACAGCTGCACTTAAAATAATGCTGCTTAGTTCCCCTCTGGTAATGAAACAAAGGCTATATGACATCAGTATAAGTCCTCTGCTACATCACCTAGCCCAGGAAAAGCAACCTCACTGAGATCTATCTTTGTCTATAAGGACATAAATTTTCAATCAAAACTTTCAATCAGTGTGGCAGGTACAGTCATGTCAGAGTTGGTATAATTGCTTTAACATTTCCTAAGAACACAATCTGTCCTCTTAGAAAAACCACTGATATACTGTAGGCATGTCTAAAACACCAGTAACTCTCCTGAATTCAGGCATGCAGTAGGAATTCAGATCTTACTAAGATCATAATTTTTATAACAACTTATATCTCCTAGTACAAAATATCAGAGTAACAGTTACCACACTAAAAATTGAGTGCGTGTTAGTGAGAAAGGAATGAGGCCTGCTTGAAAATTGACTTTGATAAAAAAATAAAATCAGAAAAGAAAATCCAGTGAGAGTAACACAAATCACTACCAAAATGGTGTATGAATCTACACAGTAACTCCAGTGCTGAGGATAAAGATTTGCCTAACCTTACACAGGTTGTGCATGGCCATACTGCAATTGTATTCCTAAGGGTTTTGGTTAAAAGTTAAGAAGGCTTCTGGGCTCCAGCTGATGCAGAATAAACAGCACCACTGTGAGTTTTTGCCTACAGAAAGGAACATAAGTGGGTGAACGGGTGACCAGCCTTCCAAGGCTGAGAAGCCTGAGGCAATACTTAGTGATACACATAGGCATGAAAAGAATGACCTGTTTTCACTCAAAAAAAACTCCCAAGGATTAGAGGATAAATTACATGGGAGTTTACTTTTCACAGGTCTAATCTTTCTATACTTTCTAGCTACATTACCCACATTATTTTTGGTAAGAAATAAATGTACAGATACAAATTCAGGAAGCCAAGGAAACAAAGAAAATTGATTATTGATCTATTATGATGCTTGGTTTTAAGATCTCCAGGGGCAAACTCAAAAAAGACAGTAAGAAATACACAGTTTATACTTCCTTATAGCCCTTTTATTCTACTGTATGGCTACCCTTATTAATGTTATCCTGACAACAACCATATGGGCTAAATAAACAGGCTTCCCACTCATTCAGCAGACTGCTTAAAAAATACATTCAGCTGGGTATGAAAAGAGAAAATAATCAGCAGCCATTTGATCTCTCTGTCAAGCAACAAAACCAATGACATTTCACAATGGTGCTGATTATGCTTTCTCTTCTACACCCCCAGTTAAAGCAAGCTCAGCTCTACTTTTTGTTGACATCTGTTGTTGGCAAGAGATTGTTTTGTTAATGTATGTGGAGCAACTGAGGACACAGAATTTACTATTGCAAAAGGCCCCCAGTAACCTCTTTCTCCATTCTCCTAAAAAATGCAACTATGTCAATTCACAACTCTTTAGGAATTTTATTATCAGTGGACGAAACTGTGGTTTCAATCTCTCAATATTGCTTCACATACTGTTTACAAATGTGAAAAAAGTAATGAGCAATCAGCATGCAAATTAATGTAGGGAAGTATATTAGCCAACCACAACATGTCCAAACATTTCCAAGACAAACAACAATCATCAGAGTGGCACAGAATAATACAACTCAAGCAAATTACATAATATGAACATGAGACAAAAATAAGAAAGTCTGACTGTTTGATGTGCATTTGGGATCCAAGCAAAAATGATGCTAACTTTAGAACAGTGCTTGTGTTAAGCAGTCTGTTCAAAAAGATACTGAAAAATATCATACATCATACAAAAGCAGTTCCCACACCCTTGATGTGAAATTGTTTATGATTTCCTCTTACCTTTTTGCCAGCTATGTATCCTCCAGCTGCACCAAAGCTCTTTGTGAATGTTCCCATTAATACATCAACATCATTGGGACTCATCCCGAAGTATTCCACAACTCCTCGGCCCGTTGCTCCCACTGCTCCAATGCTGTGAGCTTCATCCAAGTAGAGGTATGCTTTGTATTTGTTCTTCAGGGAGACTATCTCTGGCAGGCGCACGATGGATCCTTCCATGCTGCTCATGGAGAGAATCAGGGGTGAACAACAAAAATCCCTGTACTCTTTTCCATACTGGCGGGAAATATAGCCATTGATTGCCTTAGTCCACCAAAGTTCTTCTGGAGTCTCAATTTTTACTTACAAGCCAAAAAAAAACCCCAAACTCGCAACCCATTCCCACTTGCAAATGAGTACAAAAGAGTTAAATGGTTTTAGAATTCAAACATTGAAAACCAGTCAAAAAGTCTTTGGATGTTTGTAAATTGTCAACGTGTGAGAGGGGAGAAGGAAAGGTGTAAAGCAAGGCGGAGATACTTACCCTAAGCAGCACACTACAGTTCATCTCTACAAAACAAATATTATAAAGAACAGCTATAATTCAGTCTGGTCCTTGCTTACTTCATTGTCAGCTACTGTGGCACTATTTGGGCATAACAGCTCTAGAGCAAATTCATCTGGTGCAGAGGAGCTGGGTCCAACATACACTGGAGATGGGCCACGTGAAACCCACAGCTGGTGCCATAAACTTTAAGCATTCCCAGTCTTCACAAAATCAGGGATTAAAACAGGCAGCTGAAATCCAGTCTTGCCAATTTTTGCTTTGATATGAACTTTTTAGGAAATGTAGCCTGCTACCTAGTAATCAAAAGTAAAAAAAAAGTTTCCATTCCTTTTCTCTTTACTTTCTTACAGCCATGCTGAAAAATGAAATATTTGGAACTGGCACAAGCTGCCCAGAGAAGCTGTGGATGCCCCATACCTGGCAGTGCTCTAGGCCAGGCTGGATGTGGCTCTGAGCAACCTGGTTTAGTGGAAGATGTCCCTGTCCTTGACAGGGGGTGTTGGAACAAGATGAGCTTTCAGGTCCCTTCCAACCCACACCATTCCATGATTCTGTGATTAATGGTGTACTGAGATTTATAGAAAGGGGAAGAGATGATCTTTTGCACTGTTGGCGGTCATGTCAGTAAATGGTGTCCAGCAAAATGAAAGTGCAGGGAGATAAATAAGAAATGCTCTCTGATCCCATAAAGATGGCCTTTGCAAAGCATTGCTGAGAAGACTTGTGTCTTGAAAACCTTTGTGAGATGACCACAGCTATGCTTTGATATGCTCAGATGCGCTCAGTATTAATTTCATAATGAGTTAATCATGTTCTCTTCCACTAGCTCTACTAAGCAGGTCTTTAAAGGTTAAAAACTTCTTATCAAACACAAATTCAGTGTCCTGTGGGGCAGGAAAATCAGGGCTCTGTGGCTAAGGCCCACAGCTAAGGTGTATCCACTTGCAAATGCAATGAGTTTCAGATGACCAGAAACATGGACTTTGGTCCCAAATAGCAAGTACAAAAGAGAAGTGCAATCAATGGCGTCTTGGAAATTTTTGGATCCTGGACCAATGGCTTTCACAGGCTGCTTTGTTGCCACTTTACTTGTACTGTGCAGCTGGAAGTTTGGCACCACAAAAGGAGCACGATGTGTTTTTAGCACTCGGGAAATTTCTCACAGTTTTAGTCCTTCTTCATCCTTTGGTCTCCTGAGTAAACTTGGAAACTGGTCTCCAGTTTTGCAGGAGACCTGCCCAAAGACAAGTCTCCATTAGTGTAACAGCATGGGGGAGTAGCTATGGACAAGGGTTGCCTGTGCTGCTCACACTGGGAGGTTCAGAGAGCCTGGCTGTGTGTGCCTGGAGGCATATTTTTGGCTGTTGCTGACTGCTGGCAAATCATGTCCTTCTGTCTTGCCCAGCCATCAAAGAGGCAGCTGTAGGACTGTGTGTTGGCACCACGGTCCCTTGCAGCAAAGAAGAGTGGGCTTGTACTGCAAGCTTCTGAGGACTGGGCTTTTTCACTTTTCCCAAATGGTACTTGGCAGCTGGGGGAAAAGAAATTTAAACCACCACAGCTATTTTCCTAGTGAATACAAGGGCAGGGCCCACAGTCCTTACATAGCCCAGAGTCAAAGCATCAGTCAGCTAAAATGACACTGAGGCACTGGATGTGCTTGGACGCGCACCATCCTATGTGCTGGGCTTGGCAGCTTTCAGCTGTGTCTGGTGGGTCTGCAGGGAGAGAGAGCCAAGGAGAACCTCTTCACACTGCAATCCCACCCTCCACCTTCCTGAATGCTTGAGCACAACAGCCAGGCACAGAAGGAGCACCTCTGCACACTGCAATCCCACCCTGCACCTTCCTGCATATTTGAGCACAACAGCCAGGCACAGAAGGACAATAACAGTTTTCCACATTTATATGGTCATCATTAGGCTTGGTGACTAATGGAGATTCAGGCAGGAGAGACAGCATTTAACTTCAAAAAGAGTAAAAAAGGGTAAATTAAAAATGCTGGGTATTAGTGTAATGGAAGGAAAGTTGTGCTGAATCCCAGAATACATGAAGCTGGTACATGGCTGATGCAAGATTTAACCATCTAGAAGATTTAATGAAAACTTTTCTTTCTCATATGAGTAGGAGATTTCTCTTGGAACTCTAAGCTGCTTAGCAAAACAAGGCACTTGTATTCAGTTTCAGTTTTGATCTACTGCTCTTGAAAGATGCTGGCTGACATAAATACAATAGTTAACAGAGGTCCTAATGTGGCCTTGAAGCACCCATGGAACAGATGAAGTGCTGCTGGAGTCATGTATATGTTCTGTGCTGCCATTGCAACAGATCTCAGCCATCCTGATGACAGAGATGAGAAGGGTTTTGCTGCCAGCTCTGGTCTTGGTCTCTATTTTGACCTTGGGAGATGGTTAGTGATATGCACACCTCTCTCTCTCAAATTGCTTTAAGATAAAGCTCCACATAACCCCTTGAGTAGCCCAAATGGAAAGGATACTGAATCCTCCAGTAAATGTTTATATCAAGTGAGCTCAAACCAAAGAGAAGTGAACTGTACTGGTTCTGTCTCACTCTGGCTGAGCCTCTTAGCTTTGTGTACAAATGCATTGGTCTGTTTCCAGATCTGCTCAAGCACACAGGGCACATAAAAAACCCCCAGATGCAGATGAACTAAAGCTGGCTCTGCCCAGGCCAGGTGTTCTCATTACATGGTATGACATCTTGTCTTGTAGCACAAATTCCTAGCTTGGTGGCAGGGATGGAAAGCTTCCAGACTGCAGCTGACTCTCATCTCCCTTGTGTGGTGGACGGGCACAAAAACTTGGGTCAGTACACATTCATTTTGAATGTACTTCCAGAAGTGAGGAGATAATCCTAAATTTTCAGGACACTCCAGTTTGGAGCTTGATTCAATCCCCACCAAAGCACTGATGTTCTTCCTGATGCAGGTGTTGACTTGTGGATCCAGGTGCTTTGAGAGACAGGAGGTGTGTGCTTGGATTGGTCACTTCACTTGGAATACAGGCTCGCCCTTGACATGATATTGATGGGGTTTTTGGTCTTGAAACTTCTTGGAAAAAGAGGTATTCCACCTCTTATCTACTTCATCTCTAAACATGCCCGAGAGTACCACTATCTTTTCAACATTTGAAGAGTTTATCTGTTCCCCTTTCAGGCCAGTTTGTAATTGGGAAAAATCCCTCCTTTCCTGGCCTGCTACTCACAAGACATATACATTCCACTTTAACAGTTACTTTAGGTACTGTTTTCTTACATAAACTTTGTACATTCATACAACAATCTCTGTTTTGTAGTTCAGAGTAATAATTTTAAGGAAATCATTCAACTCTGCCCTCAAATACAACTCCATTTCAACACTGAAATTATAGAAATTTTAACCTTTAATGCTGGTCCTTGGCCAAAGACATTAAATGTTACCTCATTTTTTTCTGGAAGTCCAGTCACTTAATCCCAGGAAATAAAAATAGAACCAAAAACCTGCTAAATTTCCTACACTATTGGCATTGAATCCCAAGGAACTTCTAATGCACATGAAAAGGCATTGGACAATATCTAACTGATCAGAGCTATTTTCTTAGCTGGAAGGGAAAATACACAAATTAAATTAAAAGTAAGGAAAAAACAAATGAAAACCAATCTGTTTCGATCAATTTCTGATTCTCCATAACTTCTGCCCTGAGCCTTGGCCTATCTGACTCCTAAGTAAATATGCATGGAAGAGAGCAGAAGCCTACCACAAACCATGTAAGAACACAGTAACTGATTAATCCTGAACTGGAAATGGTAGAAGCCAAGAAAAACATTAGCTGGAATTCAAATAATAAAAATATTATTTAGCAAGTCAGTTTAACTTGTGCCCTGGTTACTGCCAAAACTTGTTCATGCTTTTTGGAGTCAAGATTGATGGCTAGATGGTCTCCCTCAGTTTGGAACACAAACTGAATATATTTGCTCCTAGGCAGGTCCAAGTTAAAAACCAGCTTTCACTAGGAGTTACATTTACTTTTGATGATTTTTTTTTCTTTTTGAGATAATAGAGACATTAAAAAGCAAACAAAAATATACCTAATGCTATTTATTTGACATGTAACTTGAGTGCTTCCCAAGTTGAGGGGCCAATTCTGCCTTCAGTTGAAACCAAGCAAAATCTGTGGTATATGGTTCCAAACACAAGTCTGATTTCCAGAAATGCTCATGTTGGCTAACAATGACCCTTTTCAAATTTTGCCAGCTGGTAAGTGTAAACACTTTAAGATACTCCTAATGGGTACAGAAGGCAAATTTCTTTCCATACCATAAACTTCACCATACTAAGGCTATGGTGTCCCATGTAACAGTATTTTTTTTAAAGAAGGAAAGCTTAGTGTTTTCTTTTACATCTCTGGAAAAAGCATTTCTGTAAAAATTTGCCAGGTCAAACTTGCAAATCAAGATATTTTAACTTGGAGAATGGCTCTGACCAAGTTATTTAAATTCTATATTTGCTGTCCCTGAAGCATAACTTAAGGAAAAAAAAATAAAAAGCGGAATTAACTATTGTAAGAAGCATACATTAACTGCACTCTAACTCCTCTTAAACCCTCTTGATGAATGTTAATTTGGCATTTGGCAAACCCTCAAGAAAACTATCATTACCCAATAAGGGGCTGGAAAATTTTAGTCTTTCAAAAACCCGGGCCAAGAAAGGAAAGAACATACACATGAAAAGAGGAAGGGTGTTTCTACCCTGTCCTTCTCCAGCTTTCTTTTTTTTGCCTTTTTTTTTTTTAATTTCCTCAAGCCACACTCTCCAATTTCTGATCTCCTTAGACTGTGAAAACAACTAACTAACTAACTAACTAACTAACTAACTAACTAACTAACTAACTAACTAACTAACTAACTAACTAACTAACTAACTAACCAACCAACCAACCAACCAACCAACCAACCTAGCTACTGCTGGGGATAGTTTCCAACGAGAGATTATTAGAGACCTGAGCTTTGTTCTTTCAGGACCTTGTGCCTTTCAGAAGCATAAACACTCAGGGTATGAGTGGTCTTAATATTATTTAGCCTTTATGGAGCTGAAGGGACTTTATGGTTCCTTTAAGTAGGTATTCTGAGGTTTAAGGTGCTTTTTTTTTTGCATTCCAACAGAAGGTTTTTGAATTCTGGGAAATTAAAACTCATTTGAGAATGAACTGTAAAACTATAGGAAGAGAAAACTCTACAGCAAACATAAATCTGGAAATACAGTTATAAGTTTGTATAGATAAACAGCTGACAGTGGGTTTGCTCCATTTCTTGGATTGATCCACACCTCTGTGTTACCAGTCTACCTTCTTCCCTAGTGATCAATATTCAAGATAAAGGATTTAAAAGTGAACAAAGCTCAGCAGCTGGAGCCTTTTCTGCCAGCCATGCGACCCAGGGAACATTTGTCAGTAAAATGTTGGTGGTCCACTTAATTTCTGCATGATCAAAGCCCTTAAATCCAAGCTTTCTTTTAGTAGTGCCAAGCAATGTTTATTTGTAGTTTTGCTCTGTTTATTCTGGTTGAAAGAACACGTTCAGCCTGCTTTGGATCAGCTGATTTGCTGATCCTGTTTCACCTCTGAGTGACAGGTGTTTAGATAAGGACTGATTTGGTCTCTTTGCAGATGGAAAACGTTAGGCAAAAAGAAAGCACTGACAACTATGAAGTTGTGATGACATGAGATCCTAGAAGATTTCTTACCAAAAAAAAAGCTAATTGGCTAAGCTGTGGCAGCATTTTGCAGCAAAATGGCATAAGTGATTGCCCATTGAGACAGGCTGTATTTCAGCAACACATGATACAATCCCCACATATAAAGTTTTAATGCCACTTTTATAAACCCTTTCGTGCCCTGTGAATGAGTGATTCTGTTTTCCTTCTCTCTGGGGCAGGTGTTGATACTCCCCAAACCACCCTTGTCCTGCTCCCCCATCTCCTGTCATCAATGCAGTAGCCTTGCCTACATCCCTGCAAACCTTCTTTCTGTTCACACTCCTGCTTCTTCAGCACTTCCCTGCTCCAACTCCTGCCCATGAGTAGCTCCTCCTCCATGAGCTCCCTGGTTGCCTTCTCCAGACTGGAGCAGTGGCCAGGATGAAGCCCAGGATGATGAGCCTGGCTGGTGCCACTGCTTCGCTGCTCAACTCCAGTGACTTTCTGGTTGGGTGTAAGCTGCACCACACTGTGTAGCTATCTGACTTAGGTGCTCTATAATTACATTGTATTATTGAAGCTGCTGTTATCAGATGCATTCTCAAAGGCACTTCTCTCATTTGAATTCCTCCAGGACTTGGGCTATGTTAAATACCACTATATAATTCTTTGAAAGCCAGTCTTTCAATTTTCCTGTTAAAATGTGAGTCTATTACATCCAGCACTAGTTACTGAAAAGGTGCTGATATCACTTAACCTAAGTTTAGCTTAAGATTTCAGCAGCTGGGCAAGAAGTGGGCATGCAGAGCTTAATCAATTCTGTGTAGTTGTCTTTTGATCTGCCCATGTGTAACAAACAACTCCAGAAAGCTTGGCTTGCTCAGCAGAACCCCTCACCAACTATAGTTCCACAAACTTTATCACATCTGTCACAATATACATCACCTTACCTGTCTTGCTCTCAGTACACCTCCCACTCCACCGTGATTTTCTAAATCAACATTCAGAACAATGTACAGGATCTAGCTGTAGCTATAGGATACAAGGTTCAGGCTGTCATGATGGAAATCAACATATTCTTGAGATCACAGAAAGTTAGTGCAACTTCCATTCTCATTAAGATTTCCCTCAGATACCTAGAGTCAGAGTTTGCCCCACTCAATTAATCATTCTGTCCTAAGGAATGATAGAATACTCATTTTTCTACCACACAGACATACCTGTAAATGCCCTCCACCAGGATGATAATTTTTCTCCATGCTCTGTGGGTGCGAGGCTGTCCATATATTATTGCATCTCTCAGCAGCTTCTCGAGGCTCTGCATATCTTTATTTAAAAATAAGGAAAAGGAGGAAGGAAAAACATTAACAGTTTTTTTGTCAAGAACTTTCAATTTTCTCTTGGGTGCTATTTTTCCTAGTCAGAAAAAGACAACATTAAAAAAAAAAAGTGTCCTAAAGATAAACTTCTTTTATTAGTAGGCAAGACCAAACAATTCCTTTCATTGGTGTGAATGCAATTTAGTGACAAGCAGAGTTCTGAAAAGCATCCAGTTATTCACCTGATCTGGGAAACTTCTAGAAATACTCAGCATGCATTTGTATTTAAAGTCAAAGGGGAATCACTTTGCTTCAGTACTGAGGCTAACTGCCAGCAGTTCTGTGTAGGGGCTGCTGATACTCATAATTTATCAAGGATTCAGTTGTGAGTTTTGGTTGCTTTCCAACCACAAGCTCACAAACAACAATCAGCAAAGGTTTTGACAAGGCTGCATGAAGCACATAAGGATGGCAGCAAGAGAAGTCTTGTCCTCCTCAAGAAGGAAAGCAAGTGGAAGGTTGCTGATGAGAGAGGAAGAGGCAGGTGGATACAAGCACATGGCATGGATACACTAATCTGGTGCCTAAATGCTTGGCAGGACTTCAATATAAGGAGGCCTAGAACAAGGTTATGATCCTTAGCTGCTTCCTTAAGGGCTAAGTGTGGGTAATCAAAAAACATCTTGAAGGAAAGCCATTGAAATTTTGAAGAAGATGGAAGAAGCAAGAAAATAGACCACAGAAATCAGGGTCAGGCCAAAAGCGACTCTCAATGCACCAGCATTCTGGTGTTGCCAATGAATGGACACTTCAAAATGAATTATTCAGGTGCTTTTCAGGAATCTGGATTGGCATTTCAAAATGTCATCCAAGAACATTCTGTAGAGTCTCATAATATCCAAATAACACTACAGATCAACTCAAACCATGGGCTGAGAAAATCAATGGCATTTTTCCCCAATATAACCCCATTTGCTTCAGCAACACAACACAGTTGATATGACCTTCTACAATAGCACAAAGTTAATGTGTAAAATGAATTGTTCTGAGGAAAAAAAATACACTTTAGAAATATTAATATTGACCCACAGTTTGGTTTCTGCCCCAGGGGAATGGAGCCATCTGCACATTAATTGGCCATTGTGAGTAACCTGTGCCCTGAGAGATGGCCAGGTTGTGACCTGAGCCCTTCCAGATCCTGATGCCTCACCTCTTCCTAGGAACATTCAGTGATGCTGGTGGAAGGTGAAGTTCTCAGTAACCAAGTTGCCACTCTGCACCTGACCTAGCAAGTCCCTGCTGTACTCTACAAAGCACAAAATAGGCATGGACAATATCAGCTGCCCCTTGTTTCAGTGGAGCAATGGCCTACACACCTCAGTGAGCTCTGAGATGGAGAATACTGCTAGGAATAATCCAATGCAGACAGCACACTTTCCACTAGATGGCAATCAAGGCAATGAAAGCTCTTTGGTGCTTTATATGGGAAAGTTAAAACCAAGCTGAGAATTTGCAGCTGCTCGCGTTCTCTTTTGTTTCAAGTAGATAATATTTAGAACTCCTCTTAAAGGGCACCCTCAGGATGACAGAGAGCAGCTCACAAAAAAAAAATTTGGACACCCCCTTTTCTCCACCAAATTATTCCCTACTGATGTCAGTGTTTTCTAAATCCTTTTGGGACCTTTGAACCCCTTTTCTGAATCACACAGGGTTTTTCAATTCAGTATTCTATGTGTCAGTCCAGATTGGCTCTTGACTTCAGGAAAAGCCATTCTGCCTCTGAGCTAAAAGCATGGCTTGAAGATTTTGTTGTTTTAGCACATGCACATGAAAAGAAGAAAAAAAGGAAAGAGGAAATGAAGTGAAATGTATATAATTCTGTATTTAAAAATACATGGCTGTGAATAGGTCCTCTGTCCAAACTACCATGGAACATGAGACCTCAGACTGGGGAGAACCTCTCCAAGGGATGAGGTTCTCTGATTTTACACATAATATAGTCCTGCTGGAGTACAGGCTAAGAACATGTCTGCTTGCAGAACATGTCACTTTCTGATGTCTCATTTTGAAAAACATGTATGTGTGACCCTTTCTGAAGCCTGTAATAGTCAACACATAATTTGTTCGTGTGCAAATGAATTTTACTGATTTATTAACCGCCTCATTTGGAAAGGGGAAATAGGCAGAAAGAAAAAAATCTTTAGTATTCCCCACAAAAGGCTTCTTCTGTTCTTCAAGGTGAAAACAGTGCTCTATGTGCTTGTGCTTAAGTTTTTCAGAAAGTGGGATCTACTGAATGCCAGGAAAAACAACAGCACAACCTCAGATGACTTTCAGATATCAAATTATTTACTCATTAAATATAGTTAGATTGAGAGACATTAGGATATTAAGATGATGAGCTGCACGAGTCCATCTTGAATAACCAGTTACAGAGAAAATAACAGTCCTTCCTCCTTTGACCATCACCAGCCCAGGGTTTGCAGCAGCAATGACCAACAACTGCTCACCAGCCCTGGAGGTGGTGTTAAGAATTTGACTTGGTTAATCAGTCAAAGCACAACCAAATCTATCCATGTTTCACTTTCCACCTTCTCCTTACAGCATATTCCCCAGATATGGAGGATAAAGTTTCCTAAGAGGGGACAGTGGATCTATCAGTGGGTAGGTGGACTTGCATAATCCTTGTTTGAGATCTCTCATAGTTAATTCAAGAGCAATACCAGGAACACAAACTGCCAGTGGGCTGGAGCAAGTCTGAACCTGGGCAGGCAGAGTGTCATGCTGCCTGCAGTGCAGGTGGGACAGCAGGCTTCTGGAGGGAGCACAGCATGCTCAGGGAGACATGATGTCTCCACCCCTCATCCTTACCCTGCAATGCTGGGGATGTCATCACCATTCCCCTGTGTGGGCTGGAAACCTCCTGTGTGATGTCAGCTGAATGCTGTTTAATTAAAATAAACAGACTGCTGCTGCTCTTGTCACATTCTGCTTTTTGCTTTGCACTTGTAACTCTGATTTTCAGTTTCTCCCTTTTGTACTCTCATGCAAGGTGGCACGGATTCCGTGGCTACCCACAAATATCTTTGTTTGGAACGTGGGAGTGGTGATCACTGCAGCCACAGCAACAGTCTGAGATTCCCCTCCTGCCCCTCAATAAATACCAATCTCTCTGAAAGTAAAGGGCAATGGCTCAAGAAAGCTCCCTGTGCACACTTGGCAAGCCAGATGTGGCTTTCTCAAAGCAGAGAGGGGGAAGGCAGCCACAGCATGCAGGGAGCAGGACAGACCAGTCTCCTTGCCCTGGCAGCGTCTGTGTGTGTCACAGGAATTACACCCAGCTGGATTAGGCTGCAGTCCACCTATCTGGGCAGCAATCTTGTCTCTGATAGTGGCCAGAGGCTTCAAGGAGCACAAAATCTTAGGGGGTAATGTGCTTTTCATCCTACTCTGTAATAGCTGTAACACTGCCCTCTCTTCTGAAATTCAAGGGCTACTTACACAGTTGGAAAAAAAAAAATTAAAAGTTAAGGAACCATCTTGTATTAAGCCACCACAAACTCTTGGAGTTTTGCCACCAAGGAGATCTCTTTCTAATTTTTACCTGCTTACTTATCTCTTTCATGCATTTCCCCCCCTATTTTATTTGCTTGCTTAATTAGTTGTACTTAGTTTCCACGTTTTTTTTTTTTAAATTTTCCTTTCATTTCCTTCTTTTTGGCTATAGAATATATTTTCTCTGAAAGGTGAAGGCCTTCTGCCACCTAGAAGTTCCCTCATTATTAACTACAGCTCCTCCAGGTAGCTGTGCATTCTCAAGGTGTCCTCATGGCTCCTGTATCTGAACAGCAAAGCAGTAATTTGACTGAGTAGGCTGAGAAATGCCAGAGTTTGGATGAACATATATTCACAATTGTTGTCCAAGCTGGAAACTGTGTTTTGTATGAAAACCTGGACAGCTCACACCTGCCTCACACAATTGTTGCCAACTACTTGATCTGTGAGAAACTAAAAAATCCCTTACTACTTTCACAACACTGAAAAGGTCCATAAGGAGGAGCTAGGAATGTATTGCCCTGATTGCCATTTCAGATGCAGATTCAAGCACCAGATTACAGGCTGGATTTTCACCTAACCAATGTGCTTGGTTATGCTTTGCAATTTCCTGCCTTCCTCATAGGATCACTTGTTCTGACTGCTCAGTGAATGCAATGCATTGCAATCCCTTGCAATGAAGAGAACTGCAAATATTTTTTCCCCCATGGCCTGAGTTCTGTGCCTTGTCACAACATTCCCACTGACTTTTCAGGCAATTGCAAATCTAAACCTGAAAACAGGACTGCAATTCAGTTGCTTGATGCTACATGGGAAAAATGTAGTAGAATTAGAAAGAATAAACAAACCCTAAGCCTTGTATGGTGCCTTCTTTTACAGGCTGGGAAGAACAGAACTCACTTGGATATAATCAGTCCATAACACCCCCATCTGTTCACTGAAGGAACACCTGATACCAGTATGAGACCCAGAACTGCTGTGAGAGAAACACCTTGATAAAATCACAGGCTGATTAATGGTTAAATATTTGGTTTTGCTTTTCAGGTTTTATTGGAAGGGTCAAGGATTTTGGCTAATACTTAACCAGATAAAGGTCAGAGGTCCTGAAAAAGGGCTTTTAAATGTGTGATGTCAGTAAAAGATTGCCTTAGAAATTAAAAAGAAAACAAGAAAAAAAAGGCCAAAACCAGCCAATCTCTCCCTGAGCCAGAAAGTAAAAACATCTGAGTTTAGCCCCCATTTAACTGAGGGACCCCCAAGCCTGTCACTTGGAGAAGGTGGGAGAGACTCCCTGGAGACCAAAGCTGGTGAAGGGTAACAATCAAAAACCTTCTAGCAAAAAAAACCTGACCAAGCCCAGGCCACCACTGCCCCAATGGTGGAGAGATGTTTTAGCATCCCACCTTCTACCACTGCACACTGCTGCTGCCTGAATTCCAGTGCAGCACTGCAGCTCTCTCCTATCTTCCCCCAAAAAATCCCAGCCTAGGAAACAGCAAATTGAGTGGTGTCCACCCCACAGCAGGGGAGACAAAAGGCAGGTGCTTTGTGGGCAAGTCAGAATGATTTTAGTCCACTAAAACACTACTGCATACATTTAGGACTGCTTAGACCCTAAAATAAAATTGAAAAAAAAATTAAAATCCCCTAGACCTATGATTCAGAGCAGGAGCTTCAGGGAGCTGAACTTTGCTGCTTGCAAACAAAACCTCACAAATGCCTGACACAGAAAAACTCCCTTAAAGGCCAAAACCCATGTGCCAATACTGCTATGCCCTTAGCAGGATGAAGAGTAGAGACAGAGCTAATGAGAGTGCACAGGAAGGGAAGGCCC
This sequence comes from Molothrus aeneus, assembly GCF_037042795.1. Lineage (NCBI taxonomy): Eukaryota > Metazoa > Chordata > Aves > Passeriformes > Icteridae > Molothrus > Molothrus aeneus. The sequence continues at coordinate 9,650,975 of NC_089648.1, forward strand.
TGTTCAGTAGATTTTAGCTATGGGGCTAAGATGGAATATTCTCTTCCATTTCTCTCACACAGATGACCTGTAGGTGTGTGTGCCTGTGCATTTCTCTCAGCCCAGACCTGTAAATTCCTGTCTGTTTTACAAGGAAGGGATTGTTCACTGGCAGCCAGGATGCAGGGCACATTCCTATGTCCAAATAAAAACAGACTTATAGGTCCACAGCACTTTTTTTTTTTCTATTATTGACTTTAAGGCTTGAAAACCTTCTCATACACCCATGCAATGTTTTTGTCAAAAAGGAAAGATCTCCAAATGCCTTTTATTTCACCTAGGAAAAGCAGAGATGTCTAACGATTTTGTCTGTTCTAGAAAAGCTATACAGAATTTTATGGAAAGTGTCTAAGAAAGTCTAAGAGAGCTACCCACTTATTGAAATAGAACTTCCTTAACTTCTATAAGAATAAGAACTACATGATACATAATTAAGGAAATAGGTAGAGATTCTTTCTCGTCTTACAAATGAAATAATTCTCTATTAATAAGTAAATAATAATTATTTACTTTTGAAAGATGACAAATCAATCCTCTATTACAGATTTCATGCTTTGAGATAAAGTAATACTTTTACAGAATTAGCTACAGTTCAGCCTTTGAAAGATGAAGGTACTTCATAGCAAGTTTAAAATGTTAGATTTTACTTTCTTTTCTGTGAAATATTTTTATCATAGAACAAAATTTTGTATCATTTTTCTTTAGACAGAGAGTTTTTCCATAACAGAGCAGGGAAAGTAAAGAGGAGAGAGATTTCTGCACTTGTTAGAACCTGATGGTGAAATCAATGCTTATTAAAGATCTTAAAGCAGTAGCTCAAAGTGCAAAGTTTTCTATTCCTGCACAGGGCCAATCCAGCAGAAGGAACCTTGCAGTCACACCAAGCACTGTGACATGGAGCATGGCTCAATTCTCCTATTCTTAGGCATGACAACAACAGCACAAGCACAGTCTGACAATTTGGGCATGCCTGTGTATGTCACATACCCACAACATGAGCAAGAATGACTCTGGCAGCATAAGCAACACAGCTCTGATCTAACAAAACAAAATCTGTCTAAATGAAAAGAACCCTCCCAAACCAAGCTCGAATTTTTGGTTACTTAATTCATACAGTTTTGGTCCTTAATTTTTATGCTGTACTGATTTGTATTGCACTTTTCCCTGACAGACTCAGAGGGCACAAGGCTGTCTGCTCCATTTTGGGTGAAAGCATGCATCCTACAAAGGCAGCAGCCCTGCTGGGTTATGCTTTTCACTGCTATCTCCCCCAAAACACATCTTATTTCTCCCAAAGCAAAAGGCACTCACATACATCTCTGCATGTGTGATTTTAGTTGTTAGTGATGTGTAATTCATGGTATGATTAAGGAAATATTAAAAGACACAACTTTCTAACCATAGAAATAACAAGCTGAGAGGCTCAGAGTGGGCTGAGAGAAAGCATGGGCATGTGAAGTTCTCTCTAAATGCAGTTTAGAGTCAAGACTACAAAATTGTGACAATAAAAGCTGTCACACCCAATTCCAAACAGTACTTGCATGTCAGAACCCAAGAAATTCCTCTGACTGGCCTAGAAGACTCGAGACCCTGGCAGGAGGCTCGGAGACCTTGGCATGGAGTCAAAGACACCTGTGCCTCTGATTTTAACCCTTAGAAACAATTACCAACTTTGTGTGAGGAGTTGCAAGCCACAGGAGTTTGAGTAGAATGATAGTAAATTAATCACCAAGTGAAAATGTGGAATTTTAAAGTTTTTAGAATGGGGGTTCAAGAAACAAAATAGAAGAATCTAAGTGTGCCCAGTCTTTCTCCTTCTTCTGCTTAGCTTCCATCTTCTGCTGTGGTAGTAACACTTTTCAATTAATTTAAAGACAAACTGTCTAACATTAGTGATAAGTATTAGAAAATTATTGTAAATAATGTACACATAATTTTTAGTATAAAAGATAACACCGCCCCAAGGTGGTCAGTGTGCCATAAACCGACGTGCTAGACAGATCTCAGCAAGTCAGACAATGTATTAAATATAAGCCAAGAAACAACCTTGAAAACGAAAGCTAAAAAATTCTGCTTTCTTCTTCAGTCTTGAAGCTGAGAGACTTTCTAACACCTCAAAGTCATCTTGACACCAAAGACCCCATCCCTTGCAAAAGTTCCCAAAGTTTCATTTTGAAAGTAAGCTAAGGTGATGTCCCAGCAATGGCATATAAGGCTGTCTTTGGCAAATAAGATCTTTAATCCTGAAACCAATGAGTTTTTCCAAAGCAACTTGGATGGGCTTCCACTGAGGTTTGACAAGATCCTTAAAGGAACTGTCTGCATTTTCCAGTGCTAGATTAGTGCTGTTTGGGTAGCTCACTATTATTTTTAGGCTCACCTATTATTCAGAACAGCATCAGCTTTAATTTTCCGTCAGTGCAACAGAAGCTGGTTAGGTATGAGGTTCTGGGGAGGGGAATGAGATATTGAGGAATGGTTAGACTGAATTCCTTAAAGTGAGCATGACAGCTCCAGGTGATATCTTCACAGCTGTGAGAGTAATATACTCCTCAAACTGAAATGTTTTCTAAAATGATGTGGGAAGGGACACAAGCTAGCTGGACTACACACAGCACAGGTGGGTGGAGAGGCTGAGAGTGTTTGGATTTGGGTAGTAAGAGGTCAACATTCAGGATGTGATGCAATCTGACTGAATGGGATAAAGCTTTGAACAACCAAGCAAAAGTTGAGAAAAGACTGGTGTGGCAACCATGCTTAGCATTTCCAGATTTGTGGACGTGGACCAAGTTGGGGTATGCTACAGTTATTATATGAATAGTTAATTCTGTAAAAATATTCATGTTCAGATGGTCTTTAATCCTTGAATGATCTTCAGAAATTGCTTCTTGCCCAAATTATGAACTGATATTAATTATAACAACATCTTATAGTATAATTATAGTGTTCTTTTCATTCCAACTCCTCCTTAGGCCTTTTACAGCATATGCATAATTCATTTTTGCTTCCCTTAAGCAACATTTAGCAAAGACAAGGGATTGTATTAGCCATTAAGAAAGGTAATCAGACCACTCTTCTGATTTCTCACCACTACACTAACTTCTAAACCTTTCTTGCCTGCTTGAAACAGTGAAGATAGAAAAGGGAACTCTAATGCGGAATAAGGGAAAAGAATAAGCTCTTGTCAGCAAAGGCAGTCCTAATGTCTCTCACAGTAACCACAGCAACACTAACTGAATAAAAGTAAGAGAGCATGAGCATTTTAGAAGAACTTTACAATTGCAAAGTTAATGTGTGATTTCTACACTAAAATACTATTTAAAAAAATATTTGGGATGATGCTGTTGATATAACCATCTGCATCTTTGCTATTAGACCCCTGGGAATTCAGACTAACTGCTTCAAAGGAATGCCATGTTAAGGTAATTCTGGTTTCACTGAACCTGCTGGAAATAGGCATGTTTTTGTAAGTATGTTTCTACTGTTTGGGCTACAACGACAATAACAAACTTTTGTGGCAGCACACAGTCATTCAGCAAGTCAAAAAGACACAATAGCAATTATTGTATTGCACTATTAATTTTTCCCATCAGAAACCACTCCTAATATTAAACAGTTGATCCTCCTGCCTGGACAAAAGCATCATCTGGCAATTGACAGCAAAATAAGCATTAAAAGAAATTATTCTTGCCTTTGTGGTGTGAAAAACTCTGTCTGTAAAGTTTTCCAATTCAATACTTACTATTATGCTTGAAGATTCTAATAGTGGCGCCTGAAAGCCTCGCACCGAGAACGAGAGAAGTGTGGTTCAACTCATCACTTAGAATGAGGCAGCCCTGTGGAGAAGGAGTACAGTGAGCATCTGCATGAACTGGGAGGCTGCAGACTCGTGTGCATGTGTGTGCCAGCATACACAGGTGTCTGTGATAGAGCATTGCACCAGTTAAGCTGTAAGGATTAAACATTAAATTAATTTTCTGCTGCTTTCCTGAAGGTGCCAAAATATGATATAGGGTTTCTTTGAATTTGGTTTTATAAGCCCTTGGAGATTTATATCACACTCAAGATAGCTCAGCCACCTCAGATGGCATCAAATCAGCAGGATGGCTTCTGTGGTAGTGTTGGAAAGAGAAAAGTTTTAGTAAAAGGCAAAATGACAAAAAAAGCCCCAACCCAGGGCAAGAGGTTCTTGCTCCTGGTAAAACACCTCACAAAAACCATTAGTTTCTTTGTTCTCTTATTTTCCTAGTAAATTCCTTAGGCAGGACTTTTTGGCTCATGTCCAGTTGGCTCTCTTTAAGTTTGAGGTGAAGTCCCCAAGGTCTTATGAGGTGTCTTTTTACCTGATTGAGGAGAGAAACTTCTAAGCTTTTTTTCCTTTTTTAAGAGACAAAAAATAGTTTTGTCACTCTGTCAACAAGGGGCACATTTCCACAGGGGTGCACTGCAAAGGCAGGCTGAAATAGTGGGATCAGATTTTCAGGCATTCCCAGGTGATGCACAGGGGCCCAATATTTCCTGTAACTGGAAAGCAGCAAATAACCCTATTCAAGACTGAGTGCTTTATATAAAATCAGGCAATGTTGCTTCCTCTATCACCTTTTTACAGCTCATTTTGAGTTGTAAGGAAAATGCAACCACCATCCCACATATAAAGGCTGCATGGCAGTAGTGTAAGGAGGAGTAAGACTGAGGCTGGCCTGGCATCAGCCCTTTGGACTGCAGAAATGAGATGAGGAGAGACTGATACCTTGTCAGTTCCACCTCCATTAGGATGTGAGTGAAGTTTAGGAACCAGAGTCTTTCTCTGGTAAATGCATAGAGAGCTGACCTGCAGTATACTTTTTATTAATTAACTCAGCTGAGAACTCCTTTTGTTTTTAGAAGCGAAAATAGAAATGTGGGAGAAGTAAACTTGTCTATTATATTAACAAGGGGCAGGACTCAGCTGAAATTCAAGTTTGAAGCCTTGTTTAGGTCTGCTTTCTATTGAACATGTTTTGCTGTGTTTCATTACCCAAAGTGCAACATATAATTAAGGAAAAATTTATTCTGGAATCATAGATTAGGCCTAGGTTGAGAGAGACTCAACAATCTCCATGGAGACTGGTTTGCAGAACTAACAATAAGTGTAGATGCAGCTTGACAAGAAAATGTAGCTGCTAGACTTAATTATAGAGGAAAACATAGGAGTAAATCTCTCAAACATAGAGTAGTTGAATAATATTTGTAATATATATAATAATACATACAGAATTTTCAAATATATATATATATATATACATATATTTATTTATTAAAAATACATACATTAATATCTTTATTTGTGCCACTTATATCTATCCCACCTCTGACAGAGGCTTGAATCTCTACATGAAGCCAGGTAAGGGAGGGAAAATTATTACACAGCTAAGACAAGTGTCTCACACTGCATATCTCCAATTTCATAAATTTACCTTCATTAATTCTCTGTATCTGTTCCCCTTGAAACTGCTGGACAAGTTCTCCAGCACCACTGCAGACTGAAGTTCTGGATAACTGAAGCAACTCACCTTGCCCAACACTTGTATTTTAGAGATCTTACAAAAGCTGCAGTCATCTTCAACAGAGAGTGAAGTGACTTCACCTCTATGCTGGTGTTTCAGAAGTCCTGGTCATACACCACAAAATTAATTCATTCTACCTCCACCAAGAGGGAGGTCATGCTTGGTGCTTGCATGGCACACTTCAAGGTTCCCCCACACTGGACAAGCCAAGGAGGAGTTACCCACTTTCCAGCTATCAGCACAGTACACCTGTTTCTGATGTCCATAGCTACCAGGATGATGGATCTCCTTTGAGTTAGGTACTCCACACTGGAGAGGAGGTCCCTTCAGCACCAAGAACCCAACTTTTGTAACATGATCACAGCTCTAGACTTGCTTTTGCTGGCAGCTCTCTTTGCAGGGCTGGCTGGAGCTCTGTCCCCCAGCAATGCAAAGCACTGTGCTTTTCCTTTTCTCAAAGTATTGTAAAAACTATCCTAATCATCATCTTCCATCACAGGCAGCTGGGAAAAATCTCAGCAAGTAGCCTAAATACTTCATCCCACAAGACCTGGACATGGGATTCAACATTTGGTTACTTTTTAAGGAGAAGCAACTTCATTAAGAGGAGCTAGAGAGCTGTATCACTGATCCTTCAGCAGATGTTAGTGATAGCAACACTCAGTGCTAGCACAGGTGATAAAGGAGCATATTCAAAGTCACAAGGTCATCAGCTTTATGACTCACACATTCCTGATACCAAGCTCTGTTCCTCGATCGAGCCTTTCCACTCACTGAAAGCCCAGAGTACTGCAAGAGCAGTTAAAACAATTAATAAATGATTGTTCTATGTGTTCCTGAAGGGAGTACTCACCTTTCCAACAAGGGCTGGAATATTCATTGAGTTAGTTGCAAAGCCCATGCCAAACACCATAGCATCTTCCACACCAAGGAACTTGGCCACGAGTTTCTCTAGTTCTACATGTTTGTCTAGGGTGCCTGCAGAAATAAGCACAGGGAATATTAAATCGTATTGAACTGGGAAAGTTATTATGACACTAAACATACAAAAGAACAGGCTAGAAGTGTGTCATTAAGCTATGTGACATTAAGTTCTGATGAGGGTTTTCCATTTGTATCCTGTGCATGTGGGCTAATGCAAGAGGTGCAAACCAGCTGTGATTAATGTTAATAAATACTGCTGCTGTTAGAGCAGCAAAGCAGTTGCTATGGAAAAAAGCTTTCTTTTCCCACAATAACTTTTGACATAGTTTATTCTGAAGACTAATTTGTTGTCTTTTTCTCTCCCCTGCAGTGAGGACAAAAACACCTTCTTTTTGTAGGAAATGTGCGACAAACATTTTAGGCATTCTTGAGTTCTCTCCAATGTGAAAACAAAAATGGGTGACAACAAAATTCTTCCTTTTCTATTGTCTGTCGATATATGTGTACAAAATTCTTAATTAGGATTTTATATGGATAGAAAAACAAAAGCATTCTCCATATTTTTCTCTGCCTTGGAAGGTAAAAGCTATTCCAGTCCCTATAACTGATGATAACTCTGCTCCTTCTTTCCTCTCAACAGCAAAGATAAAAGATAATGCAACACTAGAGACTCCTCTTTATTGCATATTAATTATCTAATATTAGTGCTTGAAGTCTCCAAACAAGTAAGGTTCTCCAACTATCCAACAAAAGCAGTATCCTTCTTGCCAATTCACAGTGAAGGATGACAAAATACAGAAGGCAAACAAACGAAAGAGTGGTGTTAAGAGACTGAGATAACAGATAGCTTTGAACAGTAAGGAATCATCTCAACTTGCCAGCTCTCTAGTCTTTGGTTGCCTGGCTGTGCATTGCAGGGACCAAGGCAGAAGGAACTCTTACAGGGTGATCTGTGGGGAAGAAAAGAGAGTGGTCTGTGGATTCTGAGAGAGCATTTCCCCTATGAACAAGGCTGTAATCGGAGAACAGAAGAAAAAAATTAGGCAAGTGAATATGTTACCTCACTTGCAATGCACAAGCTGATGGCACAATAATATAAAGTGAATTACAATGGATGGAACAAGAAAGCTGTGCTCACTGTGATGGACAAAAGGCAGATGAGTGGAAGAAATGCAGAAGCTTGGCTAGAGTGTCTCAACAAGAATGATGAGTCAGGAAGATGATCTTACCTTCATCATGGAGCAGAGCTCATTAAAAAAAATCAAATATAAATGTCAGGAGAACAGTTTCAACAATAGCAATAAATCAGCTGGTTACAGTGAAGGAGTGTTTTCATTATTTTTTCTCATTAAATATCTAAAGTAAGAATGACATCCATTTGGAAATAGAATGTGACAAATATCTATCAGGCAGGCAGGTAACTTTTCAACTATCAAGGAAGATAAGGAGCAAGGATCATGTGGCTTCTTGAAAAACCTGGATTACATGGACAGTAAAGAACAGCAGTAGTGCTGAGATTCTGCCAGAGCCTTCCTGGGTTGTGCTAGACCTGAGCCTACTCCAGCAGAGCTTCAAGAGTGTCTCTGCACTCCTTGTATCACACTGCGTGTACCTGGGGCTGGGTTGTCACTGTGCCCTGAGAATGAGATTATGTGACACAGAAAATGTGGCTCTGCAGAAACTCCACTACCTGTGAGCTGAGTCTGTGTGAAGCTCTTTGAGGATGGCAGTTTTTTGAATTTGTACATCCCAAGACACACGAGGATATGAGCTGGCTCTGCACACAGCCACTGTTTAGTACCCAGGTTCCATGAAATACAAAACAGAGTTTCAGAGCTGGGCTGCTCACTGGAAATGTGGGTAAGAATCTGTCTCAAGGTGAAAACCCAGCAGGACCCAGCATTTATTTCTGAGGTTCTGTATTATTTGCAAATTGGGCCCATCTAGTCTTCAATCTACAGCACCCATGGACAACTAAGAGTTCCAGGAGGATCAGCTGCCTTCGTGCTCCCTGCAGATGTTATTTTGTCACTCCAGTGCTATCAGCACACCAACAGAAGATGAAATCTGAAATGGAAGCTCGAAGCCAAGCACATTATGGTCACAGCTTGAATTAGAAGGTTTGTGAAAGCATGAGAAACAAGCAGTGTGTGCTTTGCGAGGCAGGCATTTTAAGGCATGACACAATTGTCTCTGACTCTTCCAGGGATAAGTCTGACACTGGGGTGGAGTTAAATTGCTTTTTGGGGTTGCATCACATGTTTTCTGTTTTTATAAACAGGAAAGGCCTGACTCAATACAGACTGTTCTGTTAAAGCTCTTATTAGATGACCCACAAAAGAACAGCACATTTTGCACCTATTTTTATTAATTTTATCATGGTGAAGAATGACTCATTTCGATAGTGACCGATTCCTACTTATTATTTGCTAATCCTAAGTGCGAACGCAGATGATACTGTACATCACTGTTGCCTACAAATCCTAGACTACAAATTGAAATTGGTTAGCAAAACAAAATCCTGAATGGCAAAGATTTGCAAAGTGAGCCCTGGTTTTGAATCATGTTAATTACCATGGCAATACTGTTGGTGGTAAGTAAGGTGTTGCAGAAGCAATACAACACACACCAGTACTGTCAGTGGGAGGTTCATGGCAGCTGTATACATTGAAAAGAATTGAAAAAGCATATAATTATGCAATTATTTAATCATATCAGGAGATATTTCTAGACAGGATGTCCTTGGACACTGTAGAAATGGCATCAATTCTATCACCTCTCTCCACTGGAAGAAACAAGGGGTCAGTCATGTGCTGCTGGGGTGAAGTTTGTCCACTAGCATTCCCAGCTGGTCACAGCCACCACCATGACAAGTATAAACAGCACTGCCAGACAGATGCAAATTTGATCCAAAGGAACTGGCACAAGCTGAAACATCTCAGCATCTCAAGCTACATAACAAAGGCAATAATTACACAGCTCCTCATTAAATACAACCTTAGAGATGTCAAGTAAGGTTAGCTTGGCCCTTAAAATGTTTTGTATTGTGCTAGATTCAAGACCAGTATCATGATCTGATGAATTAAAAGTGATATACTAGATATATCTTTTTAATCTACTGTATACACACTTGCCCTATAAACAGACATTAGAATTTTCCAACTGACTGACTACAGCTTAGCTTGACCCAACAAATGAGGATACAAGTAAGCAATGTACACCAAATCACCAGGAAAGATTTAAGACAAAAAAAGAGAAAGGTACCTGCATTTTTAAGAGACAAAATCCTTTTGAAAGTTATTCTTCCCTGCTGAACAGCCGTAAGTAATACAATACAGCAGGAGTTACTGTGATCCGAGACTGTATAGATATTAAGATCACAGATCATATCAAAAGTGGACTTTCACAATGGGAACCACCTCCACAGATTCCCACACTTCTCACAGCAAATCCCCTCCTTTTCAAAATCTGATGACCCAGTTCCCTCCATTAACTTGCCACTGCACTCTGGTGACAGGGAACATGAAGTACACAGGCTTTTTCATACACTTGCTGTTTTTTCATATCCATGCTGTTGGGCTGAAAGTCACTGCCAGACTACTAGAGAGATAAAGCTGGAAAATGGACTTCCCATGATCCACAGAGTCATTATTTAGTTTGACATTTTCAGCTTGGACAAGGTGGTTTATGCCACTGGTTAGTCTGCCCAATACAGTCTTTCAGGTTCTTATACACTAATGACACAGACTGGTTGAACTGCCAACACTGGCAACAGTATCCTGTCATAGAATTTTATGTTTGGAATTCCAACAGCCAAAGAAGACAGGGAAACACCTGCTCCCCTCAGGTTAAACAAAAGCTGGAAGAGTAAACTGATACAAGCAACAAGGCCTTGAAAGAAAAAAGAGCAGCTGGGAACCCTGTGCATCCCTGGCGTGACTCACCAAGGTGACTGAGAACCATTACACTATGGAAATGAGGGTTTGTCAGCAGCATCCTTGGGAGGGTGGGGAGCAGAACAAAACATCTGAACTTCCTTGTCACAGCTGAAACTTAAGGTCACAAACTCACTCTGGTAAGATGAATACACTGCATGGTAAGATGCTTGTCAGAGATGAAAAAACCTGTATAATTGAAAGACATACATGCTTTTACAAAAAGCAAGATTGGACGAGTTATTAATAGCAAGATGAAGAAACAGAAGCTGTGGAAATTATATTAATTCTTGACACCATGTTACCAGAGCAGATGGTGCAGATGGTATCACTGTCCTACAGACCCACTAGCAGAGGAAAGCCTCAACTTGTAGAATAAGATTTGTTGGAAAAAGAAGGAGAAAAGCACACAGTAATGTTATGCAGTTGCCTCATTTAACACTGTCTGTGCAGAAAAGAGTCCCAAAATAAGGGGGTTTTGATGAATCATCTGATAGAAAGGAAATGCTCAAGTTTTCTTAACATTGCTACCAACTGACTGGGCTTTCATACCACAAAGATGCCGTGGGTGTCATAAATCTAATAATGTACCAGTGTAATTTAGTGATTCTCAGACAAAAAGTAGATTAGTTTTAACTGAACTTCCAGATGAATTTAGATCTTCTGGGTTCGTTTCCTTTTTTTTTCTTTTGCCTTTAGAAAAACTCAAAGTTAAAATTTCCAGTGTAAATCCAGCATCTTCATGCCAAAGCCTGAATGGCAGCATCTTAAGTATCGAAATATTTGCATGAAGATAACATCATATATCAAAGATACTTTAGGTATTAAACAATCACACAACCCTTAATTCCTACAGATGCCTTCAATTCCACCTGCTAGAAGATGGGCTAGCCAGACTATTAATCTTGGATTGCAAAGCATACTTTTGCAATGGTGAAATACAAGGAACAAACCTGACCCAATGATTATAAATTGATTGTAAGCTGGATTAGTTATTTATGAGAGGGTAGGCACAAAAAGGAAAAGGATGTTAGTGAATGTGACAAAACTGTTTCCTAATTTGTACCATACCCTATCAGAAAATAGCTAAGATTATGAAATATGTGTATCTATACACATATATATATACATGCACACAAATTCTCATTTTTGTTTCTTTATTTCTCCTTAAAATCCCACTTGGAAACTGTAAATTATGGGACATTCAGTTCTTTATCTCTTTCTCCAAACTGAAAAATGAAACATTTATTCATGTTTGTACAGTATTATGTTTAAAATGAGCCTTGGCCCTAATTAAAGCTTTGAAGTACTATAAAAGAAAGAATGGCCAAATAACTATTTTTATCTTCTTGAAATGCTGCTAGAAATTCACATTAGGCCTTAAAACCCAGTGGAAAGAGGTGAATGAATCTGAACTACTTTTGTATATTAAATGTTGGCACAGATTTTCAGATCTGCTTTCTAGAAATGAGATCACAGTCAAGCGTAAAAAAATCCTCAAATAAAGAAAAAAGCCCTAACACTGAGTGCAAGTTAGGTGCTAAAGGGTAATCTCCTAACATGCCCTGCAGAGTGAATCACCCTGCAAGTGCTCTGTGCAGGCTCCATCTTGTTTTTTGGTCTAAGGGATAATCACAGAAGAAGGATTTCAAAAGGCAGGAATCCTGCCTGGCTGCTTAAGCAGCACTAATCACATGTTTGCTCCGGTTACTCGCGTATGTCATCTCCATGAGGAACACTGGGGAGTTAGATAAACAGAGAATTGTTAGCACTGGCTGTCCATGTGACAGTCCTGTCACCAGCCTGGCCCTAGGAGCACTCAGAGCATGATAATCTGCCTTATCTTAAAAAAAAGAGTGTAACTTTGCTGATTTTGTTATCTGCAAGCAGCAAGCAGGCAACTAATTTGCATGTTTCTCAATAATTCTCAGTCACATTGCTTAGAATAGGCTGACTATAAACACTGAAAACCAGGATGGGCTCAGAGAAAAGGCTTTTGGATCTGCATTTAATAGTAGCCAACTCCCAATCCAGTTATAAAAAAAAGGACTTTATGTTCAAGTTGTCATTCTTTCATATTTTTTTACTATATGGAGGGAACACTTGCTATTTCATATTTATTTAGGTTTCTATGTGCTGGCAGTTTTATTAGGCTAAAAATAACACTTTTGAGAGAAAAATTAAAATACATATAACAGTAGAGATATTTTTGTTTATATGGAATGCCCTAACATTCCCAACACTCCAGTTAGTTGAACAGTTGGTGGCCAGTTACTTATGGAATCACAGAATGAATCACAGAACAGTTTGTGCTGGAAGGAACCTTACAGATCATCTCATTCCAATGCCTTGGACAGAGACATGGACGCCTTTCACTAGATCAGGTTGCTCCAAGCCCCACCCAGTCTGTCCTTGAACACTTCTAGTAATGGGCATCCACTGGACAACCTGTTCCAGAGCCTCACCACCCCCACAGGAAAGAATCTCTTCCTGAAATCTCATCTGACCCTGCCCTCTGTCAGTTTGAAGCCATTCCCTCTTATCCTGTCACTCCACACCCTTGTAAAAAATCCCTCTCAAGCTCTCTTGTAGCCACCTTGAGTTACTGGATGGCTACTTAAATCCTTCAACATTCAAGAGTAATTTTCTCAGACCCAACATTTATACCTAAAAAGCAAAACTTCCTACTTCTTTTTATGTCCCAGTTGGTTTCTTGACGTATAACGAATGAGGTAAAGAAATTTTTAAAATTACCTTTTCCTGAACCTGCAGGAGAGACTGCTGCTGACAAAAACTGTTTTAATTTAAATAACACCCATGGTCAATTTTCTCCTTAAGATCTGGTAGGTGCAGATCTCTCTGTATCCTCTCTTGGCATCTCTCAGAGTTCATAAGGACCCCCTGAATCAGGTACAGTTTGGGTATTTCTAGTAACTATCAGTGAGTGCTCCTCTGCACACGTGGAGAGTGTGCAAGAGTGTCTGTCTTCTGTCCCTTAGAACACACACAAGAGTGTGTGTTCTAAGGGACAGAAGTTCTGATATCTGCAGTGTTATGGATACATATTATAATATTGCATTTTTGCAAATATTAAAATGGATTTTATATGTGTGATGTTAAAGTAATTTTGTTATAAAAATATAGTTTTTATTTCTGTTGTTAATTAAGCTTAGACACGGTAGTGAAATAGCTGTGCTTGTGTTAAAATGCCTGCTGGGATGGGATAACATCCAATGCACACAGGATGAGGACTCTGCTATTGATATGCCAACTATCAGCATCTGCTGTCTGAAGACAGAGTGGACCAAGGCCCAAAGTGGAAGTGAAAAGAAGGAGCCAAAATCACAGCCAAGAAACATGCATGCTCTAAAAAGGCAGACCCAAGGAAGGGCCATGTAAAATAGCTCCCAGAATATGTAAACTAGTTTATAAATATGCATAGGGCTCTATGAATATGCAACAGGCTGGTGTAAGGGATAAGGTATTTAAAGGGTGTCCCCAAAGGTGACAGTGTGCTCTTGGCTGAGTGCCATAATAACCTTTGCTCCAAGGTCCTTGTCTCCTGCTGTCCTTTATTAAACTTTTTATGTTTTCACAGGAGAACGAACATGCTTTTCACAGCAGTGATGAGCTCCTCAGGTGTGGCAGCCTCCAGCACTTAGGTGAAAACCTTCTACCAGCTTCATACAATGCCCTGTACATCTGGTAGTGGGAAAGGACAGTGAATCCTGACCACTCTTCCACATCACACATTATGCTGAAAATGTCTATAATTTCTCCCCTTAGGCTCTTTTTTTGAGACAGATGACAGGCCTTTGTGACAGCTGGAGAAAAGCAGCTCAGTAGTTCTTCACCCAGAAGCTGTCTGAGGTCTTTGACGATCCCTGTGGCTCTTCTCTTACACTTTCCAGTTTTGCTAAATATTTTTGATCAGACCTGCACAGGGTACTCAAGACAACAACAAACAGCAGCTTTATGCAGTAGTGTACTGAGGCTCTATGGTTGGCTTTCTGCGTACTTCCTAGTAATTTCTAGAGTCTGTTTTGCTTTCTGCTCGTGGAACAGCAAGTTAATTCTTCCATGGATGTACCCCTTATAACTTCAAAATCTTGCTCCTAGGGGCTAATAGCTAGCTTGGTCTTAAAAAAAGGAAAGTACTTTTATTTCACATTGAAAGTCCCACAAACCCTGCAGAAACATGTCTGAAATGACACCGTTATGGTAAGAAATTAATTATTATGATTATTATAATTAAGAAGAGCATGGAATTAAAAATGGATTGAAAAGCCTTAAATCTTTTTATGAGGGATAAGCCTTGGAAGGTCAGCCACTGTTTTCACCAGCTTTAACCCTGTTCTCAGAGGAAACTACCTGCAACAGCATTCTGGTATGACAGCATTGTATGCCATCTCCACAGCCTCCACAGTTTTAAGAGGAGGAGTGTAGGCAGAAGACCATAAAGGACAGTTTTACCATCATGTATCCTTTCAAACACCACTCATATTACTTTTATTTGTGTCCTCTTTGTTTTACCCTCTATCTGAAATCCTCTGAAAGTAGTGGAATGATTTCTCAGAAAGAGAGCTACTACTGCTTGGAGAGAGACCTTGGTAAAACTCAGACGTGCCAGACACTTAAATGCACACAAGCAGAACAGTACTTTCAAAGTGAATTAGCTTGAAAATATAAATATGTTCAAGTGCTCTCTTGAATTAAAACCCTACAGGCAATTTGCAGCCTTGGCTCTTGCAGCTCACTGCACTTCTACTTCAAAACACTTTAGCTCCACACACAATAACAACAGAAGTCTTTAAATGTGATCTGCCCAGAGACAAACTCATCCTGTTCCTTTTATCTAAGATGAAGATGAGAAATGATAAAGGTAAGATGTTTCATTCAGACCCTTCCTTGTCTCTCTCTTTAATATATCTAACTCAGAACTTTTCTGTTCTACTATGATGAGAATGGAGCAAAAGAACATAAAGGAGCAAGGAAAGAGGGTATCCACTCTGGATAAGAGGCTGTTTATACAGACCTTGGTGACAGAGCTCCAAAGAGCCAGCACCAACAAAGGAGCCACTCCTCAGTGCTGCCCTGTGGAGCCACCTCTCTCCATGGAGCACACAAACACAGCCCCTCTGTTGCCTGCCCAGGATAAACTGCTGTGACTGCTCAGTTACACCAGCTAAGCCAGGCCTAAACACCCTGCTTTCCTTTGTCCAAGCTGCTCTCCAAAATCCATTTCCAAACGACTGAGATTCACAAGGCTTTTAGGATGCTGTTTATCTGCAGCCCATTCTTGCATTGTGAAGAGTCTTGATGCAGTTCATGGGACTGTTTATTGTGAAGGCAATTAAAATGAACCTAAATCCTTGCTCAATCAGTCAAGACAACTTTGAGTACAGAACAGATGAAGAGAATATCCCAGAAATCTCTATACCTGGGCTCTCAGATAGATGGGATGAAGTTACTTAGTAAGATTTTTAATATTTGAACACAGAATCCTCTTTTAATAAGAAGTTGGGTTGGTGGTTTTTTGGTTTTGTTTTGGTTTTTTTTGTTTTATTGTTTTTAATTTTTTTTTGTTGTTTGTTTTTAAGAATGAATCTTCCAGTAAAAAAATTCAGCAAAAGCTACAGAATAAGGAACATCAGCCATAATCTTAGATGTCCTGAAAACAACTTGAAATGTTCTTAGACAAAATGGAATCTGGGAGAAAAAGAGAGAAAGCTTCCTTCAATACCTTAAAGGACTAGCAATGGTGAGCACTTTCAAGCATGAAATTCAGGTTAAATAATAATATATTGCAGTCACCAGATGGGTCACCTACACAAGGAAAGTAGGATCAATCTGTAAACCCTCTCTGAATGGTGTCACTGACATAATTATTATTGGCAAATCAAACCACAATGACAAGATAAGAAGCAGATCATAAATTTTGCATTACTTTTTCTTCTGAAATGAAGACTTTATTTAAAAAAACTAAATTAAATATAGTATATATTTAATTTAGTATTAATTTAATTTATATAATTTATATAAATTTATATAATTTATATATAAAATAATAAAATAATATAATAATATATAATATAATAAATATATTATTTATATATAAATTTATTTAATTTATATAATTTAAAAATTATATATATAATTTTTTCTGTAAGTTTTATGGAAGAACATAGTTTACATTGGAGATAAAAATGTAATTTTTTTAGGTTGCTGGATTACAAAAAATAATTTTTTATAGACTTCTCCATTCTGGGAAGCCTTCTTTTTTTTTAATACTCCCAAGAAAGATAAAGCCTGAAGAGAAACCTCCCCTTGCATTTCTCTGGTTTGAAACTGGTTTTTTTTTTTTTTGAAATGTAAGATGATTGTACCCTAAGGAATGCAAGGCTTTGTGTTGAAGGTAACACTGCATGCAGTCTACAAACTAACAAAGCAGACAATCATAACAGAGAAAAGCAAAAATGTCAAATGGAACCTCCCTGAATTTATTTGCTAATGGCAAGCTAGAAATTTCTGTTTTGTGCCAGTAGTATCTCATAAAACATTCCAATACATTCTTAGAACATGGGATTAAAAACATTATGCAAAAGATCATTTAACTAATCTGAAACCTCTGTGTGTGGTAACTGATACAAATCTGTGATGCAGTTGAATTTGCCCCAGAAAAATTGTTGAAATCTCAATGTGTGTTTCCATCATTAAAAATCCCAGGCCAGTAGATGACACACTTGGTTTAGCTTTTCCAAAAATCAATAGTAACTTTCCTTTTGAAAAAAAAAACCCATGTGAGAACAAATAAAACACAGCATTTCTTCTAATTGTGAAACAAGTAATTGCTGATGTGATTAAAGTTCTCTGTATCCAATTCTTTTAAGATATCTGTGAGAAGAAGAGTTTAGTTACAGGACCTTTGGTGGCCATCTTGCAGTTTACTCACCCATCTCTTGCCTGGTACTGCAGACTCCTGTCCCATATTTTTCTAACTCTATGGTCACAGTTTTCAAAGCATTAACATCTGTTTCTGCAAAGCCGAGGTAGTTATAAGAACCCATATTGATTACATTCTTGATAGTCCTTCCTGTAAACCTGTAATTAAAGCAAATTTTGAACAACAGTGCAATTTTCCTTCCAATCCCAAATCAAAAGAAAAAAATCCCAAAATTTTTCCACCAAATTTTGTTCCAGTGTCAAATTCCTACTTGTGAATTGACAATCCTCATATTCTAACAGCCCAAAAGTTTTTTTAGCCTTCCTCTTTTCCTTACTAAGTACTTCAAGGTCAGAGTGCTTTCTAGAAGCTACACTGTAGATGGCAATAAACTGGTGTGGGATCACTGGCTGCTTTTATGGATTTAAATAAACAAACAAACCTATGACTTTACTTAAGGAACAACTGAGAGACATTAATTTTTCAAGCAAATTGTCAACTGCTTTCATTAAGTCACCAGTCTTCTCACACACACACAGAACTTAAAGTTGATGAAAATATGGGAAACACTATGATACATTCTCAATAAGCTCAAATATAGCCGACCTACACATTGTCTACGCTGTGAATTCCCATAGCTGTGTAATTCAGCTGCATTACACCAAAACTTTCAATCTGCTTAAAACCCACTGCCAAAGACTCACAATGAAAGCAAGAAGCCACATTCATGCAGTGCAAAAAATTATGATATAAAACCTAAATGAGGGACAAAACCAATTTTGTTGTAATATTCAGAGTCAAGGTCTATTGTTATAAATGGTGTGTGAGGAGTCTTGTGCTGACACAGCCAAACCCATTTGCAACTGAGTTGGAAATCTATGCTGAATTTCCAAACAAATACTCAGAAGAAAAGGGTCAGATTGTCAGCATGGTGCTGACTGCAGAAAGAAACATGCTGGTGGATATTAGACAAGGATCTGGACACAATTTTGTGTGCTTTGCAGAGGTGTCAGGAGTATGCTCACGAGGCTGAGAGCAGCAGAGTGTAAGATGACTCACCTAAATGTCCAGTTGTAATCATCTGTAACACGTTCCATGAGGTCAAACTGTGGCCCAGGGACACTGCAAATGGGACGGTTCCAGTTATCCCGTATTCTCAAATAGAGGTTCCTGGTGTAAAAGTTCTCAAAATCTTGATAAAGTGGCACAAAATCCTGGTTTGAAAACATGCACAGGGTTATGTTGCTGTGAAAATATCTCCTTCTGTACCTAAGTCTTTCCTATTAACAAGGAAAAACTGATTCATCAATAAACAGAGAGTCATAGCAGCCACATGGTCCTGTGTCACTTACAACTCCAAACAGCAATAGTGAATACTTACTATAATCCTTTTAAAACACAATGTTGTATTTCTTAGAGGGTAGAGTATTTTGTTTCTGTTTAAAGATTGGGGGATTTTTGGTTGGTCAGTTGTTTTTTTTTTTTTAGGTAAACAAGTTGGTCTAACTCTATATATACTGAGAATTGGAAATAGAAAAAAAAAAAATCAAGATTCTTTCACTTAAAGAAACCAATTGCTTCAAACAGCATTTTTCTATGTGTGGATCAGGTTGCAGAAAAGTAGGATAAACAACACACTACATTTCATGAAATGCTGGATACATAAGACAAAAGCTAGTCCAATATATGTGATTTGGGCCTAGGGTGGAGATCCACTTAAGACAATTTGTTTGGTTGAGAATGAATGAATATCCATGGATTTTACTTGGAAATTAAATTTAAACGCAGCTTTTTCTTTATATGAAGCAGCAATATATATCCATGTTGAGCACTGCATACAATAAACAGATAAAATAACATGGCATGCAGTTAACATATGTGGGAAAATTAAATAAACATGCAATCCATAGTGAAGGACAAAAAATTTAATTGGCACAACTGGAATTAACAAATGGCCAGATCATGAAGTGAATTGAAAGTGATATTTCAAAATCTAAAACAGGAAACAATTTCAGGAGTTTTATTTGCAAGAGAAACAGTAAAACTCCTCATGTTTTTCCTTCATTATGCCAGGTGTTACCATAAATGATGAATCAAACTGCACAGAGAAGGAGGAGGAACAAAAAATTTTAAGCAAAGTTGGAAGGCAGTTGATCTTGCTAAAATGCAAGTTTCACTTGGAACTGTATGGGGTGAAAAAATGTTGGGAGTTACAAGAATTCAATTATAACAAAATTAGAACTTACTCACAGTGAAAGACAGCATAAGATAGCCAGATGGGACAAAGGAAAATTTGGGTTGAAGAGATTTGGAAAGATGATATATTAAACAATAAGGCATTTATGAATTTTCTTTTTCTGTGGATTGACTTAATAAACTGAGATTCTGTTTTGCTGAGAGTATTATGGCACTCTTAGAATGAGGTGAACATGTCCCTGGGTAAAAATGATGATTTTACATAAAAGTAGGTATATAATCATACACATGCATACAACTCCACTGGCAGGGTGTGTCACTCCTCTCACCCCTGCGCAATGCTCTGTAAAATGAAAGTTGTCTGCCTTGTAACTCTCACAAGTTGCTGTAAGTCACTTACAACCAGAGGAAAACTCAGCTGTGGATACAGAATGACTTTTTCATACATACTTTTTGTTGTTCTCTCTCCGCAGCAATGTTACGCTTTTCTAGTCCCCAGGCTCTCATAAAATCTCGCAGGTAGCCAAATATTGTTCCCACTGCAAACCCCACGAAAGTAAAAACTGCAACATACATTGGTGCCTGTTCAAAGTGCTCAATAAATGTTTTTTTGTAGAGGGTTCCGTTTGACACTCCATTCTTCTGAAAAAACAGAAGAGAAATTTCTGATTAATACATGTAATCTCATCAAAGCTTTGACCTTGGGGCAAACCTTTTTCTGTGCTAAGGAGAGGCATTTAGACCTCACACTATAGATCAGCTAAAGAGGAGGACCTTTAACACTGCAGCTGCCACTGACCACTACAAGTATCTTCCATTTTCCCTCCTCTCATGTCCTCAGCTGCAGGTGTCTTCAACACCACTCCCTTGTCTATTTTGAAACATATGAAACTTATGAAAGATTGGCTGTGTATTATTGTGCAATTGGACAATTATTTCAAAGGTGATTAAATGGAAACCACAATACTCTGTCTTGCAAGAGAGCACTATAAAAAGGGAAGGGCAGCATTGAAAGCTCACCTACACTATCCCTGACTGCTTCTGGAAGTCTTGAGTAACCAACCCATTGCAGCAACTAACCTATATAAAACAAATCCTGCCTAAACCAGGGCAGCTTTGCTGTGATGTTCTCCAGACCTGAGAGAGTATCCAAAGCAGTTATGATCCCTGCCTTCTGTTTCTCTTCTGATTTCACAAATGCTTTTAATCCTATTTTCAGTAACATCTCCCCTAATTCTAAGGCTACTTAAAACAAAATAGAGAAGAGGAAAAGTAAAGAAAAAAACCTAAGAAGACACACAGACAGCCTTGCTGGTTGGAATCAGTGATCCCATTGTGAGCAAATTCTAGAAATTTACAACAGTGTGTGGACAAAATATTTTGTCATTAAAATATATCAAGATTTTATTTTTTAAATTAAAGAAGCTAAGTTTTTCAGTTGCTATATTCAATAGGCTCATTAGACTGTTCTTTGGAAGAGTGGTAACTCCCTTATTTCTGCAAAACATGATAGCCTTTACAGTTACTGTCTAGTAACAGCCAATCTGCTAATCCAAAATTAACAAAACATAATCCAGAAAAAAAATAGTGCCCTGTTAAAACAAGCCAAAACCAACCAAACAAATACCCACGACATATATTTTGACATATTATAAAGCAAAAGTGCCAGCATATGAAGAAATACCATTAACACATTTCTGCCTGTGGGAAGGATGAACTAAAAATGTAGATTACCTTGTTATGTAATGTAGCAAGCTGAACTAGAATATTCATATCAAGAACAACTGCCAATTCACTATACTTGTAAGGACAGAATATTATTGATCTTCATATTGCATTAAAATGTCTTTACCCTCACAGGATTTAGATTTCTGTTGTAACTTGCTGGTCCAATCACTGGATTGCCCAATGGTTTTGGAGGAGAAAAAGAAAGTAAAATAATAATAATAATAATAATAATATAAAAAAGCATTGTTGGGCACAAGAGAAAAATAGAAAGGCTGTTAAGGAAACTTTAAAAAGAAAAAAAAAATTCTGGCTGGGCTGAACAGAAACATATTTAGACTTTGGAAACACTTACTGCCCTGCAAGGGAGAAGGAATGCAGGACTGGCTCTCACCATGTGAGGGAACACCTTTGAAGAAATAATACACATGCACTCCTACCTCAAGCTAATTGCTCTTTTAGGGCAACCTATTTACCATGAAAAACATTTTATGAGTATGAGTTAAATACATGGTGAAGTCAAATTTCACATGAGTCACAACAGCTGTGTGCACATAGTGATGAGATAAAGCAAATATTTCAGAAAGGATTAAGCTCAGTCCTATTACTTTACATTTGCCATGGGCTAAAAGCATGTTTATGGTCATCTGTGGAAATTCAAGTGGCATTGTAGTTTGATGTTCTTGAATCAATTGGCATCAAGCTATGATGATGTGATAATGCACCTGAGCCCGGAGGAGAGAGCTATGATGTTTCTGTTCATTGATTTTATTAAGAAACACTTCATTGCTGTAAACCTTATTGGTGAAGGGACAGGAAGGCTCCTATCAGACTTCTGCACTGTAACATCCTTCTTCCACAATAAAACTGTGCTGTTGTGGAACTCTCATTTTAGCAGGTGCCATTTGATGCAGTCAGTGTGACACAGTATTTAACCAGGTAACCACTCTCACTGTCCTGAACACAAACAGCTGGAAGGAACAAGCATAGATAGCAGTGAAGCATGAAGAGTGTGCAGCCAGATCTGACTCACATTCTTCAGACCACGAAGGACAAAACCCAAGAGTCTTCAAACAGTTGGTATAAGGTTGGGAGAACAAATTCAGAAAACACAGTGACACCTTCTCTAAAAATAAAGTGAGGAAAACAAAGAGTATTTAAACCAACCCTAGAGTCCCACAAATAACTAAAGAGAGAGCCTCAAGAAAGAATAATCAAAACAAGTGGATTTGCTGCTTCTGGAGAGTGGGAGAGTGGTAGTGGGGATGTTTTTGTGCAGCATTTCTGATCCAAGTCATGAGTGACTGACTGAATATCATGTGGATGTTCAATTTCAGCCAGTCTAAATTGGCTGAATTGGTCAGTGAAGCAATGGCTGTCATTTTGCACTACATTACTGTTGACTTTTTCTATGTTATCATAAAGTTTTATCTCAGAGGAAGGAGGTGGATTTGTAGACTGTGCTTTAGAACAGCAGCTATACAGTGAAGGGAGATGTAATTCAACTGCTGCTGGCACTGAAATCAAATACAGCAGATTTCCTACAAATGCCTGAAACCATTCAGAGATCATTAGTCACACCATTACACAGCAGCTGCTCTGCTGAATTATGTCTTATTACCTGTAATAACACCAGCAGTAGACAGAACATTTTCTACTCCATACCTTAAACTGTAGCAATTGGTTGGGGAAAGATTCTAAAAAACATATAAATCCTTCCAACTTTAGCAATTGGTGACTTTGAGGTTTTATGACTCTAAGATTGTCTTATCACCTTGTAACAGTCATCAGGGGATAACTATGAATGTGTTCATCATTTTTGAACCTAAAAATATTGGGGAAATAAATTGTGACTTTTGATAATTAATTTCATCTGTAAAAATACGTTTCCTTGTTTATAATGAAATTACCTGACAGTGTCATGACAGTTTACTTTGACTGCTGTGCTTTCCTACTCAGTCAATTACACAACTCATAATTTTCTATACTTTAGTAAATTCTGCCTCTCCATTTGTCTCTTCCCAACCTAGAAAAATCCTAATCTATATAATTCTAGTCCAGTCTCCGTGTCCTTACATGGATATAAACTCCAAAAAATAAATAAAAAAGTTCTATATTTTCATGCTCAACTTTCTCTTCACTCTGCAAAAATCAATAAAACCTTTTCGAGATGGAGAGGATGAGAATTAAAATTGCATACCCCACTTTAGGGCACAGTAGGGATTTATACATCTGCAAATGATGCTTTGTCTTCTTTTCTGTTGCTTTTTAAAGACTGTTAACATTCTATTTGCCTCCTTGCCACAGTTTACAGTTTCACCTCTTATGATTACATATATGCTTCCTCAGTTGCAAAAAGACCAAATTAATAGAACACTGCTGTTTGTGCATTTTTGGGACCATTTTCCCTTCCAATTAATTATTTGGTTTTTATTTAGACACCTGCAATTTTTTTTCTGATCTTTTGTCAACATTATACAAACTACCAACGAGAAACTTCTCCAGTGTTTCTTGTTCAGACCTATTTTTTCAGCAACTTGAAGAATTCTGTACTGTCAACACATATTGTCATCTATTTCTCCTCACCCCTTTTTCCACACCACTAATGAAAATATGAGAACACATGTGCAAAGAATGATCCCTGGGGGACTCCATTCCCTGCATTTCCCTCGTTAGCTTTTCAAAAAATTGTTTATTTGTAACCCCTAATTTCTCAAAAAATTGCAAAAAGGGCAACATAAACAGCAGCCCAGAGTTACTCAGCAACTTCATCATTGTCTTCCTTTAAAAATCTTGAGTAAATACCTCTTGTGGATGCATTAATCCACAATTTACTGGCTTGCTTTAAAAAATTCTGCTGGCATCTCAAATTAAAATAGTTTCCCAGTGGCCTGCCACAAAGTTCATTTACCTTCTAGGCACAAATGCAACATAAAGACACTCAACACAGAAAGGCAATGGGTGAAATTCAGAGAGAATGGATGTTTTACCAAGGAGTTTTACAAGTCTAGGATTTCATCAGCTTCTTGGAAACCAAAAGTGCAATCAGGATATGCAACTTTTGTGTGCTGATCCTCCTGATCCTCTGCTTAGCTGGTTTTCAGTGAGATACTGCAGCAAGAGAATTCCTTGCAGCAAGATTTTGATGCCAAGGAAGTCCACAGGAGTGATGGCAAAGCACCAAAGTCAGCTTTAAGTGCAATACCTCTTAGATTCCCATATTCCCATTAGCTGTAGAATTTCAAAACTCTCCCCTAATGAAGAACCCCTTCCAAAATGCCTTCAGTTTTTCAAATGGAGAAATCAACTCTCACAACAAATCTCAGAGTGCTATTAGAAAGGACATCAGTATAAAATACTGAATATAAGGGACACACTTAAAATTTCAATTTTAATTGAAAGAGTTTGCTCTAACAATAATGTAAACTCATCTTGAAGTCTATTAAACACACTTCTGGCAACAACTTTACAAGTAATAGCTACAATATACATTTTATATATTTTCATTAGCAAAGAAAAAAATGACAGCTATGCAATAGCATGAATAATACTTAAATATTTGTTCACACCACTGTTAAAATTAGGAGATAATTTTTCATTGCATTCAGGTCCTGCAGCCCTTGGAATTGTGCTGATTGGCATGAGCCAAATTTGCATCAAGGGGAGAATGAAGAATTGAACAGCACAGAGTGCCACAGTACCAAACCTGTGTGCTGGCCATGAGTACCTCCCCAGCAAAGAGGCAGCCATGTATGCTGGGTGAGTGGAGCTGTATCAAAGAAACTGAGACCCAAAACCCCAAGTTTTCATGCAAATCTGTCCTACAGAGACACAAGCTCTAATTAAATATTCTCCTGCTATTACATCCACTTCCAATATAGCAGCAGTAGGTGCAGATAGGTATATCCCTGAAATAAAACTACTGCAAGAACAATAAAGTCTTTGTCTTTAAATAAAAGTTCCCTGCCAGGAATAAAATCTGATCCAGAGGTGGATGTAACTTTATGTATATTTCTGGATCAGATTTTATCAAGTTTTTTTATACAATCTATTAAAAAACAATGCAAGCTGACTGATCTCCATAATGCTTCCCATACAGATATGCATATGAAGAGAGAGGTGTTGAAAACTGTGAACCCAGTGACAGCCACGTTTGCCCAATATCTGACAGGCCTACAAGATGAGAGTGAAATCTTCAGCAAATTAGGACACTGTGCTCCTACAGCAAAAAAAAAAAAACAAACAAGCCATGAGAGGATAGACATAACTGCTAATGCAACATCTGATTGCTTGCAGACAGTTTGGTTCTAAATAGATGTTTCCCCCCCAGCATTTGAAGAGCATCTGGGACAGGACCCTAAATGTAGATGATTTTAGATGTCCTAGGATGTGTGAGAAAGCCACATGGGAAAGAATATAAATATCTCCATAAATAATGACATAAATGAGTGACAGGATCTACAGAGGCCTGTAATCTTCTGGAGCACTACAGGATTCCATTTCAGCCAAAGAAAGGCATGGTCCAACTGAATCCCACTTCGCACTTGCCACTGGACAGTCACAATTTTAAGGGTCTGGTGTGCAATTCTCTCTCCTACAGATCACTGTCACCAGAGAGCTGGGTCCCAAAGAATAAAACTGTCAGGTTCTTTGCAAACTCACCATGTTGACTGTCACAATTACTACATTTTCCCAAAATCACTTAGGGGTCCATTAGACGCTGGAGGAATCTGGGTGACTGTGTGCAGTTCCCAGGAGAAAAAAAAGGAAATTGAAATTATGAAAGCAGAAGTTCCCTGTAATGAATATACTACTGACACAAATTTAGATTACTTCATAAATCTGCCCACTTACTGGCAGTGATATCCTTCACTTCAAATGAATGATTTCTTTTCTGTAACAACACATTTCAGATCTTATTGGCTCAAGTTTCTAAACCATAAACCAAAAAGAGCTATGCGGGGAATTCATAGATTACTGAACTATAAAAACAAGACTTAAATTAAAAGTAGTTGTGAAACTTCTAAGTTTCTAACTTCGAAATTAACTTATAAATGCTAAAATGAAGGTTATTGCCTCTTGCAATGTGAGAAAAGCCACAAGAAAGTGGCTACAACACAAACTACAAGTAGCAACCAAGCCAAAAAAAGCTTTGGTTGTTATTAGTGTGCCTGCAGAATCCTTGTTTAGACTGATGATTGATTTCTACTGAAATTTCAAGGAAAAAATATACACCTGGTAGTAATACAATCAATAAAGACTAAGAATAAAATCTCCAAGAGAGTCCAGAAGGTTTAGGAAATATAGGACACCCTTAAAATAACTTAGGAAACCAGGTACTCTTGAACTTGCAGGGATTTAGGGTTTAACAATTCAGAAACTCTAAGAAGTTCACTCCCTGTAAACAGCTATTAAATGCTGCTTGTTGTGCTGTTTGAGGTTTGTTAGAAGGATGGGTCTTCACCACATTTTCACAAGCATCAGGCTTTTCATTTGTTAATGAACTGTCATCTAATTGCTGACTAAAAACTTGGAGCCTCTCTTCAAGACAGCACACTAGAGGCAAACACCACAAAGGTATGAAAAGACAGGATCTTCACCTTCCAGACTTGCCTAATCTTTTCAGCTGAACACAAATTAAACTACAACATATTAATCTTGCAGCAATTCTTTCAGCATCAAATACAAAAGTCTTGCAATGACTATGGCTGACTATGACATTAATACTATGAAAATACAGATGTGAATGACAAACACATTAGACTATACTGTGAACTGCTGTTATGTAATCAGGATAAAAATACTCATTTGGTATAATTTTCAGGCTAACACTTTACTCTGATGGTAAAATGAAACTTTTGATTGCAATATAGGAGGTTGGGAGGATGCAGAAGACTTTCTCATAAATAACATTCAGGAAGAACATTCAACAGTGGCAAGGGTTCCAAACAAGAAGAAATATAAACTTAGAAAGTACACATTTTATCTTAGTTTTGTAAGATTTTATTAAGATATTTATATTAATTGTCTTATATGATATATCAGAAATTCTACCACTGCAAACATTATTACAGGCAGCATGCACTCCACCATCAATGAATGTTTAATTTCACCTATTAGGAAACTGCCTTCTGTGTGCAATTTTTGCAAAACCTACAGAAAACATCAGCAGGTGTTTTCATCTTGCATGAATTTAGTCCAGCAGGCAGAACTGCACATTGCAGAATGGCCACAGTGCTTGTCAAAAGAAAAGCCACCTGTAACTCTTTATAGCACAGAAGCTTAGACTGATGCACACAGACTCAGGACAAAACCCAGTTGCAAACCATGAAAATGCAATCTGATGAAGGGGAGAAAAATCATAGAAAACACTATTCTGAACTTCAAGGTTCATAAATTGCAATGTAAACCATATCAGCTACACCCCAATACCAAATAACTAAGGAACTTGGATATAACAGGACACAGGGGATAAAAAAAAAAATGCACAGCAAACTCTTTTCCCAATGGCTTTACATTTGTACATTCAAGCAATAGTAAGAAACACTAGAAAGAAAAAGTAACATGATTGTCTTATACAGCTGTAATTCTCCTATTACTCCCAGAAACTTCAAAGTGACTCAATGTAAATAGGAAGGCAAGAGGGCAAAGATGGAGCTTAATAATTTTAAATTATTACAGACAAAACAATGAAGTTCACTACCCAGAGAAATACTTACAGACACTAAAAGGTATTTCCTAACCTCACAGCAATTACAGAGCAGAAAGTCAGGCCTGTGGAATCAGAGAGAAGTGGATGAAACACCTGGGTTACAGCAATCCCCACACGGTGGTGTCAAATTGCAGTGTTTGCTATGATTTCCAAGGCTTAGGGTAAGTTACAGCAGTTATACTGCTTAGCTGCATCAGAATATTTCCTGATCATCCAAATCCTATGGCTTTGCCTTTAAAAATACACAAACAAACAAACAAGATTATAATGATGAAGTGGTATCACTTCAAAGGCTGCCAGTTTCTGCGCATGACTGGTGATGATCTGCTATCAGAAGTGATCTAGAATTTAGAAATTAATCCTATGGATATCATATACATTTTTGATATGAAACTGTTTATTAGGATGATGACTGTAATAGTGTAAAGATTCTCAAGACATGCTAACCAGATTGCTAGGGATTTTGCCCAGTGTGGATTCTGAGTTAATACCCACATGATGCAATCCACCAACTCCTACATATTTCCTACACAGTGACTTTGACCAGAAAATGTTTTAGTTACCTATCAGATTCCTCTTCATGCAAAATTCCCTTGTGGAGAAAATGCTTCATCTTCTGCTGTAACTAGCATAATGAACCCTCATTGGATCCCTGACCTTTCCCCATTATATGGCACAACAGCTTCAAACAGGGCCAGGATTTTGCATAGATTTAATAATGAGTTTAACACACATTCCCTATCAGAATGGAAGTGGCCATGGATGCTGGATCATGCCAAATAAACATACAGAACCAGTCTCAGGCCATTCTTAGCTCCTAAGAGTATAGCACCAGTTTGGATAAAGACTTCTGGAAGGCACAATAACCTTGTTAAAGGAGGACAAATGTATTCACACTTCTTACCTGAAAGCTGCATATCATCAGGATAATTTGCACATTATTTTCCTGATTCTGAGAGTTATGCACAAGTAAAGCTGAAACTGTGTGCCTTCCAAGACATTCCTATGATTGCAAGGAGTACCATAGCATATTTCAAAAATGTGATGAAAGAGAAAGTCATTGCCAATCTTGTTAATGCAATCAGTTTAGCTGGATTTATGCTACCTCCTCCAAGGTAATTAACTACTTTGAAATGATATTTAAATACAAATATCTTGACATACCACAGATGGAGAGGAGCGAGAGAGAGAGAGATAAGAAATTCCATAGCAAAAATCCCCAACAGAGAAAGCAGAATTTCTCATGAACAGCTGAGAAAGAGGCAATCAAATTTGTGCTGCTAGCTTGACAGACAGGGGGATTAAAAACTCAGTAGGAGGATGACCATCTGGGTAGGCAAGGACCACCTCTGAGTTGGGATAAGAATTCAGCATCAAAAGAGAGCCCTAGGGTGAAAAAAGACTCGGAATAAATTCAGTTAAGGCATAGCTTATAGGTTTGTAGGACAGAAGATTTCGAGGAAGGTGAAGACAATACCCATCCTTATGAACATGTCAAGAAAATTAATAGCTTGACACCTTCAAACACAATAAAAGATGTTTTAAGCAAGAAGACAAAAACTCATTTAGCCAATCATTAGGCAACTTGGTAGCAGTGACCATGGCTAATTAAAGCCAGTTGTCCTACACCAAAGCCAGCATCACAACCGGTACATGTGATCAAATCTCTGCACCATTTAATTTAACAACACAATGAAGGCTGTCAACCCACCTATCATCAAAGTGTCCTCAGACTACCCCAGTCTAGAGTAACCCAGATTCACCAGCTTGTTCCCTAATGTAGAAAAGCTACATAGTTTAACCAGTGACAACCAATTACCTTTTTTTTTTTTCATCTAAAAATCTACAGAAGCAGTAACATCCTGGTCTAGCTATTTTTTTTTTTTAACTATCAGGAAAAGTGGTTAAGTAGTGCCCACACCTACACCTATGAGAAACTCACAACTGGATGCTTCCAGGTACAGCAGTTCTGCAAGAGGCTCTCTCCTCTTCCCACCAACTTCAATTTCTGCCTGGTACTACTGGAAACGATGATCTTGGCCTATATGACTTCTTAATTGCTATTTAATTGTTATATTAATTAACTATTATTAAATTGACTAATTCAATCAGAGTTCAAAAAATTTCATTTTACTTCAATTGCTTGAAGATCAATTTAAAAAATCCAGAAATAAATCGATGCTTTTTTTTAAAGTGCATTATACACTGAAATGCTCTTTCTAAGTTGTTCCAGTAATTATCTAAGTTATAACACTGAACATGAGACCTGATGGCTTTCACTCCTCTGAACCTTCTGCACCTATCCAGGTTTGCAGAAATGCTCTCCTCAGATTTTACGGCAGCCTAGATACAGACAAAAAGGGAAGTCCTCACCCCACCAGGTACCGATTTTCACCAGTGGATCAATGCCTACCTAGAGGTAAACACCTAGAGTCTGTGGTTCTTGGCTGAAAAGACAAGGGTTAGGAAAAAGGAGCACATGAGAAGTTCAAGAGACAAAAATCAGGTACAAGATTACTGAGGTAAAGGGGTTACTGAAGTGTTTTGATGTTTCAGCAAAGGAAGACACCTTTTCACATGTATAGCAAAAAAGTTGAAAATTAGTGTTTGAACATTCTTAACCTTTTTTTTTTTTAAAGAAAGCAATGGCCTTCTCCCTCATGTTACCTCTCTATCTGCAAGTACCCATTTACAAAAGCTTTTTGGGCTCACAGAGCAATGTCAATTAAATCTGATTAGACCTTCAAGATATCAACTCTTCTAAAAGCTTCAGGAAAATGTGATCTTGACAGTGCAAAGGGATCCAAATCCCTGAACTGAAGGACAGACAGCAATAACTTGGCTCTTTAGCCGTTCTTGGAGTGAATTACACAAGCACAATTGTAATAACCCATGAACCAGCATCTCTTTAGGTCTGAACAAGGTTCAGCACATTCTGCCTCTTGCCCCTCTGGAAAGAAAGGATGTGGTAGGCAAGCTGGGATGTTCCAGGGTGGTGGAAGATGCTGGATATGTAACAACATGAAATCACTGCTTGTGGGGAAAAAATGCTTACAGGCATTTCACAAGTCTTTCTCTTACCTCCATTATTATTTCCTCCCATACTGCCATGGGGCAAATTGGAAGGCAATACTCAAAACATTGTTGCACTTTGGAAGTAACTTCAGGAGACATTAATAGTGTATTACCTCAAAGTTTTCATTTATACTGATCATAAAATGGTAGTAATCAAGGGACTTAGGAAAAGCAGGAAATGGAACAGCAGAATCACAGATTTCAGGTGAGCATAACTGTACCCAGAAGTAGCAAGTATTGCTATAGGAAGCAACATTAAAAGTGAAAGGAGTTAGAGAAAAAACAGCCATCTCTTAAGAAAATCATGTTAAGGGCAGAAGGACAAACCACTCTAGAGCTACTAAGCAGTACTAATGCAGGTCTCAGCTGAAGTGCCCATCCAGCTTTTTGAGAAAGCAAAGGTGAACCAGATGGAGAGGACTGGGAAAAGAAGCATAAAGTCTGGTCAAGTGAGTTATGAGGAAAGAGTGAACAAATCTGAATTGTCTGGTTTAAAGAGAAGAGAAAACCCTAATGACTGCAGCCTAAGAGTCTTCAAACCTGTAAAAGATAACTACAAAAGAAAGACAATAATCTGTGCTCTGTTAAGCATCAATATGCTTAAATTACACCCAAAGTGATCTAAATCAGATATTAGAAAGAACTTTGTACTGATAATATCAGTTAAATCTGGATCTAGAGCAATGGAGGTGTTTAAGGTGGTTATAAACCTCTAGTAGGGACATTTTATGTGAAGACAAAGCTGATATTGTCTATCAGAAGACAGAAGAAAACAGTGCTGTCAGTCTTAACAAAACCCCAAAACACAGTGACACATCTTATGAGGTAAGAGGCTCCAGAAAAGCCTTCAAGATATTCCAGTAGAAAACCAGCCCCGGATAAAAGTGATTTGCAGAAATAGACTAGATAACATCTCAAAATTCTTTTACGCCTCATGTCCTATTTTCCTACTTACCTCACATTCCTAAATGACATGAAATGTGGAACAGAAATGACTGAGAACTGCAAAAACAGCTGGTACATATTTTCAGAGGGTAAAATGTAAGCAGATAGAAAGAACCTCTGATTCAGACATGCTGGAAGAAGGAAACAGGTATACAGACTTCCTGCTTAAAATTAAATTTATCAATCAAATTTGGGAAGTACAGAGATACAGCAACAACAGTTGGCAAAGCAAAGACTGGCAGGGTCATCTAGAAGGATCTAGAAGCTCTGATCAAGAAGACACTCTCCTGAGCTACCAGATATGTTTCAAGAGCAACAGAAGATGCCTAGACACCAATCTGATTTCTTGTCAACACAATCCAAAAGCAAGGCTCATGTAAATGGAATGTGGTTTTAAAGCCCAATAAAATGTAATGATTTTAAAATACTAGTAGTCTCTTACTTCTGAAAGAGAGAAGTTACTGCTGAAACTTATACATGATAAGCAAATTAACTGTAAAAGTTCACAGAGAAGATAAAGAAACTTTTTTTTCAGAAGACTTCATGTTTTACCTCTACCTTCCACATCAGAAAAAAAACAAACCAAACAACCCAAAATACAAACCTGAGCATAAGAGAAATATTGTGCCCTTCTATAATGACTGCTACAAATGTATTTCTGCAAAGAGGCAAATAATGAGCAATGACAAAAGGTCCCAGTTTTCTCTTTCAACTGCAATGGAGAGAGGTCTCAAATTTGTTCCAACAACTTCAGTTTGTCCAGGAACTCCCCTGAGAGATGAACTACATACTTACAGCCTACCATCCAGTAGAGAAAAATATAATTTACTTGTGAAAAATGTCCACATATGCAAAATGATCCCAGTAGCCTGTTCCATGGTAGAAATCAGTTAATTAAGAATGAATAAGGTTGAGCTACAATAGGGGAAAAATAAAACCAACCAACAAATTACCTGACATGACAGAAACTCTGAGCAAAATCTGTTCAAGGAGACACTCCTGTAGGGAAGTATTTAGAGATTTCAGACATAATGCTTTACAGTGAATTCTGAAACAATATTAGTATACTCTGATAACTCCTGAGTTTGTGTTCTTTCCCAGTCCATGGAGAAAGCTGGGCACTTCTCTCATACTCAATATGAAATTAATAATAATTAAGAAATTGTAAGTGCCCATCCTGACAGCTCCCTTATGGACCAATGGAATAACATCAGCCTGTGCAAAAGACATCAGTTGATACAAAATCAAGAATTGCAAGCAGGACATGCAGAACAACCATCATAATTCAAGAATATCCCCCTCTGAGGACCAAATTCATACTAGATAGTATTGTCTCTTTTTCCATCCCTCTTTTTTCTTTATTTTCATGGATCAAAGCTAATCTCTTAACGCTGCTGGAAGATAGCAAATATAGTAAAATACTATTTACACTTTCTACACCATAATTTTTTGCCTGCATTCTGCTTAGGAGGAAGACAGTAGAAGCCCTTGAACAAAACTCAGGTAGAGCTGCCCCCCCAGCAGGTGATGAGGTAAATCCACAGCCCCAGTGGGGAATGCAGCTAAAGGCAGTCTGAGCTCCCAAAAAAGCATGACTTGGTACTCAGGAAGCACAGCTGGGGGCACCAGAACAAGGCCCTAGAGAAACTTTGGAAAATGATGAACCTTGCTTCCAGAAAAACAGTTCCAGAGCCTAATCCCTGAAGTGCTCTATGAGCTGTAGCTTTAGGTCAAGAGAGAAGTGAATGAAAGGTTTCCACTTTTGGATGAAGGCAGTTCAGACTAAGCCCAGTGCTCAGTACAGCCAATCCATGGGGCTGTTGTGTAAAAATGATACAGAAATGTCCAGTGAAATGCAATGGCTTCCCCAAGAGACCTCAAAAGGTACCAGCAAAAAGTCATGCCAAATTTGGAAGAGCCAGACAAAAGCATGCCAAGAGATGACATCACTTCATATCAAATATTCTAAAACATAGATTCTTAAAGTACCTTTAAGGACTTTACTTAAAGGTCTGCCTTGACGAATGCATTTCTGCTTTATTCTGACAGAATTCCAGTAAGCCAAAGCATAGAGTAAAATACAGTATCCTCTGTTATTTGTAAATGAACAAAACAGATCAGAATTTCATTTAAAAAAACCTGACCAGTGGAGGAGTATCTATCAGCCAGAAGAGCCTTCCAGATTGGGATTCTATCAGCCAAAGAGTAAGGTTGGCTCCTACACCAAGAGAACTGAAAATGCAACAGACATTGCAGTGGAGATATAATGGAAGATACAGGAAGAAAAGATAATTATGCTTAAGGTTCAGATTATTACATAGGTCTTGAGTGGAATGGAATGTAAAATCTTTAAAGTATCTTCTCTCAGGTGCATCACACCATATAGATTATTTACATTAAAACAGAACATAACCTCTGGGGAAATAAATCCACGGCAGGAATGGAAAATATTTGACACAGGCATTCCTGCACTGTCAAGAGAGAGGATCACAGACCACAGAATTTTGAAATTATTTTCTGTGGGAGCCATTCCAAAAATCTGACCACTTAGTTTGCAAAGCTGAGTGGAATTATTTTGAAATTCTATATATGTTCCTTTGTCTCTGTAGTCAACTTGAGTTAAGTGCTAACAACTTTTTCCTGTGTTACAAATCTCAGTAGAATAATGTGGAAGCCTGGCATTCCTACACAAATCTTTACAATTCTATCCTCATTTCCCAAGATCCATCTCAGTCCCACACAGCCCTCAAATCTGCTTTTGCTATCTTACGAGGCATACTGCAAAGGACACCACATTTCCCCAGAAATACTACGATTTTGGAGCTAGAAAGAAAATTTTTAAGAAGTATATCTTTGAAGAATGTATGACAAAATGGATTAAAGCACTTTTACAGACTCAGACAAAGTGAAGAAAAGTATTGCAAACAGTTACAAAAGAGTTATAATATTCCTGATGGGAGTATAGACTAGAGCTGGCAGTAGCAGCTGCTCTGTTTTAACTAAACCTTCAGTCAACACTAAAGTATTTCATTTCTGAGTACTATATGCAAGTCAATACACATGCTGGCTGTGAAATTATTTGTGATTCGGCAGCTACCCACTTCACAGTCTTATTTCTTTGCTATTTGTGAAGAACAAAAAACAAAGCAAAAATAAATTCCTGTGAAAAATGCCAATCGCTTGTTTTTAAAGGTTTAAAAATTTAATAGTAATAAAATGGTTATAATTAGAGTAATAAAAATTTGGACAATTAGGATTTAGGACAATACAAGACAATAAAAAACAAAGAGTTATGGACGGTCTGAGTACCTTCTTCTGAGTAAAATAAGCCCGAAAAAGGACACTCGTTAACAGAGGATTAACCCTTAAAAGCAACAGCCTGTTGCATATTCATACACCTCATCCATGATGCATAAATTCCATTCAAACACAGGATTCTGTCTGGGCAGTGTCAGCTTCTTCCTCTGAATCCTGACAGCATCTTCAGGGCTGAGCGAGGCAGGAAGAAGTTCATTTCTTCTGATAATGGAGCAATAAATTCTTTTTCTCTGAAAGATTTAGGTGTCCTGGGGCTGCTATCGTGGTGCCAGTCCTCTCTTTTAAAAAAAAGTATCTTACATGGAATAGTTTCTATTTTAACATTATATTATAACCTAAAACTATATGTAACACACTACTTAAGAGAATTAATACAGCCTAACTTTCCAGCATAACACATATAATATTCATTTCAATATTTGCGAAAAGCCAATCATAAAACACGCCTTTTCCACAATTCCCTTCAGGACTGCAGTTGCTTGCAGATCTCCATCTTCCTCTCCTCGAACCACCCCACTCCTCCCTGCGCTTCCTCGCCGTCACCGTGGCTGAGCTCACCCGCCGCAGACTCAACCCGTCCACCTTTCACCTCCTCTCGCCTTTCCCCAGAGCCCGGGGCTAGGCCGGCACCCCCGGCGCAGCCGGCACGCCCCTGCCCCAGTTCTCACAGCGCATTTCGCTCCCTGCGGCGGCTGCACCTCCCTGCGAGCGCTGCTGACAGCAGCTCGGCCCGACCCAGCCAGCCGGACTCGCCGGTCCGGCCGCTGCTTTATCGGAGTCCCTCATTTCCAGCCGGCCTGGCCCCACTGGCACCGGGAGAGAGCTCTTCGTGCCTTCGCCAACGCAGATTGAGCTGAGCCGGGCTTGGAAATGAGGAGGAGTTGGTGAAAAACGCCAATCGCTTGGGTTTAAAATGTTAAAAGTTTCATAGTAATGAAATGGTTATAAATAGTAATATAATTAGAGTAATAAAAATTTGGATAATTAGGATTAGGACAATACGAGACAATAAAAACAAAGAGTTACCGACAGTCCGGGTACCTCTTTCTGGGCAAAATAAGCCCGAAAAAGGACCCACGTTAACAGAGGATTAACCCTTAAAAGCAACAGCCTGTTGCATATTCATACACCTCACACATGATGCATAAATTCCATTCAAACACAGGATTCTGTCTGGTCAGTGTCAGCTTCTTCCTCTGAATCCTGACAGCATCTTCAGGGCTGAGCAAAGTGGGAAGAAATTAGTTTCTCCTGATAAGAGAGCAATAAATTCTTTTTCTCTGAAAGATTTAGGTGTCCTGTGGCTGCTACCTCGGTGTGAGTACCTCATTCCTCTCTTTAAAAAAGGTATCTTACACAGCATAGTTTCTATTTTAACATTATGTTATAACCTAAAACTATATTTAACACACTACTTAAGAAAACTAAGACAGCATAATTTTCTAACACAACACATATAATATTCATTTGAATATTTGTGAAAAGCCAATCATAAAATATGCATTTTCACAAGTTGCAACAGTTAAACTGTGATTCCTTGTCCCCTCTATTGACATCTGAATAATTAAATATTACATTAAAAAAATTGTGAAAAATGCGTATTTACACGTTTATGTATTTTACTACCCATGCAGTAAATTAATTGACCATTAAACACCTTATATAGCAGAAATATAGTGCTAGGATATTCAGGGGATGTGGCTGGTGATGCTGTTTCTAGACTTGTGATAATTCCAAAACTGTAATGTTAAAATAGAAACTATGCTGTGTAGGATACTTTTTTTAAAGAGAGGAATGAGGTACTCACACTGAGATAGCAGCCACAGGACACCTAAATCTTTCAGAGAAAAAGAATTTATTGCTCTCTTATCAGGAGAAACTAATTTCTTCCCACTTTGCTCAGCCCTGAAGACGCTGTCAGGATTCAGAGGAAGAAGCTGACACTGACCAGACAGAATCCTGTGTTTGAATGGAATTTATGCATCATGGATGAGGTGTATGAATATGCAACAGGCTGTTCCTTTTAAGGGTTAATCCTCTGTTAACGTGGGTCCTTTTTTTCGGGCTGATTTTGCCCAGAAAGAGGTACCCGGACTGTCCATAACTCTTTGTTTCTATTGTCTCGTCCTAAATCCTAATTGTCCAAATTTTTATTACTTTAATTATATTACTACTTTTATAACCATTTTATTACTATTATTTATTACTAAAACTTTTAAAATTTTAAAAACAAGTAATTGGCATTTTCCACATAAATAAATGCTAAATAATTTGTAAAATAATTACAAATTGCTGTAGCCATGAGTGTCTCATTTCATGCTTGAGAAAGACATACTTAGAAAGTGGGACCTAAACCAAAGTGTTTGTTTATAGTTGTAACATGCTTGTAACATAAGCAGATTTGTATCCAGCTGATGATCACCCTCAATGTGAAACTAACCATTATTAGGTAAATTAGATATCAGGTAGCTTGAGAATTAATTTTTCTAAGGCAAAAGTGACCAGTATGCATAGATAAAGACCTGTTTCTGTCAGTGTTTGAGACATCTTTCCCTTTCAAAGCCTTGCATGTATATGCACTTTTTTATTCCTCCCAACTCCCCCACCCAACTGAATGCTCTTTTCAAAACTCAGAGTGTTTCAATGCACTGCTAATGCTTTTACCTACTCAACCGTAAAACCACTGTTGTTTATGAGCTCTGCTAAACCTTACATGTTGAGCAATATCAACTGGAAAAACCCTCCAAAATCACAAACTCCTATTCAATTTTGCAAATGTGAATAGATAAAGCACAGGTGTGTCAGCTTGTTTTAACCATGGCTAAATGAAGCTAATAAAGAAACAAGACTCTAGCATCTGCTTCAAGTTAAGAAAAATATTCCTTTATCCAAAAGCATAGAAAGTAACACTCGTTTATTTGCCTCTACCACAAGTTTCAGGAAATGGTGTCAGAAGATTTATCATCAGACTTGGTAAATATTTTTATCACCATAATCTCATAGATAAAGCTGTTTCTTATTCCAACAAGGTCCAGTTGGCAAACATAATTTGTTATAGATGATTGATGCCCATCTCTGTTACCTCTGCTGAAATATTGCATTGCAAACCCTGCAATTCCCTTCCACATTTTCCTGTGGAAAATGTCCTTTTTTGGGTTTTTTTTTGGCCATGCCATCTAAGTGGGGATGTAGCACAGCTAAGCATGCCACATACTGTGCAGTAGTGATTAAATATAGCCTTGAAATGTAGCCATAAATCAGGAAGATGTCCAGGGCTAGAAAAAAGAAATATAGGAATAAGCAGCAAACAGTGGAGTCTGAGAACAAATTATTGTCAGTCAACCGTGGTGGTTACTTATTGAGAAGTGTCGAAGTGCAGAGATGTTTTGATTAGCTTCTCCAGCAAAAAATCACTCAATAAAAAAAAGAAAAGTGAAGATAGTTTGAGAACTATCCTCTGTCAGTCTCTTTAAGCTATATTTTAAAGGCACAAGCCTTCTTGGATATCTGGTTAAAGCCTAAGAGTCTTTCCACACTATTCAAGTAATTCTGTGTGCCTGAAAAATAAAATATTCTCCTCATGGTCATGTTAATTTCAAGCTTGAAGTACTCAAAGCCCTCTAAAATGCCTGTCCATCAACCTCCAGCCTGAGCTCACACAAATTACCTCTCACAGAGTGAGAGGTTTGCATTTCTGTTTTTAAACTGGTGTCCTGAAACACAGCTCCAATGGGGATGGTGCTGCTGAGCAGGTGAGAGACTTGATCAACAGGAGGTGAACTGAAATCACACAGGCCTTGAGAACAGGAGAAACACCACCCAGACAACAATGATGGGTTTGGAACTGCAAAGCTCCAAATCTGATCCCCTTTGGATTTGGATCAGACTGCTCTAAAGATGAAGAACTGATGCCTGACTGGGTTAGAAGTGAATTATGGGAAAACAATAATGTTCAACATGAACTCAAGTTTCATCTCTTAGATAGACTGGTAGAACAGAAGTGTCCCATGAGAAATGACACCAAAACACGCTTCATTCTCACTTAGTAGCATCAGCTAGAACATGAGACAGGGCAACTGCTTTACACAATACTGACAAATCACTGATTTTTGAAAAAGTGGCACACTTGGATAAAAATCCCTGTGAATAAAGGTACCCTTAATAGATGCTGATCTTTACCAAGTATTTCACAAGCAGAGAACAAAATAAAGTGTCTTTATCTCAGAAAGTTTATGGACTAAAGGAATTCCTGAGAAATGCAATGGTAAGATACACACCATGCAGAAATAAGTTCAAGCAGAAAAAAAGAGAGCAGTGTGAGCTCTGGGAATAATAAATTTGTGGGGGTTTTACATGTGTCTCATGTTGGCTTTCATGCAAAATAAAGGAACACTCTGACAGAATCTTCTTTCTTATTTGGAGCATAGGTCAAATCTCCTTCCTGCTGCAGACTGCCCAGGTCACCGGAGGAATGAGTTCAAACTGCAGCTTCTATTTATTTCAGAAAAGGAAGGTGCTGGGCCTTTCTCATGTGTCCAAAAGCCTGCTCAAAGCAAAGAGTGGATGATATGAAAATGGCTCATGAGTTCACAAGCTGCTAAGGAGTTGACAGACAGATAGCATCACTATATACGTTTTGTTTCTTTAGGAAACCAGCCAAGATTTTATAATGCTACCATGTTGAAAGCTCAAACTATGTAGGTGGGGCTTTTCCTCTCATATAACACTCCTCTCCTCAATCACATACATTTCAGACACCTACAAAGTGTTCAGGGGGGAATAAAACCAAATATACCTACCTGAGGTTTTAAGAATCTGCATAACTTGCCATTGATTGAAATTTTGTTTCCTATAGATGTTAACATCTTTATAACAAAATCACAAGCTTACAGCATTGGTTCTCAGCAGGTACACATTGAAACAGTAAAAAAAGCCCAAGTCTCTGATAACGATCCCAAAAAACCAGATTGAAATCATGCTTCAATTTACTTAAATAAATCCATGCAATTCTCAGCCCACATGCAAGAATTCTGAAGGTCTTTGTTAAATTGAATCACAGACATAAAAACCTCCTAATGTTACCCCTTATCTCTGCAAATTTAAAATATTTTCTACATGTTGATAGGTAAAGCTAATTTTTACCTTCTGACTTGCTTGATTTAATTATGCTGTGTGGAAGCATAAGGAAATTAATACAAGATTTTCAAAAGTATAAATGAATGGATACTTTGGGTTGGGGACGAGATGGAAGCTAAAAGAGGTCCATTCTTGATCTGTCATATTTGGTCATACTATACTGTCCTACTATTACTAGTAGAGTGCCTGTTGACTTTAATTCTTGCATAAGAATCTGCATCTCCAGAGATCTATCTCTGGTGCAAAACCTACTGTGATTTCTTTACCAAATCATAGAGGTGATGAGGAAGACAATAAAAGGAAAAGATTTCTCTCACCTCAACAGAAATTTATTAAGAGCCAAGATGCTAATGAAGTGCAGAGAACATTTTGTTGGAAAGGAACAGCTGACCTGGTGTGCTTTGGAAGACCTTGTACAGACAGGGAGGTGGAATGGTCTTGCAGACATTACTTTAATGCTGAAAACTGCTGCTGTAACAGCAAATCCTCTGCTAGAGCACCAAGGGGCCAGTCTGTTCAGCTCCCCACCCTTACAATAGACATGTAGACAAAGGACAGCCTCCCTGAAGCCCTTCTTGGTGATGAATATCTTTGGGTCAAGAAATCCTAGTGTGCACAATTTTATTTCTTTACCTTTCACTGGTGAGTAAGAGATGCAGGGAGGTCAATTAATTCCTCTTCAGAGAGGTAATAAATTATACCTCTTCTTGGACAATAGGTTCAACCCAAGGTGAAACCAGATTTTATTAAAGGTGCACCTCCATTCCCAAAGCACAAGTCTCCTGTCTCTGGACACAACCTCATAATTATTTTGCTAACTTGCTAGTGCTCATAGCATATCCCACATTTCCCACTATGCACACCATTAATACACATCTGAAAATAGACACAAATTACAGAATTGGTACATTTTCTAACACTTGAAAACAAATTTTAACAAAGAGCAATTAGACTTGGCATGTATCAACATCATACTTATCTCAGAATGAAAAACAAAATGACCAACTTTTTTCTTTAAAAGTTGTAGATTTTGGCAAACGTATATTTTTTGTTTTGGAATCTGTACTTCCTGCTTGGTTATGGATAAGAAACAGATTTAAGAAGCAAAGGTTCTGACTTCAACCTGAAAAGACATTGTTAAAATATGTATTGAGAGCCAAAAAGTAACAACAGACAAGTCTTGGCCACATGGGATTCTTTCCAGATAATTTGATAAAGTAATTTCTTACTTGGGATGAAACTGGGTTTTACACAGAGAGAAATGAGAATCTGCTTTGGACCACTCCTTACTCCTTATTTACCCACAGATGCACCAATCCAATACTTAAAGGCTTATTTCCCCAAGAGTTTTTTGTAACCTAAAGCAAGTGGAAAGAAACCAAGAATAAGGCCCACAGGGGTGGATGACTGTGATTAGAAAAGAGGAAAAGGGGTGGAGATTGCATCAAAGCAGTTTGATGAAGAGTTTTGTTTCGTTTCTGTTCAAAATAGAACAATCAAAAGCCAAGAAGATTCCCCCCTTCAAGATTAACACACCCTTATATCTGCTAGAACCTCCCAGACACTTTTACCACCCACATATGCAAACAGACAAGCTGTTTATATAACAATGATGTGAAGAAAATATTGCAGAGGGGAACAATTTATAAGGACCCTTTTATAAAAAAGAGATGACTTCAAGAGACTTGCAGACACACATTTTGTGCCAGAGACAAAATAAAACATTCCCTCTGAGCATGACTGATGTTAAGAGATTGTTGGAAGTTCAAAGCTCAAACTCAGAAACTTGCATCAATATGATCTCAAAAAGCAGAGGAAACATGACTTTTCAAATGCTTTCTTGGACCATGGAAATGCCTTCAAAAAAAATCTTGTTCAATTTGAATTGTTTTGTAGTTTGGTGTTGGGACCTGTGTAGCACCCAAAGATCTGAGGTTGGTCAGCAGGAAATGCATTTGATCTGATCACAGGGCTGGGATTTTTTCAGGGAATGGCTGACAATGAGGTAAAATGTGACAGCCATAGGTGGTCCTAAATTCATTTCTCAGGTTGTATTTCCTGACCTCCAATGTCTCATGTAAATCACTAGTCACTGACACATGGCTGCTGGGACAGGGTGGAAACATCTGTGTCCTGCCCTCTCCGGGCAGCAGTGGGGCTGTTCTTCACAGATCTCCCCCACAACAGTGTGCATAAGAACCTGGCTGCAGCTTACCTTTACCTGCAGGAAATGCAACCTGCTGATGACAGGGGAAGAAGTGTTCCTTTCAGAAGACAAGCAAAGTTTTGTGGAAACACAACAAATGGGCAGGAAATGGAAATTCTAAGCTAGATTGAGGCATTCTCCTGCAGAACAGGCCCGGGAAGCTCAAGAACATATAAATTGGGATGCTGCTGTGATACCAGGTGTAAGCTGACAGCTTTGGGCTGTGAGATTAGGCAGGCTGAAGTCTCAGCTAGCTACATGTGAGTCACATAGAGAGATGTGTGGCAACTCTTTAGGCTGTATGAATCAGCAGCAGCAACAGGGAAGCAGAAACTCAAATGGAAATTCCTGGAGGAAGCAGAGTGCAGCATCATGGCAGCTGAAATGGCTCCAAGTCTCAGCTCTGCATCTCAAATTTGTCTTTCTATATTTCTTTTTTAGGTGGATAAACCCTCATGTCTTGGTAGGCTGATGGAGAAGACCAAATTTTTTGGAAGAGGGGGAAATGACAGAGCACATGCCTGTGCTTGATCAAAGGAATGAAGGCAAGGATACAGCTGAATGACTTCCAAAAACCCCCTGAGATGATCAGTAGAACAGATAAGGCATTACTATATTACATCTACACTGGATGTTCTAGAAATTCAAAATACCTCAGCTGGGAGAAAGACACCTGGCCAGGATGGGTTAAATATTACTTTGTTCTGAAGACAGGGGTGTATATAGATGGCATCTACCCTGGAAATTCAGCTCTTCACCTCACAGTTTTATACTGAAGGTATCTCACAGAATATTCTGGTCATCTATCTGAATTCATGTATCTTTAAGTGCAAAACACTTCAGTTCCTCTTCAGTCTGGCCCAAAACACTGCTGGTCCTGCTGCCTGCTCTCCTCCTTAACTGGCATTTTTCTTCCATATTCCATCCTATAATTCCATATCCATCCCACAATGACAACTCTCAGACAATAGCCTTGCAAAATTCCTGGCTGGGTCGCTTTCTCAAAGTATTTTCTGTGGAAAAATTAGCTGCCAGGAATGGCAGAAATTCTCTGGCTGAGCCACTGGTCATTGTAAGAAAATTTAATTTCCTGCTTTGCTGGTTAATGCCACAGTCCTTGCCACAACAAAAATCACTTTTCTTTAAAAGGAAAGTGAAAAACCAAAAATCCACAAGAGGGTTCATATGTCTATTGGCAGAGGAAACAGACCTGCATATCATGATGAATTAGGATCTTTATGGTTGTCTTGTATCCTATAAACCAGGATTTGAAACATCACTGCACACATGCAAAGAGCAAGCTGTGAGAGAGGCAGCATCATACTAAACATTTTTCTGGTGAAATCTGGTCAGATTTTATAGAAACTGTGGGAACATAACAGAAGACTGTTGAGGAGAATTATAAACATGCTGAAGTGATCTGCAGCTGAGGTGTAGAAAAACACATATACCAATCGTTGCTCAGCTTTGTGTGTTGGCTAAGGTCAATGTCTGTGTTTCAGTAAGAGGCCTGAGTTAGACTTACAGGCACTCAAACATGCTTGAGATTCCTTCCCTGCTGTGGAAAAGATCACAGCAGGGAGGTAATCTATACCTGTGACAGCCCCTGAAATACAGGTGAAAACAGCAGGTTCAGAGATCCTCTAGCAAGGACTGAGCAAGAACTGAGTTCTCTGGTGTCCCTGCTCATGTGGGTCTGCCTAGGTGCTGCTTTGGGGATCCCTAGTTTGAAAAGGTAATGGAAATAAACTGTTCTCATTTC
The DNA here is from genome assembly GCF_037042795.1 of Molothrus aeneus. NCBI lineage: Eukaryota > Metazoa > Chordata > Aves > Passeriformes > Icteridae > Molothrus > Molothrus aeneus. The sequence continues at coordinate 9,695,437 of NC_089648.1, forward strand.
ATTCAGTGTTCTGTGGTCATCCCTGGGTCCTGTATATGCCAGCTCACACAGAGACCCCAACAGGCCCTAAGCAACCATTATCTTATCATTCAGCTTATTATTCATGAACTTGCTTCTGCAATGGAACACATCCAGCCACATCCCTCACTGACATTGAAGGTAGAAGTTCCATTTCACCTCATTTCTGAAAGCCAGACTGCCACTTAAAGCTTGCAAAAGTAATTAATTCTCATGCTGAAGGGATGTAAACAGGCAGGCAATAGCACTAGCCACACCATGGCTTTCTATTACCAATTACTTCTATTGAACAAAAAAGCTGCTTGCCAGACAAATATTCATAGAAGCCCAAGTGAGGATCTGCATCAATTCCATCCATTTTTGGATCACTTCTGCTGACCCACCACAGAAATGCTGCCTCCTTGCACTGCAAGGTCACGGACTCACTGTGATTGGATGGCCTCTGTTTCATCTTCATATTTAAAAGGCAGGTCAACACCAAATTCCCAGCAGAGCGCTCAGGGTTTTGCCCAGGTGAGCCCTGAAAGGCTCCATATGTCCCATTGCTGTTACCCATATTTTGAGTCCCCCTCCCTCTCCACACATGTGAAACCCCTCCAGCCTGCAGGCAAGTATGAACCCCTAACCACCACTCTCTGAGGCTGATGATCCAGCCAATTATTACCCACACAGCAGCCTGCCCATCGAGACCGTAGTGCCCCAAGTAGCACATGAGGGTGATGGGGCCAATGTCAAGGTAGGTGACATCTATCACTTACCTCTCATAGAAAAATCTAGTCACCTCAGCATAGAAGACAGTCAGTCAAACATTATTTATCTCTGGTACATCTATGCTTGCTGTTCCAAATCACCTTCCTCTCTGTGCTCCCAGAAGCAACCTCTGCTAGAAATGACCTGCCTTTTGAAGACCGGTGGGACATTTCTCTTAAGTTATAAGGGATCTTTGACACCAGGAGGCTTCCAAAGCTGATAGTGTGTGAGATCACTGTGATATCACCTACCACACATGAGTGCTTCCCTCCTGATCCCACACCCTTGTACAGGTTGCCATTTCTCAAGAGATCCTTGAATCAACCTTCTTTCACTGCTGGTAGTTTGACAACACAGAGGCTTGGATGCCTTTGATTGTGAAAAGTGAGTCAAAGAAAACACAGAGTACATCTTACCTGCATCTGTGGTCACTAAGTCACCCACCCCATTTGTTGATGGGACACATTTTCCTTGTTCATTTGTCTGCTACTAATATAGCAGTGAGATCTGTTCTTGCTTCCCTTGATATTTCTTGCAAATGTTGACTCCAGAAGATCTTTGGCTTTCCAAAGATGCCCCAAGAATGTTTCAAAATTTCTCTTTCAAAGGCCATTCTTGTTTCTATCTCTTGTATACTGCTTATTTTTGCACTGGAGCTCAGTAATGAATTATGTGTGTGTAGCTAAGCCAGTCTCCCAACATACTTATTGCTTTCATGAGTAGAAGGATGAGCTGTTAGTGTACTAAGAGGAGGCTGACCTTAAAGACCCGACATGCTGAATCTTTCAAGCCAAAGTAAATTACTATCTGCTATTTCTGTAAAGGCTTTACCTTCCAAAATTTAATTACCTGCATTTAGAGGTTTCCAGGTGTTAAGAGGGTAATGACTTCAGACCAACCTTATATATTGAGCTATGTGAAAAATCTCAGCCTTGCATGTAAAGTCTCATGCAACATGCTCAAAGCATTGCTACAAGAGTCAGAGACTGTTACATGTGCCCACACAGTGGTGACACCTTGGCTGCAGAAAGATGTCCCCAGTGTTTCCTGCTTCCAATGCATTGAGCTCATCACATAGCAGGGCAGATGACAGAAACAAGGGCGTGGATCCGAGACCTGTGATTATCATCTGAGAGGGCAGGTGCAGAGCAACACATTTCTCAGGCTTGAAACCAAGGAGAAAAGAAGGCAGGAGCTGAGGATGAGGAGATCATATCTGTGGTGCAGCTGAAGCAACAGGTACAGTAATTGGCAGAGAATTTGACTGAAAATCAAATCTCAACTTTTTCCAGAGGGAAAATTGCAATTGCATTTTCCATGAACACATGAACAATGAAAAATGCCCAAAATGCTGAGCTGCTCCAAGTGAAACAGGCTAGGCTCAATTAAGTTCCCTTTCAAATTGTTTTTACCCAAACCAATCTCAAAATATGAAGATATTTCAGAAAAAATCCTATTATGTTGGTAGATCATTACGGCTGCACAACTGAAGCTGCAAACTGCTGGAAAGGCCTGGTCAGCCTTAACTATCTCTCCTTGCTCTCCCCTTATTAATAATAACCCTTATTGCTTGACTCTGATTGTGGGAATTAGTTTATTTCTGTTCCTGTCAGACTCTTTAACATTTACATTGAGTATGCATCTCAAATGCCCCACTTACACCAGGTTTGCAAAAGGACTTGAAGTGCTGCCCGCATTTGTGAAGAGAGAGCAAAGAAATTACAGGAGGCTTTTACAACATAAAAGAAACTTACTGCCATGAGAACAGTTGGATGGCATATTCCTTTCATGACTCTCTTTCTAAACAATCAATGTTTTCTTTAAGATGGTCATTAGGCAATAAATGACATTGGAAAGCGGGAAAGAGAGGAAAGAAACTAGGGTGCCAAGAGCATGGAAGGGACTGAGACTGGATGCTGGAATATTGAACCAAATAGCTAAGTAGAACACCTAGGAGGAGATTCAGATGTAACAGGACAGATGTTAAAGAAAAACAGCTTTTGAATTTTGGACCTTCCAATTGTTAGAGACTATCACATTTTTGGGCCATCAGATAAGTGGGGCAGATGTTACTGTGTTGGATCTCATCCCAGGTTCTTTTTTGCTTTCACATAGGAGCTTGAAATCCTTGGAAAAGCCTATAGTCTTGTTGACGACACGTTTCTTCCAAGCCCTGCCATTCTCAGTGCAGAACATAAAAATAATGAGTTTACAAATAGCTTTATAATGTCTTGGAGGCTAAAGCATCCAAGGAAATAATCTATTGAAGAAATTGAACTGTTGCATGTGTTTTATAGGGAAAAAAGTTCCCACTAGATAAACATATTTATTGTTTGAAAAATACAATGTCCCCTATTATTGGTACTCAATCAACAGCAATGTAACAAAGAAACCATAGCAAAGAAACCATCACTAGGAAAATACCTTCTCCTGGCCAATACAGTTACATAAATAAATAGGTTATGTACTGAATTGTGCTTTGGGCAAAGGCAAGCCCAGACTATGGATTCTGGAAGAATATGAAGCATCTGCCTCTGTTAAAAGCATGAACAAAGTAGAAGACATGATCCACAACCCATCTCCCAAAGTTTAGGCCTTACTATGGCCCAGCTTCCAAAGAATACCAGGATACAGCATGGCTGTGGGGACATGGTTAAGCCTGTCTCCATTAGTACATCGAGAGTCTGTGCCATGAGCTAGAATTGAGTGAACCTGACTTAAAACAATCACAGATGCTATCTGAACAAGCAGTCCCACCCCAAAGCACTCTAGCACTTCCCCAAAAGGAACAGCTTCTCTTCTGGTAGGATGCTTCACTGCTCCTTTATCATTCAGCTACCTCCTTTCTGTCCTTGGCGTGCCACAGATTGCTAGAAGCAAAGAGAGCCTCCCTGCTCCCCCACATTTGATCATCCCTAATTACCTTTCCCAACCCATTAAACAAAATCCTTTCTTTAGAAACCCAGGGGGTTTTGTGGTATCAGAATTGCTTCTCTATTTCTGTTAAGCACGCACAGACACACAAAATGTTCTTACATCATTAAGATGCAAAACACATTGTTCCTGAGCAAGTGTTTTCAAAAACAGTGTTTCCAAAGCCAGCATTTCCTGAAGTCAGTGCTTCCTGGGGGCTCTCTTGGAAAAAAAGGGTTTATAGAGATGATTGCTGCAAAGCCTGATGTTCCAGTCAGACAATTGCATAGGCCTAGAAGCCTTCACTGTGCCATTCACTCACTGCAGTCTCTGCACTCGTTGCCTCCCAAACCACAGCATCTCTCCCTCCTCTCCTCCTTGCAAAGTAGCACAGCTGTAACTAAGCCCAAAAGTTTTGGAACTATAACAAGTCTAGAAACAGCATCACCAGCCACATCTCCTGAATATACTAGTACTATATTTCTGCTATATAAGGTGTTTAATGGTCAATTAATTTACTGCATGGGCAGTAAAGTATATAAACGTGTGTGTCAGTGTTAGGGGAAATGGGGGCAAGGTGGCTGAAGAGCAAAAGAGGAAGAAGGAAGAATGACTGGATTTAAGAGAAACCTGGAAGCCTTGTGGAGGCTTCCTTGTGCACCAAGCTGCCATATTCCCTGTCTTTCAGATCCCAGCTTGCAAAGTGGGAAGCACACCCCAGCGAGGAGTGGCCAGTGTGAGTGCACGGAGGAGTGTGTGCACACCTCCAGCAGTGAGGCTCCTAAACACACAGGGAGGAAGGAACAGAATCTGCTCCTGTAAAATAGCATCAAGCATAAGCACTGAACAGGGTGAGGCAGCTGGGGCGGGGAAACAGACCAGACAGGAATGGGGAGATTCCTGCCAGGAGTGAGATTCCTGGTTCATTCAGGACTCCTGTATGTTATTGTTTCCTTCTTTCTGTGTTTGGAGCAGGAAGAAAGGGGAAATAGTATGTAATTGTGAGCACAGGGCTTGACCCAGACTTACCAAATCTGCCTTTGATAAGCCTCCTGAACTTTCTAAGCCTTCACTTCCTCACCACTTCCCTCAGCCATGGATGGCATTTACAAGTGGCTCAGTGCTACTGGCAGATGTCACACAGCAGGGTAAAACACTTTCTCCTCTGACCATGTGGTGCTTCTAAGACTTCACTAATCTTGTAGGTGCATCTAATTTCCTTCATTTCTTTGCCACCCCTTTCAGACCAATATTTATTTCCCTTTTTTTTTGCTCATGCTCAGTAATATTAGTCATTACTTCTCTAGCTGTTTACTTCTCTTTTTTATTAAGAAGGAAATCCTAATTAATGCCCTTCTGGGATTTCAAAATTACTTATTTGTAGCATTTAGCAATAATTGAATGGCAAAGTTTAGTCCTTGAAATCTGTCACAAGTGGAAAGCAAGGACTTAGAACCTCATTGTGGCAAATAGCTAATGTACAAAATGACAAGGAGGGGTAGGTGATATACAAGAGGATACTGAATTAGGTTTCTGGAAGCGAACCCAAGAAAAGTCTTTTTCAATCATTGTGCAAGATTTTTTGCTTTCCTCATCCAACACAAGCCAGTGATTGGGAAATACTCATACCAGGGGAGACACCTAAAGCCAGACAACCATTAAGCATGACACTGGGCGTGCCCTCATTAGAGTGCTAAGGCGTGTGAGAGCCCCATTTAGAGAAAGATAAAAGATAGCAGTTTATTTGTAAAACAGCAGAGCCCTCACCACAGTCCTTGTCCAAAGCCTCCTAACCTAGCAGGGATGGTTAGGTGAGTGCATGGGCTCCACAAGCACCCTTCTCCATCCCCCCTGTCACTACCACACCGTGCTGTAAAGCCAGCCTTCTTATAGTCACTACAAGACTTTCTCCTAATGATCACATCAAGAGCCAGAATTAGGACGTTCCAAGACAGACAGCAAGCTCCGAGTCAGAACAGGTATCACCGAGAGACAACCTTTAAGATTTGGGCTCTTTTTGTAAAAGTATACTTTTAGATCTGGTCATTCTTCAGGATGTTACGTGCCAACAGTTCTACAAAATACTCATGTATGTGAGAAGTGCTGCTTCAAAGAGAACAGCCTAAGAAAACAGAAAGTAAACTGGCTTGGATTTTAAGCAGTCCAAGGCTGGATAGCAGGCATCAGTAAAGTGTGGGGGTCAGCTACGCCATCCCTGCATAAATGTAAACATCATGAAAAGGCAGCTTTGCCTGCCTACGTGCTTCTGTTGTTATATTTGTACAGCAACAAATCACACTTTAAAAACTACTCCACACACACTTGAAGCTGACAAAACAGCTTTCCACTAGTGATTAATACATTGCGAAGTCAAGTCCACCACCAGTTAAGCTTTAGAAGGAAGTTACTACTTGTGTTTGTTGTGTTTGATATGAACTAGACACTAAGTCAGTCCATGGGATCAACAGCATTTGCATGAGCATTCCCAACTCTCTCTGCAGTTTAGGAGAGACAAAAGCAGCGTTAGGTCCCAAGATTACAAATTCACACACAAGCCTAATCCATACAAGCTGTTCAATGGACACTAAGATGATCATAAAAATAGCTTATTAAGTAATGTTGCAACTACCTATTTGTTTTCAATATTGAGGCAATTAGGGTAAACAATTAAACCTTACCTTCATTCCTTTAGTGATTCCATTTTTCTTAGATATTCCACTTTTTAAGAGGTTATTCTGTTTCTGATGATGATGATGATGTAGATGTCCATTGCACACAGCACTGGGATTAGCCATCTGTTTAAATTAGTCAGATTCTCAGTTCTTAAGGGTGTCTCGGGTCTTTCTACTGTAAAAATGACAGTGGGATGAGAAGATAAAGTTCTTGGTTAAGACCTGAAAGGTATCCAACTGGTCTGTCAGGATTTTCCAGGATGAGAGGAGGAACTATCTTTTGCAATCTCTTCAAAACATAAAACTTTCTTTCATACAGCTTCAGCCCCAGCAAGCTAGAATGTGAAATACATGGCAGGAGGTGTGCTGTTAAAATCTCTGGAAATTACTGCTCCTTGCTGGCTCTTGCATGAACACGGCTCCTGTGAGTCAACAAGGCTGCTGCAGCTATCAAGAAGTGGGAGGATTCAGAGGCGGAGACACTTAAAGATACATTACCTCTTAAATACCTCCAAGGGAGAAACTTCGTTTCTTTTCTCCGAATTACGCTCGGCGTAGCGTGAGGTCACTCCATGGAAACTACCAAAATGTTTTGAAAATTTTAACAGTGTAATCTGTAAAATTACACGGTTCATTTTAAGAGTATTTTATCTGAAAACCAGTAGTATTGCCCCGAGTAAAGCAGAGAAACGCTTCAAAAAATTTATTTTAATATCTTTTTATATGAGCAGCATGACAGACACAGCATTATACCAGCAAAGAAATGGAAAGCATTTTAGTAATAAAATGAAAATTTATCTGGAGCTAGATACTACAGACACGTGCCCAAGTATTCACTGGAGTGAACTGTCCCTTTAAACTCAGTTTGGCAGTAGTAGGATGAATGGCATGCTGTTACAATAATGGGAAATGGATTTTTATAAAGCTGATTAATTTAGTTTTAAAACAAGTCAGGCTTTAATCACATGTGAAACTACTAGGACAACTAACATACATCCTTTCTTTCATGAAAAAAAGGCTTTTAATTGTAAAAATGCATATACAGTCTTTGCTGACTCAAATTCTCATGCTTCAGATTTTAGTGACAAAAAGTAAACGTAGAAACCCCTCTGGTAGCATTTAATAGAATCTCTTCCTCCCAAAATAATTCAAATTAGTGTGGAGATAGATTAAAGGAAAGCTGTATTATGATATCAATTTTGAAAAACAGTTCAAAGGAAAGGCTGGGAAAATAAAAATACTTGAAGTTCTTTAATTAGAAAAAATTGCTATGGCATCCTGGCAATGAAATGTAAGTTATATACAGAAAGAGCAGCCTAGAACTTGAGTACATGGAATGCAGGAGATGAAATGTTAAACAAACCACTGTGAAAATACACAGGGAAATACACTGTGTTGGTTCTGAAAACTTATCTTAGACACACATTAAGTTGCTAAAATATATTTTCTTTGAAGTAATTTGCAAAGTGAGATATCATCAATGTACTAGGAAAATTCTGGGTCTTGCTTAAGAGTGATCTAAACTTAAATTAATAAGATTGTAGTATTTTGGGGGAAGAAAGTACCCCTTAAATTATTAAAATGACACAGAAGCAGTAAAACACCAAAATTTTTTGCCTCACAGTTTTACAAGATTCACCATTAGAAATCAGATTTTTTTAAAGTTTTATCTTTTTGGTGCTTTTCCTAGGCAAGAATACCTCATTTCTGTATAATCAGTTTTGCTTAGGTTTCATTAAGGCAACTGTAAGTATAGCTCACTAAGAAATGAATTGTGAATATAATAATGTCAAATATGGTGGCAAAATGGATTGTTGGTCTTAAGTGGCTAAGAGCTCATATTTGCAAAGAAAAAAGGAGACTGAAGTGAGGATAAGCCTGCAGGAAAAATGGTTGGTAACATATCCTGCACACCTATCCCCTGTGGGCTGCTGGTAAATGGAACAAGGTAATGCAAGGAATTCTCTCTGCAACTGGCAAGCCTCTCCCATCCAGGAGCTTTCTTCCTTTGGGAATTGTGTCCTTGATTGTCACAGCAAACCAAATTCCTGTAAAACATGCCATCTGCTCACTCAGTCACTGATCATCTTCCCCCTGGTGTGATAAAGACAAGGACACTCACCAGAGTAGGGCTGCTCTCCTTAGCAGCCTCCCATGTCCCAGCCAGCACCTCTGCCAGGTGCTCTTCCCAACAGGCTCTGCACCTTTCAGGGCACAAAGCAATAAAATTAACATATCATATGTGTCTTTTTTTCCTCCCCAATTAAGCTCATGAGGGAAGTGGAATCTCCAGTCAAAACAACAGTTCAGATAATGCAAAGGCTCTAGGTCTATGCTTGTTATCTGTTTCAAGACCCATGAAATTACCACGGTCCTTACATGAATAAAATAGCAAGTTAAATGTGTTATGGTAATTTTAGTTTTCAATGTCTATATTATTTAAGATAACAAACAAATAGAACTTCAAAAAAATGCCACATTTAAATATGAGTTTAATAAGCAATTAAAAAAATAAACTCAGAGAAGAGCTGCTCATTTGGATATCTGTTAACCATGACCTAAAAGCCAGGGTTCACAAAACAAATACCACTAGAAGCTGACTAAAATTCCTCCCCTGATCCTATTCAGAGGAAAAGATTTATAGAAGGGATGAGTCTGACCAAACACACAAAAATTACCTGTAAACTGAATTTGGTATTTCTCCTGTAGAAAAAAACCGCAAACAAACAAAAAAAAAACCCAACAAAAACAACTCCCCCCCCACTAAGAAACCTGCCCAAGCTCCCCAAAAACCTAAACAAACAAACAAAAAGCCCCACAAAACCCAAACCAAACAAACAAAAAAAAAGGCAGAAAATAGCCAAAAAATCAATCAAAAACCCCAAATCAAACCAGAAAAAAAAAAAAAACCAAAAATCATTGTGCCCTTTAGAACTCTATCTTACTCAAAGCCATCTCATCTATTACTCAGACTTCTATACACATATCTATCATGTTACCTGTTACCTGCATCTAAATCTATTACTCAAATGTATGAGGATCTGTGCTGGACACTGGAGGAAGGACTCAGTAATTGTCTGCTTTGCAATACCAAAACCACCACTAGCAATACCCTATTTTTATTGCTCTGGGAAATGGAAGGAAATAATCTGCTGTGCTGACTGTGCAAGAACTGCATGTATTTAACTGCAGGGGACACCAATCCTACTAAGATTGTATGAGCACTTCTCTTCAGTGGCTTGGGTACTGGTCATTCTTCATACTTGACAAGAAAATGTTGAATTTCTAAGATTACCAGCAGACCAGCAGACACCATGTTCTATAAAAATGCTAGTGAAGTTTCCACGATGTGACTACAATTACTATAAATCTGTAGGAAAACCATAAATGAATCTCCAGGTTCTAGGTTATGAATCCCAAGGTTCTAGGTTTTATTCCTTGCTTTGTCATCATCCTGTTAACACCATTGCATTTTTGCTAACTCACATTGAAATCAGGAGAAAAGGGTTTAAGTCCTTTTTAAATGCTCTGAGACAAATTGCTGAGGAGTATGGTGCAAAAGTGAAGTAAAATATATGCAGTTTAATTAGCCAAGGTTTAGCAATAGAGCAGAGAGAACAGAGAGTGGTAGGGCTCTGTCTAAGTAGTCTCTCAGTTTTGATCAAATCTCTCAGATTTGAAGAAAATCACTTTTCTAGTAAAAATTCCATTGTTACATAGGACAGGTTAAAAGGCTGAACTCTGCTGGTGCACTCAAGAAACAGGGACAAAACATTCTGTTAGACTTTTGGCCCAGTCAGACATGCAGTGTCATTGTAGTGGTCACAATGTCCCCATTTAAAATAACAATACTGGATTCACAGTGTCCCCATTTATAATAGCAGTACTGCATTACCTACCAATTAAAAAAAAAAAATGTTGCAAGAAAGCATGAGAGCTCATCCCAGAAAACTGTCATGTCAAAAGCTGGAAGGATTTCGTAGGATTCCTGCTCATTCCAGACTACAGTTACTTACAGCAGTGTTGTGAAATGGTCTTGCAATCTAATGGCAGGACTTTGATCATTTCAGCTCCTGACAGATTCCCATTTACATATTACATGAAACAAGGGTCTAAGCAAAGACACCAGGTAGCTTTATTCTTGTTTTGAGTGGACAAACACTGATGTCAAACAAGAGCTGAAGAAACTGGGAATCCAAATCTATTCCTCTGTCAAAATCCAAGATTCTAGGAGCATTTAAATTGGCAGCAGAGCATGACAGTAATGAAGTAGACAGTAAAAACCACCTTTTTTGTTCTCACAATCCTTTCCCTTAAAACAGAAATCCATCTCATAAATTCTGTGTACCATTGATGACTTATACTTACATTTTATGTATGTGGACACATGGATGTTGGAGGCAATTGCTGCCTTGGATGTGTAGAAGACTTCATGAAGAAATGGGGAGACACCACAACAACAAAGCAAGTACCAGTCATCAGCTGGTCAGTCAACCCCAGGGTGTCTTTTAAGTCATCCACATTTCACCAGCACCAGCTATAGACTAAATTCCCTAAATCCTTACATGGAAGAACCCCCATCTGTGTTTGTTTCTTTACACCCTATCTAGTAATACATACATGGGATTGAGTAGGGATGTGCCACTACACCTGGAAATAAAACCGATACTGAGAGATCCTTTCAACTGCCCTTGCTCAGCTTGAAGGATACACAAAATAGTTTGATATTGGTCAGAGAATAATCTAGAGCAACTCAGAGCCATGGCACAGGTGGACACACGCAACCAGTGTTGCAACAGGGCAGGGCATGGTACAACAGGCAGGGCTCCTCTGTGTCTGGCAGGTCCACACAGCCCCTGCAGAGCCCTGGGGCTGGCACAGCTGCTTCCCGACACCTCTGCACCTCCTTGCTCTTCGTGGGGCACAGTAAGATGACAAGACAATGCTTGAAAACCTTAAGCATTTAAAGATGCTGTCAGCCTGGTTTCTTAGGCAATATTACCAGAACCAGTTTTCTGACTGCATCTGGGTGACAACAAGCTTTGAGTACTCCTAGCAGCAGGAAATTGTTGGGATTTTCTGCCTGATACAAGTGTCTGATTGATATATGATACACAAATCTGGTTAGAAATTTGTACTTAACCTGAGGACAGTTGTAGAACTTGTGACCTTTATCTCCTTAGGATTAAGTCTTCATAAATTGCACAATTGATACAGTTCTGTCCTTATCTTCTGATACAAAAATAAAATAAATCTGACTAGAATGTCATAATCAGATAAAACCAACATAAATTCAAAAATATCACACCGAGACAAAAAATAACCATATAGCAACTAAGAGCCTGCTGCAAAAATCCAGCAGCAAGTGCAAGAGAGCCCAGAGTGGCTTCTGCTCTATCTTCTTGCAATTACAAGGCTGATGCCATTACTACACTCTTATGTGGAAATTTCTCATAAAGTTGAACTTGCAATTCTTAGTCCTTAAATAAAAAAGCTTAGATAGCTAGACCCAGTGATGCCAACAGAACAACTCAGTCAAGCCAAAGGCTAAAAAAACGCGTTACAAGCACTAGGTAGAGGAAAAATCTCTTTCATGGCACATTTCTCTACTGATTTCTTTCAGCAGCAATATGATCTCTAGCCATGTAACCTCTAGAGCCATGCAAGGAAGATTTCAAGATATTTACTTTTCCAAGACCTCTGCCAGTCAGGCTGATTAATTTGCAGAGCTCTGTCATTTGCTGAGAACCAGCATGGCATTGTCATTGTTTCCACTGGACATGATGAATGGAGCAGGGGCAGCTCTGTGCCATCTGTTCCTCCTCTGTGTCATCACCACGTTGATTCAGACAAGGCATTCTCCACCACAAACATCTGGAACATTAAGACAATTGATATTTAACCAGGTAGACAAATCTCATTACTATTATTATTATTATTATTATTACTAATAAAACTGAACAAAACAGCCATAGCTTTAACCTATGTTTAATGATGAAATGTCAGTCTCTGAACAGGAAATTATGAAGTGATTTCACACAGAAGTTATAGGTTATTGTTCTTGTAATGTAATTTTTCAGTGCTTTCAGAAGCCTGGAAGATTTATGAAGGCCCAGATGAGAACTCGTAATGCTACTCAGTTGAGAAAAAAATAAAAAGTAGCATTGCAAAATACCCCATTTTTTAATCTAACAAGTGGCTCCGTTTTGCAATTCTTACTCATTCACTGAAGCACTTCATTGAATTAGACTCAGTGAGGTCAATAGCCCTACCCATGCAAGTAGTAGTTATGCTTCAAAACCTTTTTATTAGCATTACTAAACTTATTGACATGATACAGTAGATTATTTGCCTTCCCCACTGCCAGTGAACAAATCATTTCAAGACATGCCACAGAATTAGATTTTTGTGTTAAATGTGACTCCATACATAGGCTCTCTGGAGACTTATTTCCTCTTGTCACTGCCTATAGTTCTGTTATTCACCTTTTCCGTTTTGTCATCCTATCTCTGAGGGAAGCACAGGTTGAGAGAGAAAAAAACCCAAACAAAACTCCAAAACCTGTGTTTGCCAATTATGGTAAAGGAGTGGTAGGTGTGTTGCCTTATAAAAACTTTATATTTTTTGTTCAGTTGCCTCATGATACTTTATTATGGTTGACATTAGATATTTTTACCCTACACAGTCAAACAGATGGAAGAAACCAAAATACTGTTCACTTTACCTACTTAACTATAAACATTTAAACTTTCAAAAGCTTTTTCAGATCAAGTTTTTTCTATTTTCACTTGTGGAGAATTTCTTTTGACTATTGAGAGTTTGGTCTCCCTATGGCTTGGCACAAACAGTTGAAATTTTGTTTTAAGCAGACTTCACTGCAATTCTTTCTCAATTTCATGCCTCACTGAAGTCAATGGAGCTCTGAAGAGGCACCAAGTATCAGATGGGAGACTAAAAGGGGGAATGAGAATTGAGAAATTCATTCCAGAAATTGTTGCCAAATGCAGGAAGGGCAACTGTCCAAAATTATCTCAAGAGTTTTTTAAATCCATGAGTTCTGAGAAAGGTGTTTTTTGAACCTGGTTTAAGACTTATATTTATCATTTTAACAACAAGATTAAATGTTATTCCCTATTTGAAGTTATTTGCATTAAAGGTTCAGTGCAGAAGTGTGAAACACCCTACATTTGTTACAGAAACTTTAGGAGCCCAATCTGGTATTCCAGAAACACTGCCACGTTTCAGGAGCTACAACTCCAAGAGTTCAGTTCAAAGCTGGTACATATAACAGGAAATAAAATCAATTGAAGGTTTCCCAGAGCAGCAGGTCCTATTCAACACAGCTTCAGTCACAAAAGATTTTCATTAAACCCCCTTAAGTTTACTGGAGTCTTTTAACTCTCCTGCCAAGACATTAGAAAACTAAAGTCTCTTTCCTGTGATATTTGTTTGTTTTTATATTCCATGTAATCTCTAACTTTAATATTATGCACAGTAAGCTTGTCAGACCTCAGTAAAGAATTGGAATCAAATGTTACTATTTTCCAGTCTCTACAGCTCTCTTTTGAAACAAATCCCTATTCAAATGAAGCATATTTCATATAATTGGAGAAGAGTTGGGCAAGTTGAGCCTTAGATTACTTTTAGACAGGTGTCATTCCACTATCCAGCCATTCATCCCTTAGCTGGGGAGGCAACTGTTGCAACTATCACAGCCACATTTAGCAGCCTATTGCTTGCAGTGGCTTTCAAAGCAATCTTTTCTACACAGGATAGAGGTCCTGAGCTGCTTTTTCAATGCTGCTAAAATTTCAAGCCATCAAGTGATCAGCTACAGCTTGCTCTGAGAGCAGTGCATTTCCCTTAGCTCCTGCACTCTCACTGCAGCTAACAGACATCTGACACTGTCTCTTACCTGGAGTAGCTCCTCTCCTCACCTGCTATGCAAACAGCAGCTGATGTCATGCAGTTATTGTATCATTACAATTTCTTTGCATAAGGTTTCCTTCTCTTCTTTTTATCTGCTAAAAATGGAACAGAGGTGACTCATGACTGAGACAGGCAAAAATTAAATACTCAGCACTAAAGGCTCTGCTAGGGTTTCCACTGCCTGAACTGGTTCCCTGCTTATGTTCATCCATGGGATAGATGTATTCCTGGTACCACCTCAGCCCCTTGGACTGTGCCACAACCATGGGAGACCTGGCTGGATCCCCCACCCCAGCCTCTCCACAGTGCCATGCACTCACCATGGCAAAAGCAGTGCTGCTGCAAGGTCTTCACCTGGTTGATGGTTCAGAGCTTCAGCTCATCCCCTTCACCACGGGGCATGGCTGTGGTACTCCTGCCAGTCTGTGCAGGACAGATCAGCATCACCCCCAGCAGGGTGGGAGAAGGTTTAATAGACTGCTGCCATTGAAAACAGGTGCATAGAGGAAAGGAATAGAGCAGGGTTTGAGAACTGTCAGGAGAAATTATCCAGATTGAGGTTTACTATTGTACTTCTGTGACAGAAATGCCAGGGAAAAGCCCTTACTCCTCCCTTCCTTCCCACAGCATCTGCCATGCTTCAAACTGCAACCTTTGCCAGTCCTAGCAGCCAGTTGGGCTGGTAAGATTTCTGGTCCTGGTGATGCAGACAGCTGAGCCATGGCCCTTGGACTGCTCTCTTTGTGTAAGGCAGTGGTGGAACAGATCTGGCAGGAGCTCTTACTCATGGGGACCAGTTTCTACAGCCCTGGGAGCCAACTGACATCAACACATGTGTACAGGATGTGCTACTCATTGTCATGGAAGAATTTCAGAATTATGATACTGTTTTTAGCCTTTTAAAGCAGTGTGACAATTAATTACATCTTTATCACTGGATTTCTGAGGCCAAGAGACACTAACAATCATTAGATTCAAGATTAGAATAATTAAATTCAAGATTAGGACAGTTTTACTCAGACAGTGTAGCACTCTTCTAGACCAAAGCCTGGGGCTCTATCAGTGATCTGAGTTTGACTAAAGGATCTCTCAGGAAAATTCTCTGATGTAACTAGAATTGCTCAAGAGTGGGAAATGTAACACCTTTGCAACATGTTCAAAATTACCCAGGACCAGATTTTGATGTTTAAGACAAATGAACAAACACACACACAAAATTATTAGTTCTGTCTAAAACCAAAATCTTAGAGAGAAAACAAAAAAATCCTCTAATCACTCTTGCAGTGAGTCATGGCCTTCTCCTTAAGAAGACACATGTGCCTCTACAGGACTTTGCTGACTTCAGGCACTCTGTCCAGATAAAGATTTATACCTGGGTCTATCTACGCCTAGTTTATATTTGCTTATATTCTTACTATTTAATTCACTATCTTACTGAACTTGATAAGAAACTTAGATATCAACCCTGAAACCAAGCACAAGAAGTCTCAGACCAAACCCACCTTACACATGATGCTTAGGGAAATACTTTAATTAACTTCAGGAAGTAATTAAAGATAAATCCCAGATTTCATATACTATAGAACAGGAAGAAAGTCATTTACACATTTGCTCCTTCCCACACAAGCTTAATCAGAACTGTCAGTGGACTTCACAAGAATTCAAACCACTGCTCACTATCATGACCTTTTGATAACACAGACCACCTTTAACTTAAGTCTTTTTACCAAACCAGTCACTCCACACACCAAGGCTTTTCCTGCAGACATCTTTGCCCTCCTACAGTTCCATACATACTTTTGACACTTCCAATCAAATCAATATAGCTGTCGACAGTGTGAAGTTAAGGCTGAAAATAACTGTTTATAAATTACACCAAAATTCCTGACCCTTCTCATGACACTCCTCAGATCATGATTATTAAATGTGGTTACAGTTTGGATTCTAAGGGATTTTCTTTCCAGGGTTGCCATGACCTTCCTAAGACCTCATGTTGTACCTTTGTCGTTCAGCCTCACTGTCAGTAAAATACAAGTTATTTTGCAATCTCCTAAAGGTATGAGACAGGTAATTATTACTGAATGAACACCAGCAAAGACTTTTGGGTTAACAGAGCTAATGTGGCAACAAAACTCAGGATACTGCCATGCTAAGTCTCTCTTCCAACCTCACAGCATACATGATAATGTTTGAACTGTATTTTATTAGATACAGGATTTTGGTATGTCCCAAATCATTCAGCAGGGCTGTGAAGGCTTTCTAGTCAGTTCAAAGCTGGTTCTCTTAAAATGTATTTACTGGACTCACATTTGAGCTAGATATTGGGAGAAAGTCCCCATACTCAGCATTCCAACTGGCACAGTTTTATCAGTAGTCTAACAGGATCTAATGTTTTTTTCCTGTAGATCCAGCTCCTGAAGCAATGGAACTTTGTTAGAGTAGTGCCTTTTTTTTTTTTGAAATTACATTTAGTTATTTTAGTAGCACTTTTTTTTCTTTTAAACTGACTTCAGTACAGTGCTTTTTCTATTTCATATGGTCCTCTACAGGCACAGAGATAAAATCATGATATTATAATGAAAGCTGAGATGATAAATAGCTGTGGGAACTAGGCTTCAAAATAAACAATCAATATAGTGAGACCCATGTTGAACCTGAAGCCTTGGTAATTCTGGCTGTGCAGCATTTTGTAATTTTTATGATCCTTTGAGACCGAGTCTCAGTGTTCCAACAAAATCAAGTTAATAAACTGCATTTTTAATTTTCAACTGACCTTCGACACTTGGATTTCATTTTCAGACCTTAGTTAGAGATAAGAAGCAGTTCACATTATTATTTCTGCTGCCCAGGGAATGAATAATCATATTTCATAAATTCTTTCATATGTTTCAATATTTCTTTTGGGACAAACCCAAAATTGTTTAGCAAGTTTTTCGTAAACACTTAATCCCACTCTAGTTGCCTTTTTTTTTCCTTTTTTACCTTTTCAATTTGTCTCTAGAGGGCAAAGATCCCTTAACTGATAGACCATTTTTATAGTGAGAGAAAGAAGTTCAAATTCATTCTCTGCCAGATTCATAACAGAGATTCTCAGCTTCTTTCTGCACCAGGGACTTAAACCACCAAATTCACTGCTTACTTTCACTCTCTGTCTCTATAGCCAAATAAAATTTTATACACATTCCCTTAGGGAACTTCTTTCAGTGAAACAGATGCAGAAGGGTACAGAAATAAGCACTAATTTGGGAAAATAAATTCAAAACTTCCTCAATGTTTTTTTTTACCTCAGAGCTTTCCAATTTTTAGCAGTTCATAGCATGGGCTTTTGTTTTTTTTTTAATAAATATATTTTAAAATCACTTCTAAATCTACAGAAGGTGGCCTTTGAACCTTTATGTTCTTTAGCTGAAGACTATTTAGATTTTTTTTTTCGAAGTGCACTTCACTGTGATCCATTAGTACTGGACTCCAATGAGCCACTGAAATAATACAAGTCAAGGTGTAGGCTCTTTGCTGTAGCTGTCCTGGGGCCACTCTTAGCACCTGAAGCTTCATAACCAGCAGGATTAATGTCAAACAGAGAGCTCAGTGAGCCACAAGAATTAACCAAAACCTGGAAGAGCACTGGGTGTAGCTATTCCACCCATTCCAGTCCTTTGTCAACTGCTGAGTTGGACTTCCAAAACTAGAACAAACATGAAGTGGTGCTTTTCCTGGGACACTGCATGGAGCCCAGACATTTACCTAAGCATATATTTGGTGTTCATCAGCTTCTGTTCCCAAGAACCTTGCTACCCAGCAAGGTGTTAGAGATGTGAAGGGTCATTTCTGTGATAAGCAAAAACCTGCTATGCAAAACTGGAGGAATAAAGGACCTTAAAGCTGCTTGGATGAACAAACTTGTACTGACCTCTGATGGCTGGGAATGTGCATGAAACATGGTCCTGCAATTATTTGTGCTTCCTTAGGAGCTCCAGTGCTCTAATTAAAGCAATGGTGACACAACAAGAAGGAAGAATTTTTGAGGTGGAAACTAAATTATTTATAAGGGAGTCCTGGGATTTTTCTTTTTGCTTTGCATCACCATTCTCTTTTGAAAGCATGGTGAATATGTATTATCAAGTGTTTGCAAAAAACAAGAAGTTATTTTCAGTGAGAAGTTGGTTTTTCTGTCTCATGTGTTTGGAAATTTCCTAATAATGTTTTCTTAAAACAATTGTCCACCTTATTTTTTCTTTATAAGTTATTTCATAAGGCAGAAAACAAAAACACATGAGCATGAAAAAAAAATTACTGTCACAATTTCCACAGCTGCTGAGTTCACAATACACTAGAGAGGATCCAGTTGCTAGGACTGCTAAGTCAGGAGAAGCACTTGTACTTAAATCACTGTCAGCCTGGTAGAAACTACCTTGTCATTACTGGAATGGACCAGCCTGGGCCACCAAAAAGGGTAGGGAGCAAGGGAGAAGCTGACTTCATTCTGACAAGATTTTTCCCTTGTGTTTGTCCCTGATGCAAACTCTGAGGATTTCTAGAGCTTTACCCTGTGCCTCTCCTTTAACAGAGCCTTATGAGCAGCAACTTCCAAGAGTGAGACTATGTGCTAGAAAGTATCTAAAATAATCCAGTATAACTTCTTTAAGAGTATAGTCAGGAAATCCTGAGTGCAGTGGGAATTAAGAAATTATTTTTTTACATTGATATGCAGACTTTTTTTCCTTTGTGCAGTGAAATGAAGAAGCTGAGTGGCACAGGAATAGGGCTAAAATCTCACCTATTAATTCTGAGAAGAGAAACAATTAAATAAGAATCACGGGAAATGGAGTTTGTCTATTTAAGTGTAGGAAACCAGCAAATCTCAGGCTGCCACTCTGAGGTGGAAGGATAAATTGTGCAAAGATAGCAAATGCTGGTCCTAAGTTAATCATATCTGCTTAAGTGGAGAGCAGGTGACAGTGAAACAGGAAGCTCACAGCTGGACAAGCGCTTTAAAAGTGACTAAATCTGAGCAGGTACCTCTGGGAAGGAGAAGAGCAGAATGCCAGGTGAGTGAATCAAATTGAAATATGCAACTGAGTAACAACCAGGAAATGAAGGAACACTGCTTGCCTATGGGAAGAGATTGACTACTTCCAAGACAGAAATTCTACTGTCAGCATTGGAACCTCCACACCAGCATATATTAGGAATTCTGCACCTAAACCAATGCATTCATTGCTCAAGATGCTGTAATTAGCACACACTAGGTTGTAGGGTTGTTTTGTTTTTTTAAACAAAACAAACAAACAAAAAACGCAGCAATGTCAGAATACTTCAGTTTCTCTGGGAGGTATGTCAGCTTTAGGCAGATGCATAGCATGGATCTTATAAACAGAAGTGTCTTGCTTTCACTATGCTTTACCACAGGAAAACAAAGGTATATTAGTTACCCTGAGGTAAAAGAAAGGAAGGAAGAAAAGAAAAAAAAGCTGCTTCAACCCTAGTGACAAGTAGTCAGTTTAATTTATTGTAAGGTAAGCAGAAAGCAGGAATACAGCACTGGTCTCACACACCTAGCCAGAGGCAAACACCTCAAGTGTCACCTTCCCCTTCTGTATTTGTAGTGACATAATCCACACCTGTTAGCTTGCTCTAACAAGCTCATCTGTCTTGAGCAACAAAACCTTCTTCTTATCTTGGTTTTGGGGTCAAAGGCAAAGGCTGGATAAGGTTATTAACAGAATCAAACATATTCAGAATTCCTGGGAAACCATTCTATTCTGTTAAAGAAATTGGTTTGGTTTTGTTCCAAAATTTCTAAGAGTTTTTCTTTAGCTTTCAGTAAACATAAAGCCCCCATCACCATGTCTGTCAAAGCTGTCTTACCTTTCCCTTGCTGTCAACACAAACACGATGTATCAATTCCCACATCCCACTCCACATTGCTCTGAGAATGAAGTTATTCATGCAGGATAACAGTTGTACCTTCCTCTGGCATTAAGGATCAGTCCTTCTTCCCCAGAAGCTTCTGGAAGTGAATACCCCCAGAGACCTGCAGTCAGCAATTTCAAAACCAGGTCACTTAAATTAAAGGGAAAAATCCAGACTTTATAGATTAAAATGGAGGCAAAGTCATGAAATTCATATTAAATATAACAAAATCAGAGCCAGTCTAGACCTTTTTTGTCACAATTTGCTGATGAAGCAAGAGTAAAACCTTACCTAGCAGAAATACCAGCTTCTCAAATCCAGCACATAATCTGCCAGGCATCTCCCCTGAAACTATGTAAACCTTTTCCTTCCATTCTTTCAGGGGCCTTGTGCTCAGCTAAGAGGGCTCTATTAGCAATGTGAGGATGTGAGGAATATTCCTATTCTAATAGTTGCATACACATAGACTGGAATGCCTTTCCAGCTGAATTTTTCGTACAAGATTTACCTCCTGTACATATTGAGAACATTTCTGTGCATTAAGGGTATATTGCCACATCAATGGGTGATTACAAGAAGGCTTGTACTCCCTTCTTATGATTTCACTGATCTACAAAAGGATATGTGAAGGACTTAGAAGAAAACCCCCAAAATGAATTTACACCCATTTAAAATTACATTAGATTTAACAAGGGGCCATTTATTTCACTCTAATTTTTATTGAAATTCAATCTATCTGTGCTCAGAAATGTATAGGGTGTGATTTTCAACAGTGGCTCAACTTTTCCTACCATTAACTGTAATTTGCCGCAGCAGGGACCAAGGGACCAAAAAAAAAAAAAAAGCAAAGTCAGAGACCTCTAGAAAATTGTGGTTTGTGCCAGATAAGAACATCGATAAAATTTCCATCGAAATTGCTGTGATTGGAGCTTAATCCTGAGTACCAGCATGCACCTGTATTGGCTATTGACAGCAGCAATATATGAGAGGCTCACAAAATCCCTGCCCAAACACACAGCACCACAGTACCATATCAAGAGCACTCCCTCATGTTATTGTCACTTGAAAGAGATTTAACCTGCTCAATCTTTATACTGTTGAAAGAGGGAGAGCCAGTATATTCACTATTTTGTCTGTATCTAATAAAAAATCTGGAGAGAGACAGCAGACTAAAGTCACCTCTTTTTTATTGAGAATTGAACCCACCTAAATGGTCCCAGATCCTGGAATAGTTCAAAATAGTCCCAGTTCAAAATATAAGCCTGGGAGAGTATCTCAGATGGGAAAGATGATGTGCTGGTCAGCCCCTCAGCACAAATGGCAATGATATGTGACTAGTCTTGTTTATCTGTGTAAATCTATGTCAGGAGATCTGGGACAATCAAAGACCCATTTATTAACTGCTTCATTTAATGATCTGTATGATGAAAAAGGTTTTTAATAAAAGCCAGTAGCCTACAAACCATAAAGATTCAAGATACCTATTTCAAACTTTACCAGAACCCTGAGTATTTAAAGATAAATTATTACTTTCACTTGTGTGCTCTTTACAATGTAGATCTGAAGGTGTCACACAAGCCCAGGGATGAGCAAATCTCCTGTTCTACACTGCCACACATTTAGAGATCAGCTGTGCATTTGCTCTCCCCAGGAAGGCCACCAGTGCTGAGTCCATCACCCTTGATAGCACCTGGCTACATAGTCCTGCAGCACAGAATTGCTGCTTGTGAAATATAGGAATGTGCTTTTTATTGATGGAGAGACAAAACTATCTTTTGTGTTTTTAAAAAGGAAAAAAGCTTAGAAGTTTTTTTTGGTTTTTTTTTTTTTTTTTGTTTTTTTTTGTTTTTTTGTTGATTAGGTTAAAGACACTTCATAGGACTTGGAGGACTTCACTTTAAACTTAAGGATAGCCAATTGGACAGGAGCTAAAAAGTCCTGCTTAAGCAATTTACTAGAAAAAGAAGAGAACAAAGAAACTAATGGCTTTTGTGAGATCTTTTACCAGGGGCAACTTCTTGCATGGAGCTCAGTTTTTCTCTGTAAAAAGTTTTGTTATTTTGCCTTTCATTAAAACTTTTTTGTTTCCAACACTACCACAGAAGCCACCCTGCTGATTTTATGCCTTCAATGGTAGCTGAGCTATCTTGAGTGTGATATAAATCTCCAAGAGCTTATAAGACCTGGCTGGAAGAGACCAGATATCAGGGGAAAGATGCAGAAATGCTCTGTCCAACTGGTAAGGTGCTGATGGCAGAGCCCTGCCTGCGTCCCAGGTGTCGGCAGCGCTCCCAGGACCCATTTTCACAGGCATACATTTCCCTCTCGGTGCACTGGTGCTCAGCCTGAATTGCAGCTGTGCACAAACACCACCTGTCCTTGCAGGGAGCACCGTTCTCGTTCCTGCCTGGGCTGCAGGCAGCCTGCCCTGGGACTGGGAGCCAAACAGGTTTCTGCACGAGCCAACAGATGGCTGTCTTGCATTTCTTTCCATTAACAACCACATTTGCTACAGAGAAATGACTGTCACTGCTCTCTGCAATCTATTTCCCATCAGGATTCTACATGATTTTGCAAAAAGAAGGAATAAGAAAGTCTCTAAACCATTCTACCTAGTATATGGAAAATATTTTAACTATGACTTGAGCTGCAGTATTTATATATGTGACTGCTGTACTAAAGATTCTTTTTTTCTTATTAGGCCTCATCAACTACTATGCCAGATTATTATTTTTTTAAATTGTATTTAAAACTTCTCAATCTATCTACATTCAGCAGAATTAAAACAATAAATGCACATGGATATAATCATCATCCAGCACAATTAGGGAAGAATATCAATATTACCTAGGAAATAAAAATAGCTGATCAATATTACCTAGGAAATAAAAAAAAATGACCCAGTAGTTCTGCCTGGCCTTCAGAATCTCTAAGTCAGCAGTTATTTATAAAGCCTAGGCAGACTTAGCTGAATACCACAAAAAATAGTGAATAATTTTGTCAGAAGCACTGTCAGCTCTTTCAGTTATTACTTGTGGCTTATTATTAATGACTGCATATGCGTATCTGCATGACAAATGTTTTTCTGCCCTGAAGATGTTTATGAATCCTAAATACTTTGCAAATAGTCAGTGAATAATTATTCATGTTGAAAAGTAATATTGCAAGTCATTATGGGTTAGATATTTTAGATGATTTTCTCATTTGAAGACTAAATTATCTAATCATAGTGTAGAAACAGAAGACTTGAGTAAGCAGACAAATCAAATGCCTGAAAAAATTACCAGATATGTAAAGAACCAGTAGCAGGGGATTTATAAAAAGACTTTATAACAATTCCTCTTTTTCTTAAGTGGGAAATATTAGAATTTTTGAGCAATTAAGGCATTCATAGAAAAGCGGATCAGTTCAGGAACAGAAGAAAAAAAAATTAGTTCATCAAGAATAATTTTGAACACTTCTAGTCTATAATGGGCTTAAAGATTTACAATAAATCAGCATTTTCAGAATGAAATTCCCAATCTACATAGAAAAATAGTTTCATATTAACTATTCTAGGATAAAATCAAGAATCTTGATAAAAATGTCTATGGCTCAGCCATTAAGAGAGCAGAAACACTTTCACTCAACTAACACATCAAATAAATTATTAACTCCCCTGAACAGATGTTGAAAGGAATTTATAGCTCAGAGTTACCCAGGTAATCATTCTAAACAAATATGCTTGGCGAAACACCACTGTTAAAGTCACAAGAGAAAGGAAAAGTTAAAATGTATCAAACATATTTTCTGCTGTTCCCTACTTCCCTTAACACACTGTTTCTCAGTATGCAGTTGCTAGGCTTACGAAACTGGGCTTCCAGAGGAAAGAGAGCAACGATGGTTAAGCAAAAGGTTCTGTAAAGATAGAAAATAAAAATCTACAGTTACTTACTTTGGAGAGAGTCCACATGGTATCAAATCCTCATCTTGTCTTTTCCCTCAGTGTTGGGAAGGGTTCTTTTTTGACATGGTAGAGGTCAAACATGAGCATGAGCTCAGAATCGGAGGAAGAGACAGATAATGATTTTGTAGAATATCTTTGTGAGGAGTCTCACTAGAGTCCAACCTCCCAAACTTGCCAAAGACTGTGAGGAGGGTGATGAGTACATTCACATGCTGGAGAGCAAGAACAGGCAGAACAGCAGGGATGTGACACTGATTACATTCACAATACTCCTGAGGTCTTTTTGGTTCCATCCACCCTGACACTTCACCCTGCAACAACACTTGGACACAGGAGAGGGAATAAGAAACTCACATTTCTTCTGCAAATGCATACAATCTTGTGTTTACTGCGGTGCATTTTTTGTGAGCAGGTTAGTAATCTGCAGTAATCAAAGGGCAAGTATTTTTTGTGCAGCATTAAAAGGAAAACAATGACCAGGGTTTTTTTCTGGAAAAATATGTAGCCCACATTTATATGCCAGAAGAATGTATTAAAGAGCAGTTTATCTGTGAGGTGAACAACCACAGGAAAATTGTTCCTGGCCTAGTACTTGACACGGCTTGCAGCCTAAGGCAAATTTTATTGTATACACAGTGGGGACTTGCCAAGCAAACACCAACACCATCTCTGCTAAGAACCAAGTTCTTTTCAGACTCTCAACAACTCTTAAAATCTATGGTCTCATTATCTTGCATATAGGAGATAGAGCACGTTGTATGCAAGATAATCTTTCTTGTAGGACCTTATTTATTTAAACAGAAGTGTTTTCCACAGTCAGGATAACGGGAATTGTCCAGATTGCTGGGTTCTGCTGAAGCTGCACAACTTCTTCACAGACACTCATCTCCCTGTGGGGCTGATAGAGAGATTGACAGTGTCTCCTCAGAAGCTGAGTTATCACCCACAGAGGAACAACTACAGCCAGGTCTCCTTAGCATACTCCAAGGTTACCTTGGCATCTAGATGAAACTTAAAATCCTTAGCAGCCAAAAATAACTTCTGGCATTAGCAGTAGAAAAAAGTAACATCCTTCCCTGTAAGTGTATTGGAAAGGTCACTGTGAAATATTCCCAAAATCCCTATCAATATTAGTACCTTTTCATTCCAGTCTTGATGGACACTATCCACAGCTTCTTCTAAGCAGGCTGCATTTCATATTTACAGCTAATGCATTCATAATGGAGCTGTCAAACCTTTTCTTCTTACTTTAAATTGCTTTCATATAACTTTAACTAGAACTTGCAATTCTTCCCTGGAGTCTCCATCCCGTTTTGCCAAATTCCCGTCTGCTTCACAACATTGTAACTTTTTATGTTTCTGAGTTGAAGCTAGTGAGACCTGCTGGCCTGCAAGTCAGCAGACTAGCACCAAATTTCTAGATATGGACTGAACACCTCATCCTCTATCAAAGTCTGTAAGACAGTGCTCCTCACACCCAGAGCTCTTGAGTTTCTGCAGTCACGCACAGCCCTGCCCAGGAATAAGCTTTCTATTGGGAAATCTTTCACAGTTGCTGATGTAGGGGATGCACAGACTGCATTCCTTGACCTCCTTCCTCATCACGATTTAGCCTCATGATCAACATCCCAATGTCACTGATGCTGACTTAAAAGACACAAAAGGGGCAACTATGCTTTGGCTTCATGTCTGCACACCTATCCCTATTTTAGGGATAGGTGTGCAGACTCCATTTTAGGAGTGTTGGTAAGATTAGGTTGCTATGAGTAGATTTTTTTCTATATGTACTTATGCTTGGCTATTTCAGATTAACTGGCAAACCACAGGAATCTCGTTCCTAGACTAAAAAATGGTCTTGGAAGATTCTCATGGTGCCACAATCTAACAGATCTTTGGCAATACCTAAGTGGATGAAGATTGCATAGGTTATTACAGGAATTGTGTAGCAGAGGGTCTGTGTGAAAGAGATAATAACAGCTATCATAGGAGAGAGGTAATTTAGAGTGCAGGAAGATCCCACAGATCACCCAGTTTGGTTAATCTCATAAAACACTTATCCTTCCTTAAACAGGGGAATCATTCTGGATCTCTGCTTTCATATTCTTCAGGAGAGGAAAATATTTATTGTGGAGGAACCATTTAAGAAGTAACAATGCAGCTGGAGAAAACATCCTGGTTTTCTAAATGGAGTATATTCATAAAGATTTCTTTAAGCAAGTCATATTTTGTGTAGTGTTACTAGTATTAAAAAACCCCTAATCTTTCAAACACTTAAAAGAAAAAGAGAAAACTGTATGGAAGTAAAAAATAAATCACACACATGACAGAAAAAACATCCAGTATTATCTTGAGGTTGGAGACAATAATCCTAATTTACTTCTTCTATTTCATTAATATTTCATTCATAGTCTTCTTTTACTATGACATGCGTACTAATAGCATGTGTAAAATGATTCTGAATACCTGTCTCTGTCCAGTCACTTACTGGAAAAGTTTATGAATGAACATTCTCAGTTTCCTGACTGAGACAGCAAACTGACAAGGAAAAACACTTAAATCTTACAGGTGCTGGTGCATATTCAGCCTAAGAATGGTACAAGTCAAAATTATCCCCACAGAAGTAAAACAAAAATGTAGTACTCTTTAATCCCTTTTAGGAGAGATCTGATTAAAATTAAATCTAGAGATATCCCCAGCTAGAAACTGAGACACACTGCTGGAGAAGCATATTCACTCAATCAACATAAAGTCAGCAGTTTCTTGTCTTGTTGTAGTTGACTGTGTGCTCTGCTTGTTCTAAAGTCAGTGATAAAGTGGTATTGACTGCAATGGAGCAGAGCTGACCAGACTATGGCACTGCCCTTTAGGAAATCCACTCATGTGTAATAAAACAACAAAGAATTAGGACAAAGAAGGTCTATATTCATCTCATAGCTCCTTCTTAAATTTCCTGTGTGAGTGAAAAAAAAACAGAAGGCATGCCATCCCTCTGAATCAGAATTGTCAGATCAAACCCAAGGCAAAGAAACTTTCCATTTCTTCCCTTCTCATATTAGCCTAAAAGGGGTAAAGAAGATTTATCTCCATCTCTTACTATCCTATACACCGTATTTGTAGAAACATAGCATCATAGAATGGTTTAGGTTGGAAGGGACCTTAAAGGTCATCTAGTTCCAATCCCTTGTCGTAAACAGGGACACTTTCCACTAGGCCAGGTGGCTCAGAGCTTCATCCAACCTGGCCTTGAACACTGAGAATCTGTTCCAGTGTCTCAACACCCTTAAAGTAAAGAATTTCTTCTGTATATCTAACCTATATCTCCCCTTTCAGTTGGAACCCATTAGTCCTTGTCCCATCACTACAGTTCCTGTGGAGTCACTCTCTGGCTGATTTGTAGACTTCCTTCAGACATTCAAAAGCTACTCTGAAGTCTCCACACAACTTTCTCTTCTCGAGGATGTACAGCCCCAACTTTCTTAGCCTGTTCATAGCAATGAAGTGCTCTTGTGTGCACAAGCCTAAAACTGCTGAGACTGACACCAAGAAAAGGGTTGTCTGAGCTCCTGGGAACAGGCAGCTGTTGGACACGTTGCTCTGGGACTCACCTCATCCTGTCCATTTGCACAGACACCCTAAATCTTAACACCTATGAAGCAGAAGCAGCTGAGCTGCAGCAAGAGAGGACTTTGAACAGGCTGCTGTAGTTTTCCAATAAACCAGGTCTGGTATCTCTGCTCTGTGCTGTGGCACTGATGTTTCCTTTGTTACAGGCAGGACATTGCTCATCCCTCTCTCCCCAAGTACAAATGTCTTACAAGTCAATTCTGTGGTTAATGCAAGCTGACAAAAGGAGGTTTATGTACTGCACAACAATACCACTGCCACTCACTCAAACACAAGATACTTCAAGGGCAGCCTGCTCCTGGGTGACACAACTACTGCATTGCCAAACAGAACAGATGACTTGCAGTGGTAATGCTGTTTTTTGCTTTGAGTCCCTCAGCTAGACTGTTAACTTCTCTCTTGTGGCAGATGTGCAGATTAATCGCTATCTCAGCCTGCAGCAGTCCAGCTAATTTAAACACAGATGCACTGTGGAGAGTACAGAGCCTGGAGGAAGAGGGAGGGGAAAGCTTTGAAGGAAGCACAGCCTGCTAATATCTACAAAAACTGAACAAGAAATAGACAAAACTAAATTAGCGATCTATTAAAAATAAATTAATGACATCTGCAAATGAAACTAAATCTAAAATAATCACTCTAATAGCAGGGTCTCTGGTGAGTATTAGTGCTTAATTTTTTCTTGTATTTGATGAAAGCATCTATTAATTAAAAATATTTGTACAAGGTAGAGGCTTGACAGGAATACTCTGTGCAGCTGTTCTTAAGGGAGCTTCTTCTGTTAATCAGCTATTCTAGGAGAAAATGCCTCTAATATGTGCAATGAAGGCAATAT
Source organism: Molothrus aeneus (assembly GCF_037042795.1). Classification (NCBI taxonomy): domain Eukaryota; kingdom Metazoa; phylum Chordata; class Aves; order Passeriformes; family Icteridae; genus Molothrus; species Molothrus aeneus. Next base: position 9,724,034 of record NC_089648.1, read on the forward strand.
TGTACTACAATAAATCATATTTAAGGCCGATGCTTTCTAAATACTCTCTGCAGCTAGAGTTGGATGAACTAGGCTGCTTTCTACAGATCATATAATACACTTTCCTTTCCATTGTTTAGCTGGCTTGAACTGAAAAGAAACCTTCTTCTTATCCTCCTCCTTTTTTACCCCCCCTTTATTGTTAACATCAGATTGAATTGTTGAACATCAAAGAACAAAAGAAGATTATTTGATATGTATGAATGCATTGTGCAAATGACGTGGACAAAGCTAAACATACATTCAATTGGAGGTATGAAAATATTATCAGACATTGAGGCAGGGACAAACCAAGTCTGCGTGTCATTAATGGGACTATTCAAAGTAATTTTGATGAAGTTATGATTCTATTCTATTCTCCAGGACTGAAAAGGAATCACAATTTGAAAAAAGAATTGTTCATCATTATGCAGCTCTCTGGGGCACTAACTTTTTTCAGAATTTTATTCTTTGTCGCCCATCCCCTCCTTTTCCTATTCTTTTTTTCCCCTCTCATCTTTTCACTGCTATAAAACCAGAGAGGATTAGAAGTTGTCCCTGACAACATTTCACTGTAAGGTTGTTAGTTTTGTCTTTCAGCATTTATTAGTTTGAACTCTGTATGAGGCACCTGTTGGGTGATGAGAATAAATCAACAGAAGGGTTGGTATTGTACTCTTGCCTTTTTAAGCCTGTTGGGAACTCACTGCTTTCGTATACAGGAATAAATGCAGGAAAGAGGGCAAGCCAGGCTGTTAAACTCAATTTCACTATGGGAATTACGTGTGAATTGTGTAAGCTCCTTGAAGAAAGTTAGGGTTAAAGTCCTGTTGCTCATGTCATAAATAACTCAGGCTAGTGAGGGCAGGAGTCTCAGGTCACGACACCAGTTCAGCAACCCAGAATTCAGCTCACCTAGCACAGCTTTTGTGATGCTGCACGGAGAGAAATGAGCACTGCGGAAGGGCACTCAGAGAAATACACATGGAAGGTGATGGTTGGATGGATGGATGGATGGATGGATGGATGGATGGATGGATGGATGGATGGAGCTTTCTGAAAGCTCTGATAAAAAGGCCTGGCTGAGCAGTCCATTACATTTGCTAAGTCAAGGATGGGTGGCATAAAAGCAAGTGAAGAATGTGTTAAATTGCTAAAAATGGATGAGGGGACAGCCTAGGACTTGAACTTAATGATTTCTTTTGCTTATGATACTGTTATGATAAAACACTGTAGCCAGCCAAGTGGGAACAACAGAGGCCCCTCAAGCCCCCTCACTCTTTTAATTCAGGGGACAGAGCTAAAGTCAACTCTGGAGTAAATAACATTTCTTTCAGAGAAGGGAAATAAAAGAAAATACATTTTCTTTTAGCACACAACTTGATATACATCACGGCTTATGAGAATGCCAAGTTACCCATGCCCTGTACAAACTACAGCTGGGCTTCACAAGAAGATCTGTTTCTCAGCAACACTGCCCATTTCTTTGACACTGCAGTAAATCCAAAAGACCAACTCCTGAGCAATGGAACACTAAATCCATTCCTACTTTGGGACTGGGAGGGAAAGGGATGCAACCCTCCCAATCTAAAAGCTTTTCTCATCTGGCAGTCAGCTCCACAGGCACTCACTGCCCCATCCCAAGAAGGTGCATGAAAGGAGAATTCAGGACTGAGGAGGCCATAAAGAAGAAGCAAGGGCTGTTGTGCTCCAGTCCCTGTCCTAAGTCATGCTTATACATTTTGATTAAACATAGCTAAGTATCTTGGACTTTTCTCACATGCCCAGAAAAAAAAAAAATCAATCCTCCTTCCTTTCTTCTGTATGACCTCCATAATCTTGATATTTTAATTTTTTTTCTATTATTAAAGATACATTCTATTGATACATTCATAATATTTTGCATCTGTGGCCACTTATATCTCCTGTTCCTTTCATCAGTAAAAGACACATTTAGACATTTATCTCTCAGGTTTTTTAAATCACATAGGGTGTTTGATGAAATATTTCTTTCTCTTACATAATTTTTTTCACTCATCCCTGCCACTTTGAACTCCAGACAATGCCAAAGTCAAAGCACAGCGAGAACATCGTTTTATGTGCTAAGTGAAACCATTAAGAGTTGGAAGTTAAATTCATTCTTTTCAAAGCTCATGACAAAGCTTCTGCTGGTTTCAGTGAATATAACAGTTTTCCAGGTTACTTCAATACATGAAGAGGCAAATGTTCCAGTGCAGTCTACTGTGATTTTATATAGCTTTAAGAAACATTCAAATTCCAGGTAGTTATAGTCAGGCAAAACCCTCCATTTCTAACCAGGAGAACAGTTTCAAACGTTGGTTAATCAGATTACTTTTTCCATAAACTCACCAATATTCCAATTCTAGTTTTACAAATGCCATATGTACTAGCATGGTAGAAATACATATTTTTCAGCTTCAAGAGATTATTCCAGTAATAATCAATTAAGAACTCCCAAACCTTTAGCATTTGCCCATCGTTAAGACGCAGCATAAATTGGCCCATACCCCAGGCATTTCATTCAACAATAAATTCTGATGATACCAGCACATTAAGCAGCAAAGAAAAATAGATAATGGGAAAAAATGAATCATCATTTTTTTAGTGAACTGGCACTATTAATGTTTTTTTCAGTTCCATTGATGCTTGCCATGCTACATACAACATGCTGTGCCAGCTCAGCAGTTCATGCAATTTGTCATTTTTCTGACAAAGTTAATGGATCTGTGTACGTTATCTCCCCAGGTGAGAATGTGACCCAACATTTAGACATTACATTGCTTTGATAAACTTGCAGTATAAAGAAGATGGTGACATGACAGGCAAAAGCCTCATTGGGAAGGCAGAAACAAAGACAACTGCAGTCTGTCAGCACAGGTGAAAGAAGAGGAGCTAAGGAACACAATAACAGTGATAAGTAGCAGAATTTTATTTCACTACCTAGAGAAGATCTAAGGGGTTTGCTGGCCATTTTACAATTCTTTCACTTGACTTGTTTACTGATGGAAACGTTTGCCAAGGAACTTTGGAAAAATAATGACATATGAACAATCTGTTGCGGCATATTGTAGCGGTGGTGTTTGTGCTGCTATAGTTACCAAGATTTTAGCATTTTTGTAATTTGTCTTGAAAAAACTGGAATTTGGCATGAAGTTTCTGGGTACCTCAGTGTTCCAGTCAGATGGTTTTCATATTTTTTGTTTCATTTCTTATGTGAAGAAAAGCCTCAAGATAATGCTGTGTCAAGGAAAAGGAAAAAGCATGCTCAGAAAAGGAAAGAAGCAGAACGTGGGAAAAGAACCAAATGCATTGCAAGATGAGGAGGAACAGGTGCAATCTTCTTTTCAAGGTGAGAAGAGTATTTGCAGGATACTCACAGGTCTTATGTAACTGCAAAATTAATCAGGTTATGCCAAAAATGCCTTGTGATTTTTTACTTTAGTTTGATTTCTGATCTGACACTAACACTGTAAGGCTGGTTTTCACTGCATGATAAGCTTAGAGCAGAACCTCATGTTCAAGTATTTGAAGTTCCACATGGCTCTGCTGCGGTGGGACACAGAACCACCCACCCAAAATGTGGCAGTACAAGCAAACATCTGTTAGAAAGAAGTCTAGAGAGGAACTGAAGAACAGGGAAAGGGCAAAAAGGGAACAAAACACAATAAAATTGTTGATGATTAATCAAACAATAAGAGGAGAAAATATCATATAAAAGTAATGAGGGAAGCTGGGAAGTGATAAGTGTGGTCAAAACACTGATGTACATTATTCCCTTTGAGAGCCCTCCCATCACATCCTAGGGTTTTGTAGACAGGTACTTCCCAGTACAGCTGAGTGCATATGAAATACTAATTTTCTGTCAGGAGAAGAATGCTCTGCCTCCCTCTTCCCAAACTACAGCCCACACAGAAGATCCTACGCTCCTGCCAGGCATCATCCCAAACGCACAGAAAATCTTACTGACACAAGTTAGATTAATAAGGCATTTAGCCAGTGTTATAGAAGTCTTCACTGCTTGAATGTCATGCCTTATCACAGTTCTGCAACAATTTTCTTGACACTTTGAACTTTCCAGAGGTTTTTCTGAGGGAGAAGGAGGCTGAAAGGAGAGTATTACAATGCTGGTAATGGGCCTAATGTGATTGAATTAGCAATCACACTTGTTCTACAGACAATATATAGATAATTCTGTTTGCTTTCAGCATTTTGCTTTTCAAAGTAGTTTAGCAGGTGGATGCATAGAAAAGTTGACTATAGCAGCATCAAAAATAAGTGAAAAATTACACAGTGTATGATTACCCAGCAGAATTGATTAACTAAGGAAAATATAGCAATATATTGTTGTGATTAAGTGGGATTAGACATGCACATGACATTTAAGCCATCAACATTTGTATGGAAAGACTAATATCCTGTATTACATTACCTGAAATACATCCCTAGTCACATCCATGTATATTTTACAAGGTATCAATGTAGGTATTAGAAACAATTAGGAGCCAAAAGTACAATGGCTAGCCCAGAGCTCATTGAAGGTTATTGGAAAGAAAATTCCCCTCTGGGAAGTTTATTCCACAATGTATCTTCTAATCTACTCTTTAGGAGCTCACAGCAGCCACAGTTGTATATTGGATACCTACTTACAGCTCTCCAGTACTATCTGCAGCACGACTCCTGCATTCTGATGTTCCTCCCATCAGTCCCTGTCCCGCTGTCTCGTACCATGAAACACAAATTACCCATAAAAATGATAATTCTCTTATTAGTTTTAAAGGTCAAATCAAATTATGTGGAAAATATGTGGTGGTGTGACATATAATTTGCATAACTGCCACAAAAACACTGCACTAGAGCTGTGTGGAAAAATAATAAATAAAATAAATCAAGCTCAACTCTGAGGAAAAGAGAATCAGCCAGATTTGTGGTAAGAGTAAATGAGGGCTGCACCACCAACATATGAATACCTGCAACACAAAAAATCCCCACCACGTTAAGGTCTGAATTTACTGACCTCTCTCCTCATCCCTTTCCCCCAAATATACATACACACACTGAAAAAGGGAAAATTAGATCTTTCCCACCAATCCTGGATTTAAAACTGATTTGTTTCTAGGTGTGGAATGTCATTTCCAAAGTCCTTATATAGCACACTACACTTGAGTGAGGGGGGGACACAAACATGACATTGCCAGTCCCACCTCATCTCCCAGACAGAAGAACATGGGAATAATGAGGTGTGAGCAGAGTCAGCGCTGGGGCCCTTTGCAGAATTTACTTTTCCCTTGCCCAGGCTCTCAAATCAAGCAGGTAAAAGACTTCCTTTGGCTTTTGGATGAAGGTGCTACCAGCACTGGCCTTCTCTTCCAAGGCTTGCCATAGTTTGTGGATCCTGCTTGTCCCCATGTGGAGAATTCATGTGGGAATAAGCAGGAACTTCAAATGCATGGGGTGCAAGTCCTAAGATCCTAATGGATCTCACAAAATCCAAAGCAGCAGCCAATGTGCCTGTACACGGAGGAATGAACTCAGCTTGTAGCTTAATTAATGACTTCCTAAAAGTGCTCTCACTCACAGGAAACTGACCCTGGATCAATATGGTCTGAATCCATCAAAGAAAAAACCATAGCCCAAACACCACACTTCAAACAAAACCTGATCTGTTTAAAAGCAAGCTTTGGATTTCTTCTAACACTCTGATGATGCTGGACTGCTTGAACTGGTTAACATGGTGGCTGGGCTTGGCTTATGATTTCAGAATTTTTTACACAGGAATTAGACAGCTCAAACAATTGGTAATAAGCTTGACATCTACCCATTTTTCTGAAATCTTAGGGTGCATCCCTCTCCTCTTCCTCCCTTGCACACCAGTCATTAAATCAGCTTTCTGCTGGGTGCATCTGGCAGCCAACACAGTGATGTTTATTTCTGAGATGAAGACAGCAAGTTATCCCTCTTTGTGTCAAGGAAGCATAAACCCCAACTACATCCTTGGTTACTCTGGCTCAGTTTATAAGTATATCTTCTTGTCTTCTTATATCTGAACTTATCTGCATTGTGTCAACTATAGATATATCTATTCCCCTTCTTTTTAAAAATTAACTATTACAAAGACAGTCTTACTCTCCTTTGATTAATTAAGGTTGATCTTACCTTACAATAATTAAGCTGACAATAGGTGTCTACACATTAGAAAAATGGAGTATGATGTTGGAAGAAAAGGTGGGTTTATTAATTACATTACATCTACATTTTGGATTTATAACTCAGTTCATTTCATATAATATATATTTATCATCTATGTTCTTAATGGAACTTTTTAATCAGCAGAAGTAAGAGAGATCACTTATTCATTTGACATATTACAAATTAATAAAAATTCAATGAATGAGCATCAGCAACTTTGCTCTTCTGAAGTGCAAAGCTCTCTTACAAAATAGAAGAGCTAAAATTCTTTCAGCTATCAACGGGCATTCATCTAATTCACTGCATATATTAAAGGAATCCCCACAAGGTATCTATTCAAGGTCAAGTTATTTTACATTTCCATAATATTAAAAAGAGGAAAAAAAGTAAGACAATGACACACTGAAAGAGGGCATTGGGTAATTAGATATGGAATATTTGTGATCCAGGCATTCAGAAAGCTTTAAATTCATTTTAGAAGTAAGCAATACTGTTCTTTTTTTTTTCCCCCCCCAGATCTGATTAACAGCAGACTCAAAATATGTGTCTGAGCTGAATTATACATGCATCATCATAAAAATCATTCAGCAAATGCCTATCAGAGACACCTGGAAAAAATTCAGGCAATACTGATCAAGCACCACAAAGTCCTTACAGTTCTGAAACATCACTAAAAATTCATAGATATAACAGTTGAGTGAATTTCCCTTTTCCCCTATGCCTTCATAACATTATGTATATGTTGGTGAGTATTAAAAGTATTAAAGCTGAGCAAATAAACAGGCAAGTACTGCAGTGTCAAATACCTAATTTTACTTCTTCATCCCACCTTAACCCCAGGCTTTTGTTTTCCCTGCCTGTGTGCTCTATCTTGTCTCTGACAGTAGATTAGAAGGGTGAGAGCCACCACCCTTATTACTACAATTCCCAGCACAGCCAGGCCTGCAGATGTTGCAGTAGAAATAATAATAATAATAATAACAATAACAACAACAACAACAATAATAAATCACAGCCTGAAGGGACACGTCAAGAAAGAGAAATATTCTTTGGCACAATGTAGTTGGATCTTCCCATTCTGAGACAGGGGGAGTAAGGAGGATACACCAGGCTTTGAGGTTGTGACAGATGGGGATTGTGTTTAGATCTAGATTTGATTTGGGTAAGTGGAAAAGGTTTTTTATGAGAAATGTCAGATGAGAGGACACACTGGAAACATAGAAGAGAAACCCAACTGCTGTTATCTGACCATTGAAATGTTCCTAAACAAATATTTTGATGTGAACATACTGAATTTGGGTTTCAGGAGGAGCCTGGGTCTGTATAGCAATGGACTCTCCTGAGAAGCAGCAACCAAATGCTCCTAAATGCAAATTGCCTCCTCAGCCACCCTCCTGCTGACACTCAGTATCATCATTTGGAGGCTGTGGGTGTAATAGTGGTATTACTTGAAATGGTTTCAATGGTGCAACAGCAGTGATTTGTCTACCTAAGGCTGGTCTTGACAGTAGCTGCTGAGACATCAGAGTCAGGCCAAGACAGCCATAATTACAGATTATTCTGACAGACAGTCTGTCAGCAAATTATTGCCTAACCTACAGCTAGTCATGGCCCATTCCCAAAAATAAGTAAGGCTCGAAACAGATCATAACCAAATGTATTCCAGTGCAAGAAGAGCCAATTTTCTAACTCTTCACCCCCTGCAGAAGACACGATGCAACATTACTTATGCTTGATCAGACTGACAGCAGGGAGGAGGAGCTTCAGATCTGGCATAAACAGCAGCTCATCTCAAAGGTTTCAGCTGCTTGTCTAGAAGATGTCAAGTACTGAAGTGAGCTCTGTGAGGTGTTCATCTTCTGATGGCAACATATTATTTTTTTGTGTGTGATTAAACCTTGTAGTGGTTTGGAAATATCAATTTATTTTCCTCTTTTTATTCAAAAGGGAACCAAACAGCAAGATCACAAAAACAAAGCCAGTGAATGGAATGGAGTCCTGTAAAGTACATTCACAGCCATATTTCAAGAGCTGCTGTCTAGATTTTTGTAAGAGGTTTGGAAGCTTTTCCCTCAAATAAGCTCTGTGTGAACTAAGGTACAGATGAATAGAGAATGCAGAACAAATGACAACATGCTGGTTTGGTGGGGTTACATCACATACTCACTAGGGTTAACAAGGAAGATTGTTCTGAGCCTTCTGTCACTATGTTTTATAAGCAAGTTGCAGCAGGGTTTCTGTCAGCAGAAGTTAAGTGTACCAATTGAGGGCAGTCTATCATCTGCACAAGAACTTGCTTCAAAATGGAGTGTGTGTTTGTTCAGTAACATTTTTTTCAGCCAACAAACTTTTCTTCCTCATCAGAATTTTTTTTCCAGCAGATTTTTCCAGCCTGTTACAAAATGGATGTTATGACACACACAAAAAAATCCAGTCTGTTCTTGTCTGTACAGAACAGAATATTGTTTTCTGGCTTAGCCTTTCAGTGATCACCAAACAGTGCAGCAAATTATTGCTGCAGGAGGTCTGAAGCAATTTATGCAATTTTTTTTTTCTGTAAAGACCTACTGCTATTTCTCAGCAATCACAATAGAAAAATATATAGTGAATACCTTTTTGCTTTTTAGCATTCATAGAGTTTGTGACAAACATGTTAGGAGCTGTCAAATGCACGAGCCAGATAGAGCCAGGCTGCTGCACTCCATGTTCCCAGGTTCCATGAGCAGTGAGGCTGAGTGTCTATCCCAAATAGGTGCCCATAAAACACAGGTAGTGTCTATGCCAAATTGGTGCCCCTAAAACACAGGTGTATGACCAATAGATGTGTAGGCACATGGCCAGCTATACAGCTCACAGCAGACAGAAACACCAAGCACTCATACCAACAGCAACAGCTTCCTGCTGCTTTCCTCTCTAGCTGAACAGGATAAAAGTCTGTTGATGGAAAATACACACACACACACACATATTAACAGGTGTATCTACACATCTGTATCTAACTGGCCTCAGACAGTCTATCCACCAGCCTGCCCCCAAGCCTTGCTCTCCCCAGCTGCAGCACCTCAGCAGCCCCACTGCAGCTGCTGGCCCACAAACACTCTTCCATCCACATTAGATACCCCTCCAGTGACTGGCCACAGGCACTCAGCCTATCCAGCATCTTGCTCTGGATCCTTCAATCTCTGTTTACTTCACAAAGAGACACTCACATGCAAATGGATCCCACTCCCAGCTTATGGATCTTCTAGTCTCCCTAGCTGTGGGCTTCTGGGACCCTCCTAGAGTCAACTTGCAGGCCCCCCTGGTCTCACTGCTATCTGACCCAGGCTCACAGTTGCCTTGAAACCCAGCTCACAGGCCTCTCATACTGATAATCCAGTCTTACACTCACTAGCAATCATACACAGATGCACACACAATTGGTCCTTTTGATGTCATTGCAGGCACATGAGCCCATTGTCTGGTCCAGTTCCACTCCCTGGCCATGAGACACCCTTGCACACACAGATGCACTCAGAACAGAGCCCCTCACCCAGCAAGACCTGTAGAAATTGAGATAACTGAGAATACAGGACAAACTGCAGTGAGCAATAGATCAGTAACTTTTGCCCCCTTTCTATTTCTCCCTTCTGTCCCTTCCCAAAGCACCTTGGTCCCTCTCCTTTCCTTTGTCTTAAGTCCTTAAGTCAATGATCTCAACAGCAGATTCAAGACTAACTATCCAGTGCTCCATTTTTTCCTGTAGAACGAGGCATTCCTCAGAGGCAGAGTGAATTAAGAAGTTATATTGTACTGCAGAAACACAAATAGATGTAGAGCTCAGCAATACATTTGCTATGCAACCAATTTAATCTACAAGTTAATACAAAATGTTTCTGTTCTGCATTCTGATTTCACTGCTACATGCTAGTGCTTTCTAGCTGTAAGCTTTATACAGAACTACCAAGATATGTGAAATGAGTATATTTCTATACTTCCTGTATGATGTTTTTAAAAGAGAAACAATAATTTTGCCACACTCTAACATGCATAAGGTATAGAACACATATATTTCTGCATATATGAAGACAAAAGTACACACAAATACAATTGAAATGCAAAGATTTTTGGATTATTTGAAGCTGACAACAAGGTGCTAAAACTGAGGTATGACCAGCATGCCAGGGCTGATTGTACAGAAAATATTAATTTCAAACCCACATCCTGTAGTTTCCATGCAAATCTCTTTTGTCCCAACCACTTTTTGATGATTTACTGTAAATGAACAACCTGGCACAAAAATGGCTCACTCAAGATGGGAGCTGAAACAAGATAAAGCAACAACCTGACTGCTTAAATGGCCTGAGATCTTGCCATTGATGTGGTAACAAAATCAACAGGGCAGTTTGATATGGAGTCTCTATCCCTGATTAATGGGACCAGAAACTCTCTGATGACCACTAAAGGGGATCTTGCTGTCTGCAGCATTGAGGTGAAGGAAATCTTTAGCAGCTGAAAAGCTAAGAAGGAAGGGGAAAAAACCACCCCAACAACATAGAAGGAATCCACAGCATTTTTAAAAAAAGAGCAGTGTGTAAAATTAAGATTACATAGGAAGAAGCAGCTGAAAACATTCTGCTCCTGAAAGTTAGCACAGAGAGTCACAGCTATCCTACAACAGAAACTAAACACCTCTCAGAGTTTCTCAACAGAGCCATATGAAGTGACCCACCAGCAGCTGCTCTTTGGCAGAATCAGAGAGAGATGTCAGATGCACCAGGCTGTGTCCTGGTGAAGGCTGGGGTGGTGACCCATCCCCTGAGAGCCAGTCCATGACACACCTTTGAGGAGGGCACAGAGCTTGTGGGAAAGAGCAGCTCCAAAGCAGAGGAAGGCCCCTGCAAGAAGTGACAATGAAAGGAAGAGGAAGAGTTCAGAGCTTCTGTGGCGTGTAATAGAGTTGACACAGGAAGGTGACACAACTAAACGCTGAAAATGAAAATAACATTTTAAATGGTCTGGTCAGGCACTGTCGACAATGAAATAAATCAATGGAGATTCACCCTGCTTAAAAGTGCAGACATGGACCCTAAACTTGGCATTAAAACTGCATAAGCATTGTTCTGATATTTCTGCCTAGCCAATGTCTGAGAGCACAGGTGAGACAGGGGCAGCAGGTATACTAAATATGAAAGGGGAAACTGGAAAGGTGGTAGAAAGGCAAGGTTAAGAAAGGCAGTGTACTGCAGACCAAGCTGCAAACACCCTTTTCCTCCTCATGTGAAAGGAACTTTCTCTGGGTCCAAAGGAACAGCCAGCTGTTGCCCAATGTTAGACAAAGATTCACCATCTAGGACACAGAGTAGGCTCAGTATTATTCAGAACTGTGATTCAGCTCTGGCTGTAATTTGGGCATCTGTTGAACGCTCTTTTGCATCATAACTTGCAATTGTAATGCTCTACCCTTGGACAAATTGCGATTGTGATGGACTTGGCACTCAGTATTGACATCAAGAGTTATGGAAAAGCACAGAAATGACTGGGTTGTTTTTCACAACTACAGAGCACCCAGTATTCTGAGAGCTCGGGGATTAAGTGTTAAAAGTTTTGGTTCGTTCTGTTGTAAAGAAGACAGATGCATATATGTATTCAGCTGAACATCTCAAAAAGCTGAGATGACTTGGTGTGATTATAATTTGCACCCATATCATCTTTGAAGACAAGAGATAAATCATCTGCAAAATTAGCTGCAGATGGAGGCTCAGGTCTTGGGAGGCTTGAAAGATTCCAGGCTGCTTGGAAAGGTTTCAATTTGTATCCACAGCAAGTTCAAAATGAAAGATGAACCAAACCAACTAATACCCATTGCAATAGACTGTGAGGATCTCTTTTGTCTGTCCCCTGGAGGAAAATTCTGGCTTAATAAAAGGCTGCTAAAAAGAAAAATAGCATTTCTTTTCATATATTTTACCCACATTGTAAAAATCTCTTTATTGTTTTCCTGTACTGCTGTTGTGTGCCTGCCATAATTGAACAGCCTAATGCAAAGAGAAATATTATACAATCTGAAAACAAACATAATGGGTATTGAAAAAAATCCCTGGCAACAGGCAGAAGTTAAACAAACAAACAGAAAAATTATCTTGCCGAGACACAGCATTTCTATTAAAGAAGGCAAAGAGATGAAATGCCTTTGTGTTTGAAAGCAAAGCATTTCTACATTTCTCTATATACTTGTATTTATTCAACTCTAGCTAGTTGTACACTTTCTTGACAAAATCTTTTGTGATTTTGGAGCATGGCTATCTACCTCTGCTGTCCTGGAAAAGACATTTTTGCTATTCAAAGGTGTCTATTCAAAGCCTGTCACAAAGGCTTAGAGAAGAAGAAATGGAATGAATCAGACTGGGTGTTGGGGTTTCTGCTGACCAACATTATCACTCAAACATGATCTTGCAAGAAATATTTTAATATTTTTTAGATTAATGGTTCAGGTTACACAAGGAAATTAAGCCTACATGGTACAGTGCTTAGGAAGAATAACCAACGGGTTTGAGATGTAGAGCCATCAAAAGCAAAGAGACAGTACTACCAGTGTTTGTAGGTTTAGTAGTGTTGTTTTGTTTTAGACCTGTTCATATCAAACAGTATTAAAAAAGCTTTATGACTTTTTGTCTTCCCCTTTAATTATTTACACATGGCAACAGATTAACTGGTTTTGACAACAGTTTGGAGGATAAGCTGATCAGGAATGAGTTGTAAATCATGCAGGGATTTAATTAAAAAAACAGATGTTGAAAAACAGAAAAGCGATCACTGATTGGAATTTCTAAACTATTAAAGAATGACAAAGATAAAAATGTGATCAGCATACAAACCTATATCTTCCAACAATTTAGACAGGAGCAATAGCATTAAATCTGGAATTTTCGAAGTTCTACTAAGATATCTGCACTCATTCTCATAACTCAAACCTCTGGCAAAGAATATTAGTACCTTTTATTGTCACCACATCTGTGACGGTGACTGTCAGCTTCCTATTGCTCCTGCTAAATATTTTATGTATTTCTTTCATATAATAATATAAAATATATATACATATATACACACATATCTCTATATGAAATATATGTACACATACATACATACTTATATGAAATATATACATTTTTTCTCAACACCCTGCAGGCCACAGCAGACATACTTTGCTGGCTTCACAAGCATGACATCCCTCAATGATAACTTGAAATGAAAGAGATTAAATTGCATGTGAGTGTAGTATCAGTTCTAAACATGTCAGGGCTCTAGGCACTTAACTGTATGAATATTTTGGAATATTCAAATATGCCCTTTTCAAAAAATACTGAAGAATAATGCTAATTAAAACCATTTTTCTTTGGGCAGTATAACAGTCTACCAATTCTTAATTGCCACACACATTTCTCACAACACTCCACCACTTGACACAGCACAAGTTTTGTGAGTGAAAGGTTCTCCTTATCTCCATTTTTCAGCATTTCGTTTGCTATTTTGGGGTCCTTTAGCTGATATTGTGAAATTTATTTCTGGAATGAGAGATGACAGATAGTATGGGAATTAATTAATCAAGATCCATGGATGTCTAACAACACATGCACGTCTTAACTACTTCTCTACATAAAAAGGACTTTTCCACTGACAGAAGGAATGAAGGTTGAGGAATTCATGAAGGAATGATGGAGGGAAGATTGTTCATGAAGACTGTCTATTCAGGAAATTTTACTGGAAGCACATTGGTATTTGTGTCACTGGAGAGCTGAATCCATACTGGTATCTATCAGTCTAGATGTTAACTTTATGCATGGATTATTTGAACAGTGAGTGATCACTGTGTCCCATGAGAAGAACTAGGAAATAGAATGAAAGAAAAGACTCACTTTCAGGGTGATAGCAGTTAAATGAACAGGAGTCATTTGTAGTACTGTGGCATCCCTATTGCCCAAGCAATGACACACCATGAGTCTAATTTATTTAGACTCCACAAAGGTAGATCTCTTGTGATAGCTCTGACCCAAGAGCCTTGCTATTGATTCCAAAGATGCAGGGGGAATGGACAAAGACAGGGCTGAATGGAGGGCCAAAATGAATGCATTCCCCCTCTTTCTGGCCACCCATAGCTTTCTCACTGCCCTCCACAAAACAAGGTGTTTTTTCTTCCCCTCTGCAAAATGTGGTGGGGAAAGTGTCAGGAATAACAAGCAATACTGCAGGAAAAGTAGCAAACCCCTACAGAATATATAATCCTTTATGAAAAACTCTTTCAGAAATACTATAAAAATATCTATTGGCTTCCTATCAGTCAAAAATAGTCAGCATGGACAAGCTTTAATTTGCTCTGAAACTTGGGAAAAAAAATTACCTTTCATTCAGGGCACTAACACATAACCTGTGCATCGAATATGTTTTTTCTTATGAAGTATTAATTTTAATATGATTTCATCCCTGAGTTAATAGGATGATAGGTCTATTTCTATACATGTGCTCTTAAGAACTAGTTTGAGGGAGCGAGTTTTAGTCCATCCATTGAATAATAAAATAAACCCTAAATCAGGAGGAAAAAAAAATACAAAGTGCTTGAATTTAGGGTTAACTCTTTCAAGCTCCATAAATCTTCAGTGTCTGTCAAGGAATATGCAAAGCATACCTGTACCTGAGCAGCAAAGATTAAAGTATAAGATCAATAGCTGTATTCAAAATGTGTTTCTATTTTTCCTCTTTCTCAAATGCTAGCTATGAAGACCTGGAAAGAACTGAGAATATGTCTGCAAAAAGCAAATAAACTCCAGAGATACAATCTGTTCAAACAGAGACTGGTTAAAGGTGCTATTGTTGGGAGCAAGCATTGGAACATTTCCAGTTCTCTGCAACTTGTGGAAAAAAAGGAGAATAACCAAGAAGCTGATACTAGTATTCTCTATGTACAAATACACAAGGACAACAACACAGAGCCTGATCCAGAACTCACTGCAGACACAAGGCTGTAGTGATTTAGGGCCAGAAAGCAAAGAGCTTCATTACAATTTTGCTTCTCTGTTTAACCCCAACTGCATCAGGAATACCATAATCTTCTGCCAGAAAGGCATTAAATTTTTGTGCCTTTAATGGATAGTTCCATCCAAGGTAGATGGAATGAGAGAGATGCAATTTATCACACAGAAAGCCACATGTTTCCACATGCAGGTCCATGAGAATAACACAGCAGTTCCCTGTCTACACTGCCAACCTTCAAATAGAGACTGGTTAAAGGTGCTATTGTTGGGAGCAAGCACTGGATCATTTCCAGTTCTCTGCAACTTGTGGAAATAAATGAGAATAACCAAGAAGCTGATACTAGTATTCTCTATGTACAAATACACAAGGACAACAACACAGAGCCTGATCCAGAACTCACTGCAGACACAAGGTTGTAGTGATTTAGGGCCAGAAAGCAAAGAGCTTTATTACTTCATTATTATTTTAATTTTGCTTCTATGTTTAACCCCAACTGCATTACTACCGTAATCTTCTGCCAGAAAGGCATAAAATTTTTGTGCATTTCATGGATAATTCCATCCAAGGTAGATGGAATGAGAGAGATGCAATTTATCACACAGAAAGCCACATGTTTGCACATGCAGGTCCATGAGAATAACACAGCAGTTCCCTGTCTACACTGCCAACCTTGGGAGTCCAACACCCACGTCCAGAGAGCACCACGGCAGTGCCAGGCTGCAAGCAGCTCACTGTGCTCCTCTTGAGCAAAGCTTTCCAAGAGTGCTGTTCAGTACCTAAACAGGTGCCAAGTTTTTGGACTCTGATGCATGAAAAAGACCCAATGTCTGTTAAAGTTAAGAACTTGTTAGAGAGTGCCATAAAGAGCTTGATGGAAGCAAAGAGACTGGGATGTGACAGCAAAGAACAGAGATAAAGTCACATTTTGCCAAAAGGATAAGCATTAGCAGATTAATGGCCACATGATAGTCTAAGTACAGTTCTTATCTATAAGGCTGAATGATATTTTCTGGTGAACAATACTCCCAGAACCAGTATCAAATAAGGGCATAGAGGAGTTACTTAAATAATAGCTTGAAAATGAACAGGTTGCCTGTGCCATGTCTTGAAACTTTCCAAGTTTGTAGAGTGCAATTATCAGCTTAAGAGCACAAGAATATCTAGAGCATCTGCAATCTAACATTAAAGAAACATGCACGTTGTTTAAAAATAATGTTTTCCACATTTGCAAAGGTGTTTTCAAGGTAAACCTATTAATTTATCCTTCATCTTGTCTAGCACAAAATCTGACATTAAGTGACCTGACATGCATGAAGCCGCCTGTACTTTTGTGGGTGGCAAATCTGTTCACTGACAAACTCCTAGAAAATCTGTCACACAGCAGGCCCTGGAAGTCCCCAAAAGCAGTAGGACAATCTGCTCCAGACCTGCCTGGGCCTTAGCTCTAGGTGCATAACACACATGACCATATTGCAGGGCGTTGCTCTCTCTTGGCAAGCAGTGGCCAAGCATCTTTGGCAAATGGCAAGAGAGCAGGGAAGAAAATTAGAGGTTGTGAGGATCACCATCAAAATGGATTTATTGGCAAATGCCTGTTGCAAGACAAATAACTATAGACAGGCAGGAGCTTCAGAAACACCTGTGTTTACCAGCTGACTTCCTAATCACTACAAACTGTCCATTTCCATGCCTGCAATTCTGCATCAGAACACTCAAAGCTTATTCTTTGATATACTGAGCATTCTTTGCTCCTGTATCATTACTGATATGAGCTACAAGATATGAAGTCAAATTGGATAACTTAATTATGTAAAAGTACTTACATAATTAAGGCCTATTTTAGTTTGAAAACAAACTGGAGTATGAACAGGATTAGTTTTCCTGTCAAAGCTCCTTTTTTTTCTGTGCCAGTTCATTTTGGGTAGAAACTACATCAAACCTACCTCTGGATAGCAGTTGATCAAATCTATAAAACTGAAGGCTAGTGATGATAAAATATAGCAGCAGTAAAATTATGCTAAATTATCAAATCCATGTATTTATGAGTCTACATGAAAACTAGAAAAGTTCTCATAGTCTAAGGAACAATCAAAAGGCATCACCACAAGAAAAAGAAAGAAAGAATCTATATCCTTGAAGATGTCAGCAGAATTTTGATTTAGTACTGCAGGTTAATCCATCCTAAACTACTATCAAGCAGTAATGACACCATTCATCATTCTTTTAACTGGAAGTAATGACAAGATCTCTAATGCTGTGTGGGGAAACAGGAATTTTTGTTCCTCAAATGATACAGAATTTGGATGCTCCAAATTGAAGTGGAAAATGCAAAAATTATACCAAAAGTATTTAACAGGGACATTTTAAAAAGCCAGTTTAGTTCTTCAGACATTCAGATTATTTTGATTTTTGTTTTTTACTATGTAAAAAATTTGAAATTAATCTTAACCATAAAAATCTCAAATTATACCAAGTGGAACCTTCAACAATTATTCATTTACTCTTTCATTATTCCAAGCTGATACAGGAAATTTATCTACTCCCCTCCTCCCCAGAGAGGCTTATTTGTTCATCAGGCATTTATTTAAAAATACTCTGCTAATTTCCATGCACATTGCAGAAAAAAATAGATGCTTTTTATAGATTTATTTAATTCACAGATGCTATTTTAATTGGTCTCCCATACAATTGCCTCTCACTGGGAAGGAATCTGGATGGCTCTGGGGAATTGGCAGCAACTTTCAGAGCTTTTCCAGGTCAGTGATTCAGATGTAACCAGCATCACTGGTGGCTGAGAATTAATGTGGAGAAAACTATTTGATGGCCTACATGAAATAAAGTAATTATTTCACTCCAGTTGTGGTTTGACAGATTACCAGCAAAAATAATCAGTGCTCTTATGGGTTTTTTTTGGAAATAGACCCAGAAAATTAGCTTCTGCAAATTATCTTTCCCATTAGGGCAGAAGGCAGCCTTCAGAGTCATAAGCATAAAGCCTTTATTATCAGTTCACCATTTTCATTATTATTTATGAAGATTTCATAGGTTTTTTTTTTTTCCAATTCTGTCACTTTAATGTTCTGGGAACTGTTTGCCATGCTCTGTTTAAACTAAGAAGGTTAATCTCTTCAAGCTTCATCTATTGTCCCAGGGCAGGTGGAAGGAGAGAGAAGAGAGGGAAGGAGATGCTTGTCCTGCATTTCTCTGTACAGAACCTTACTGAGGGAATTTGGAGCATCTTTCTACAGTGATGGAGAGACTGCCTGGGCATGTAACCTTTAGAAGGGTACAATTTTCTTTTGTAACCTTCTTCCTCATGTCCCTGCAAACATACTCCAAGTATTAGGCTAGATTGTCAGAAAATGTGTCACACCACAAACTGGGATACAAACGTGTTAGCACAGCACTTTATCCCTCATCAAACATTCCAGTAAATCCTAACTGGATGTTTTGCTTACAATTTCTGCTAAAAGTAGGCAGTTATCCACCTCAAACTCCTGTTTGATTAGCATATGCTTGTTTTCTAAACTCCCATTCATCCCACCAACAGGGCTTCCTCAAGAACTGGCTTTTAAAACAACAGCACTGGTAAAAGACACAGCTCAGGCCTTTGCTTCATTTTTTTTCTCCCCAGTAAGAATTCACAAAGAAAACTTGCATGTGTAGGGAGATATTTTTCTCACAGGCCACAAGATCCTGCAGTCTTCAAGGACTGGATGCACTGATTCAGCTAAAAGTAATGTACAGAACTAGGATGAACAGAAGATGCAACTGTTCTTCAAATTCTTGCATAACCTCTTCTATTATCTCATTAATTCCTACTTAAAAAAAAAAAAAACCCAACCAAACCTAAAAACTAAGGAGATTGGTTTCTTTCCATTTACTTTGGCTCTCAGTGGTGCACCAACACAGGGATATTTGGGCTGCTTTTTTTGTGAGGTTTGTAATGAATTGCCTCTGGTAACAAACTAATGAGGTTGTCAGAAGCTACAACAAAACTGTTTTGCAATTTATATGAGCAGGATAGGGTCTATTCAAAATATATAAAAAGGTACACAAAATCCATCTCTCCTCAGTGCTATACAGAGAAGAAAAGGCACAAACATCTTTGTTAAGTGTCATGTAAGTAAAAAGAGTAAAAATGTAGAATGAGAAATAAAAAATTTCCCAGGAGAAAGAAGAAACAAATGCAGAAAGAAACCTAATGACCCATTTTGTCCATGGCAATGGAATTGGGAAGCAATACACAGCTAAAGCCCAGATACTAAGTACTTTGGTTTTAAAAGCAAGATTTTTCTGCTTCCTACTTTGAACTTTTTCAATAGTGCTTTGTGCCAGGAAAGAGAACTTGTCTATGCCTAAAGATTTCTTCTCTGCTTCACATACTTTGGAGATCTGGAGTTAAGAAGTTCAAATTCAATTTACAATTTATGACTCTCATGAGAAGTTTAGAAATTCAAACTCACTAGAAAGAGGGAGGAAATCAAACTTCTGTTGCTTCACACTAAGGGCAGAGGATGCTGGGCTTCCTTCTGTGCAACAGTGACAGCTGATTTTCTACATTTTTTTTCCTCCTGCTATTCAATGGT
Source organism: Molothrus aeneus (assembly GCF_037042795.1). NCBI lineage: Eukaryota > Metazoa > Chordata > Aves > Passeriformes > Icteridae > Molothrus > Molothrus aeneus. The sequence continues at coordinate 9,743,857 of NC_089648.1, forward strand.
CAATTTGCAGCTAGCTTTATTACCTCCTGAAAGTGTCAATGGTTGGGAACAGCTGTTTGAAATCCACGGCAGTCCCCAGTCCCAAGGAAGAATTTAAATAGGTAAGCTGCTGTGCAGTAATCTAGAAATTAGTAGGTATAATACATCATCTTCTACTATGGCTGTCAGTTCTGGAAGGTCTTGGTTCAGTGCCAATGTGCAGTCAGTCTGCACAGGAGACTGCACAGCACAGAGCCTCCTGACAGCACAGCTCTGGAAACCCAGATGACAGTCCCCAGGCTTCAAGTGTCTGCCTGAGCACAGAAAAAAAGCAGCAGAAAAAGAGCATTTGCTCTGACAAGGGGTCATTCTAATTACCAGGAACAAAGTAGTGTAGAGGTAGATAACTCCCAGTCACAGGAACTGGTATTATATTGACATCCAGGATGTGGTAAGATATGAACTGGTGTGTCACTATAAGATATTAAATAACACAATGTGCACACACTGCTGTTCTCAAGGTAAAAAAAGGGAAGTTTATTTTCTAACTCTAACATTTATAGATTTCCAAAAGTAACAGTGGATTGGAGGGTGACAGTGCCACCTCTCCAATGACACTAGACAAACCAACAGTCCTAATTTCTCCTCCTCCATAATAGAATTCAAAACAATAAGTTATTTACAAAAAGTGTATGAGAAAATTCGTTACAAGAATGTCAACATCGAAAAGCTTAAAAAAATCTTAAAAAATCAGGGCAACACTGGTGAAAATTTTAATGGATCAGTTAAAGGTACAGTTATTTAAGTGAACAGAGTACCCAGGCTTATTTTGTTAACCTAGTGAACAACATACATGCCTTGTCATACTGTCATGGAAACGTATGTGATAGCAGAATAACTCTGTGCCAGAGTGTACATACACACAGTTCTCAATCCACACTTATCCTCAAGTGTGGAAGAACTTCTGGTCAGGTGTGTGTCAGTTCTGGCTTACTGAAGCTGTCAACTTGCTCCTGGGGAGGCTGGATGTAAGGCATGCAGGTGACAGAGGGAACAGAGTTATCCACAGACAACCTATGGATCCCTAGAGAAGCATATGGCTAAATATTCCTAAAACCAAAGGGATTGAGTCAAATCAAGTTCTGAAAGCAGGCTGGAAGCAGCCCAAGGAAGACAAGGCAGGACTGTGACAACACTTGGCCTAGACACCTCAGCAGTGTCACTGGCAAGTGTAGATGCTTAAAATTTCTCCTAGTTTAAGGTGCATGGAAGCTCCAGTTGATTATCCTTATTGCTCTTTGTTTAAAGGAAATACACAAAGTGAGAATATTTTCAGCCTAACTAAAAAATTTGGGATAGCAACACTGCCCAGAAAAGAGTTTAAAGTTAATTCTTTGGGGAAAAAATTCAGTTAACACCACTAAAGGCATTGCCCAGATGAAGCATGCACACATTCCAGGGACAGATGTTCCCTGAACTACAGAGTATCCTAGGAGGCTGTTGTTAGCTAAGCAGAGCAGGCATCATTTTTACTGTTTCAGGAGAAAGCAATGAATACTTTACATGTAGGCACTTTGGAAACGTGCCTGAGTGACACACAAGAAGACCAAGTCAAGTCCCAGCAGAAAGGGAAAATTAAATGTGAACAGATGGGCTAATTCAGCATTTTCAAGGACTGAAATTCAAACATGAAAGAAACCTAGCCAGCTACAGATGACAAAGCCTGTCTCAGTTCAATCTTCAAGCTATAATAGCAGATTTTTGATTTTTTTTTCCTCCATCAAATTAATCTTCTTGAGGAAGCTGGCATTTCAGTGGGTTTGGAGTCAAATAACCTTCCCACTCCTGGGGATTCAATTTCAAATCAAAATTCAAGGTACCACTTACTAGACTTGTTGCTCTCAGTCTATTCAAGAAAAACCAAGCCCATCTGCACAGTTTTCTATTTATGTGTGCCAGCATCATCTGTTTGGAAAAGGTCAGGGTAGAAGAAAAAGTTTTCATAGGTCAGCCTGTGAAAGCCCCACCAGAGCTACACACAGATAATGAAACAGCAATGAAACTAATTTTGCCAGTTTCCAGTACAAGCTGATGATCCACTACTTTTCTGAGCAGTACACTTGGACAAATGATTAAAAATGCTTAACTGAAAACAAAGAAAAGGAGAAAGAACACCCACCAAGCTCAGTCTCACTTTCCAAAGTTCCCAACCACACAAAACTCAGTTACTTGTAACCTACCAGAAGCACAGTGAACCATATAAGGTGGGTTGTGGCACTGGATAACAGTAAGAATGTGGGAAAAATATGTGATATTTTTTAATGGGAACAATGATTTGGGGTTTCTTAATATGGGGCTTCTTAATCTAAAGCACCTTGCTATTTCTACTTGATGTGAGTAGGAAAAGTTTAAAAAAAATAAAAAACCCTTTTTCAGTATTGTGACTTGTAATATTTTGAAAAATATAATTTAAATTATATAATTTAAATATATAATTATAAATAAATTATAAACATAAATTATATAGGAATATACAATTTAAATATTTATTTAAATAAATAATTTTATATGTAATTTAAATTCTTATAATTTTGAATTTCAGTAACTGTTTTTTAGATAAATTGGTTTAGTCACCCTCAAATAAATAGCAATTCTCCTGTTAAATTTTTAGTTCTCTTAAAAATGCAAAGCACTGTGAATTTTGAGACAGAACAATTTTTTTTCTTCCAGCTTTCAGCTTTGTGACTAAACTAAAACCTATAGGTTTGTCCACAAAAAAATTTTTTTTTTTGAGGAAAAGTCAGGTTGGAAATGCAGGAAAGGAAGAATGTGAAGTAGAGGTAGCAACATTTTAAGGCTGTGACAGAACTCAAACTGATATTATCTGATTTCCACCAAGCTGCTACAGCTATTAGAAGAAATTTTTAATTGACCTGAAACTGGAATCTGTGATAAATGACAGGGAGACTGATCTGTGCTAGATTCCATCATTCAACAGCATGTGTATGCAAGCTGATCATATTTAAGGAAAAGAAGGTGAACTGGTTTTGAAGCTAAAGGGAGCAGAGTAGCTGGTGAAGTCTTGTTATCCTACTTGGTATGTGTAGACTGGATAAGTTTCACTAAAATGTCATTCTTTCACAGTGATTTACCATGATATACTAAGGAGCAAAGCTGAACTCCTACCAGGAAAATAAGTATAGTGATATATCCCGGGATAGAAAAGTAAATCTGGGAACCAGTGACAACACTACAGACACACAACTAAATTGTTGAGCATAAAAAATATATGAAATAAAAAATGTGAGGCAGAACAGCAATAAAATAGAAGATTCTGATAGGAATCAAAATAAACGTGTACTGGGAAATTCAAAATATATGACACTATACTGTAACAGAATGTAATTACCTTTATTGCAAAGTGCATCCCAATCTAGCAACTGCATTGTAATTCTTGCCAATAAAACTTAGATTGAATCACTGAAAATGAGACATTAGTTAATAACTAAATCAAAGTATTATAAATGGAGGAAATGCCACAGTAATATCTCATAAATTTGGTCAAATATCTTTCGTCAAAGAGCTCTGTAGGATCACATTGCAGCTCTACCCAGCTCAATTTCAGAGTAACAGAATTAGTCCTAGAGAGCTGCCAGTTTAGCTGCATAAATAAAACCACAATTCATCATCATCCATGAGTTTGCAGCACCTTGAAAATCAGGAAATACAGGAAAAAGTAAAAAGCCCCAAAAGTTAAAAAAAAACCAACAAAAAAAAACCCCAAAAAACCCAACCCAAAACCTTACACATCTGATCATTATTTTAGATATTTTTCAGTCAGACTGACTTTCAGGCAAGCGATACAAAGAGAATCAAAGCACAAGTATTTGCTGTTTAGATGAGCAATCTTCAAAGTCCTCTCACTCTGGTTTTCCCTTTGTAAACTTTCCTGCATTACTGGAGTTTGTGATACATCACTTATCCAACAGGGGCAAGCTCCTTCTTCTGACAGCCTTTACAGCACAGAAGGTTTGACTAGAGCAGGGAAGGAATTTTTCTCCAGAGAAATCTTCAAATTGGCTTCAGTCAGGTTATTTCAATTTAGCAATAATAATATAGACTTTTGGAGTTCCAGTTCTGTGTAAGCCAGGAACAGGGATGAGCCCTGCAAAAGCATTCTCTGGCTTGGCTTCCTTCTTGTTAAAGTACTGTTTCCTGAGCCCTTGATCACCACACCACAGTTTGACCATTCTCCCCCACATTCTGCCCTCAGCTGTTCACAGTTTCCTATAAGGAGCATGGCTGAGTAGAAATAAAAGAACATAGGGCAGTGAAATGACTCATTTTAGTAATAATCTCCAAAGAAAGGAGACACCAAGTTGTGGAGGCCTTTGAGCCTATTAGGGGAACTTGTAGGGTAACGCCCTGGAGGAATCTACCGCAGGTTATGAGAATGCTGCAGCTCAGGGTGAGACAAAGGGGCTTCTCCCACGGTGCTCTGCAGCACTATGTTAATTTACCTCAGTTTTTTATAGGTCACTGCCCTTTGCCCTGCCCTTGTACTGCCCCTGTGCCCACAGACATTGGCCCCTGAGCCCATACTTTATTGCAGCAGGGAATAAAGTGCAAAACAGGGAATAACATGCAATGACTCCAGGGATTTCAGGCTGAACAATTGCTTTATTAAGCTATACGATATTACACTACACCATATACTATACTAAACTCTATACTAAAGAAAAACCCTTGACCCCTTACAGACAGTCACAACACAGCTTTGACCTAATTGGTCAATCAATCCAAACAACCATCACCAGAGTCCAATTAACAAATCACTTTTGGTAAACAATCTCCATAACACATTCCACCTGTGCCAAACAACGGGCGCAGCAAACAGAGATAAGAATTGTTTTCTCCTTGTTCTCTGAGCTTTCTCACTGCCTTCCCCAGGAGAAATCCTGGGAAGGTTGTGCCTGCTGCTCTCTGTGAAGAGAGCTGCAGGCACACATACTTAACCCAGGGTGCTGCATTGTTTTCTCATCTTTTGTCACTAGAGCCCTTCTTGGGGGTTAAAATAAACCTCCCTGGAACTCTAAACAGGAGACCCTTTCTGTCTTTTTCACTGATCTAACTGTGGTGTGAGTGTGGATTGAGTGACTGTCTGTGCCTGCCCAAGTGGCTTTCTCAGAAGACACTTCTGGGGAGGTAGCAGCAAACACCATCCATTTTCCACATTGGTACACCAAGTGAGATGGACTGGCTAAAATAAATTTTGACTTAGCTTTCAAAACCAGGAGCACATAGGCTTTCAGTAACCTTTCAGTTCTATTCAGGTCTGCTTATCTTAGATCCCTCTTTTTTTCCTAATCACATAAGAAAACTGCTTCTGCTGACAAGAGTTCTGTTTATTTTTAATAAATATTAGTAGGTGCAAAATTAAAAAGTGGGAAAAGGGGAAGAGTATGCCCTTCCTTTGCTGGAGCCCTGCAGTAATTGTATTTGCTTTCATTAATGTTGACTATATAGCAATGAGCATAGCTGCAAGATAAATTTGCTTTGCAGGCAAACTAATAAATACAGCATTGAGGTCTACAGTAAAGGCAGGACCAAATCTGTCCACAGGTAAGATGGGCTCAGCTGCTCTATTCAGACAGGTGGCCTTAGCTTTCACTGAACTTTATTTTTGCAAATAAAAATCACATCACTTAAGGTGGGTCATTGCTTGGTAGATTTAATTGAAAGATTGTGCATTTTTGTTGTGAACTGCATGCTTGTTTAGAAGCAGCAGTATGGGGGCAAAAAAACCCAAGTAAGAAAATGATGCCTAGACAGATATAACTCTGCCATGAATTGAAAAGGAAGCAATTGCCTGTTTTTCTGATAATGCTCATTAGTCTACTGTCCCATACATTATGAATTAAAGAGCCCCTGAAGATTAAGAGGGGAGTTAGAAGATTGAGTCTGTGCATGTGCAGTGAAGCTGTCACTGGTTAAGGCTCCAGCAAGTCTTTAGCACAGTTTATGGTGTAATCAGAAAGACAATTAGGCTAAACTCAAAGGCCTTCTACACTAGTGTAAAAGGTATTTAGCTGGGACAAAGGCAAGCCGAGTTGTAACTCTGGATCAGGCTGGGAAGTGCCATAAATATGTTTGCCACCTCCATGGTACAGTGATTACAGAATTAATCACACCTAATTGTTAATCCTAAACAGTTTTGCAGTACTGATTGCTAAGTCTACCTGACAATGCCTGGGCTTTGATGAGCAGGTGGGTAGAGTTTTGCAATGAGGAATTAATTGATTTGTCAGAAAATACTTCAGCTTACTGAGCACAGGTAGACAGACAAAATCCAATTTACCTAACACAAAGCAAAAGTTCCAGTGATAAGCAAAAGTAAAATGTGCAAAATTAGACTTAAATAAATATTAGTTCTAAATGGAGCACTTCATTACAATTCTAAACTCATTACTTTGCTAAAGAAAGTATTTGAAAAAGCCAGTTCAGCTAAAATAAACTCAAGCATTATTTTGAAAAAAATAAAGCATAGGCTATTCAGACTATTTATGTACTCCTATTTCCTTGCTTCCTTCCCTAAAATAGAGACCAGTTCAATAACAATTACATTTGCCGAAAGCACCGCTGTCGCCACATTAGGCCCTTTAAGAAGTTCTGATCAAAAATATCCCTAATCATTAATTTGCTTTGTTCTAGTCATTGCCACCATTCACCAGGCTCAGAAATTCCTGCTGCCTGGAACATGCCAGCCACATTCACTCAGCTATTTATGCTTTCATTAGGAACATATCACTAGAGATATATTTTCAACCGTACTACCAGCAAAGTAGTTAAAGATAAATCAGTAGAGCTATAAAACCCAAGGGAGTTAAAACTGCTAAGCTCACAAATAGATTACATTCCCCGAAATCACAATCAAACATCACTGTGCTCCTGATTTCAAACAGTCTTGTTCCAGCTGTGCTCATTACTCACTATTCATCACTTCCTTTTTTTGAAGATTTTAGGGCCTGAAATTCTCACACTGGTATTTATAACATCCCCAAGGAATACTAAGAACAGTTCCCTAACACTTGGTCCCAAGTACTTTTAGGCCAAAATTCACACAGACAAAGCATTTCTTCTCACACATTATGCTGTAATCCATTATTAAAGATAACACAAAATAATTTTCAAAGCTCCAGAGCTTCCAATCATTAAGTATCACTTCCAAATACCCTAGAACATGATCAATAATTTTCTGTATTGCTTCCAAAGTAAACGTGCACCACACCTACCCACAAATGAACTGCCAGAACTACTGCAGAAGTTCCTTGGCTCAGGCTCATGATGGACACCCAGGAAAACTCACAATTCTCACAATTCAAGCTAGGTGTCTAATTACCCTGTAAAAAGGACAGTAAGACTTTAACACCTAAAAATGTATTAAGAAGTCAGCACAGTGGAGGAGGAAGGGCTTGCTGGGAGTTGCCTAAGCCCTCTAATAAACTGAAAATGAAGCAAATGTTAACAATTCAATGACATTTTTCTCCCTACACCCCAAGCCTGCTATACTTGGATGTAGCCTGAAGAAGACACATGTTGGACAAGGGCTCACAGATCCTTTTTGCACTTGATGGCTCCTGACAGCTCTTTCTCTCTTTTAAGCAGCATTTACTGCACTGCAGTCATATTTTGGGAGAGCAATGCTATGTTTACTCCTAGCCCTTCCATCTCCACATCTGTCTCTGACCACCTGCTTATGACCTGAAGCTGGACACACCCTTGGGAACCAAGAAATGTATGTTTGAATCTCCTTCACCTGAAGGGGTTATTGATCCAGGACTCTCAATCCATGGTCACCAAGTGCACTGATCTGGTATTGCACACAAGGTGGGTGGCCTGTCCTTTACCCCAACAGTCTTTCCTCTCCTTATGGAAATCAGTATTCCACCATTCAGGGCAGAGGAACAACTAACTGTGAGGCTATCAAGCTAGTTAGTATGCAGTATGTTTAACCCAGTCATGATGCCTGTGCATTTTTACAGTCTTCAAAGTTAGGTACAAACCACAGCAGGAAATACTATTTTTTAACTAAACTACACTATCATAACCAATGCATTTATTTTTTTTATCATCTTAATCCTTTAAAACAAACCAAAACCAAATTGAAGGCTTACAAAATCTTATTTTTGACTCTCAGCTGGACTTAAAATTATCTTATAGAAAATTAGGCTGATGGATACTAGCCATTAGTCCCTTTCAGCATAGAAAGTACTTTTCTCCTACTGTCATGAAAAATTCACCATATTCTTTGAAAGAAGGAAGAACTTGAATAACAATCTGCTGTCGATCAGTCATGGGCATTAAGGAACAGCAGCAACTACTCCTTGTGCTTGAACTCTGTTCATTGCACATTTTTCCCCAGTGCCTGCACTGACAGATCTTCACTGGATAATTTATTATCAGAGACTGAAGACTGTATTAGCAGCCCTTCACTTCTATTTTTGGATTGTCTGATCCAGGACACTGTTAATTATGACAAAGTAATCAGCTATACAAATAAACCTAATTTAAAAAAAAAATGTATGTGATAGAATGAGAAACAGTGATGACATAAATATGATGTAACTGGTGAGGGATCAGTTCTTGAAGTATCTTCATATGCAATCCTAACATGTGGGAAAAAACAAGAGCTTGCTCCTTGATGTTTCATCTTGTTCTGAAGATTAATTTTGTTGAGTGCTTATAGGTCAATGTTATAACCAGTCACAGTCTGGAAGATGAAAGATTGTGTCAGCAGAACCTCCACAAAAAAAAAATAAAAATAGGGATTGCTATCTAATTAGGATCATCTAGTTGCAATTCAGACTTCTGTGAAAGGATTTCAGAAGGAATCTGGCAACTCATTCACCAGGACTCCTGTGAGCCTGGGTATTTCTTACCTATTGGGCAATATGAGTGAAGAATCCATGATTCACCACAAAACAGGCAATCTTTAGCCTTGGAGAAATTTAAAAAGTAACAGCATGATCAAGCTCCTACCAGGAATGAGAGATTTTTTTAATCCTGTCTCTGGGCAGAGGAGGCAACAAATGACATTCTGAAGCCCTAATAATCATATTTCTCGTGGAAAAAGTGACCATTTTCTGACCTGGCCAGCATACAAAGTTCATGCTTTCCTTTCTCAATTCTCTTTCAGGCAGAATAGGCTCTGTTTAGATAAATATACTTGGAAAAACTGACCCTGAATAGAGAGATTGCCATCTAAAGAGAGCTGAGGTTAGGAAGTATTACTTTCTCCATTTTGTAGACTGCATGTTAGATGGGAAGAAGAGAAGCCTCAGGGAGGAAAAAGTTTAAGCTCTTATTCACAGCTGAAGCCTTGATACCCTCTTGACCCTACCTGCCTGAAGGTAGGTCCTGGCTTAAATGCATTCTTAAATCAGGAACTGACAGAACAAATTACTCATTTAACTCAAGGGAATCTATGCTACAGCCAGAATTGGAATCCACATACACAACTTGTTGGACTGTGAATCAGTGACAAATTTCTCCTTTGCCTCTCTGTAGTACTGCAAGAGGGAAACACTTGATGTTTATCTGATTTAACACAAGCCATGCTAAATACTGCACCTAAAATAGAACATATAAATGGTGGATGGGGAAGAGGAGGCAGAGAATTAGGGTGGGAGGGAAAAGAATTAGGGATGACATTTTATGTCTTTTAAAAGTCTGACCTTTTGGAAATATCACTGTGTACATTTTAAATATTAATAAAGGCAGTAGCTGTTAGGAGGCACAGGGCTGTTGTCAGGGGGTGACCTTTTATTGAAGTAAAAGAAAATTGACAGTTTTATTAGCCATAGACTACTGCAAACAGAAGATACAGGAAAAAAAACAAGCAAGAAAGCTGTCATTGTAATTAGCTACATTCTGTAAATTAATCTGAGGATGTGTCTGTGCCTAAACATTGCTGCAGGTCCCTTTGTATCTCAGCCTAGATTTATCAAACAGCTTGAGAGTTTAAAAGAATAGCATAATCCATTTCAGTTCTTTAAAGAGATATTGTTCCTAGAGAAAGCAACCATGACAGGGGGATCCTCATGACTCCACGATCATCACTTCTGTGTCCCACTCTATGCACCCCCTTCAGCTCTGAGCAAGGCAAGAATCTTTTTCAAGCATCACCAACAGGCACTAGATCATGGATCAGACAGCAATTACCTGAGGCCTATTTTTGCTTTTCAGGACTAATTCATTAAAAGATGCTTCTTCAAATTACCTAGACTTAATCAGACTAGAATTTTGATGGTGCATGACTGGGAAAGAAACAATCACTCTGATTCTTCATCCCAAACTGTTTGGGATTTTTTACTAGAAGTAAGCTGAATTAACTTCTTGTCTTCATTTTGCTACCAGTAATCTCAAGGGTTCAGCTGTCTGTAATCCAAGGCCACCTGATACAGCACAGCTCTGTAACCTGGACTCCAACTTCTGAGAAAATTGCTGAGTTGTGAGAATAAGCCATGAAAAACAAATCGAGCAGATCTGTCCAAGGTAAGAAAAGTAAAATTGTAGGCAAAGCTAAGATTGTTCAGATAGGTGAGTTACAAGCTCAAGGACTTGAAAGGAAAAAAAAAAATCTCACCAACATGAAAATGTTTAAAGCCCTGCAGGAAAAAAAGCCACATCCAAAAGAGACTTGGAAGTTATGGTACATTGTGAAGGATCTCTGTTCCAAAGGGGAACAGACATCATTCTTTCCCCACCTGACTGCTGACTGCCAAGCCACTTTTATCCAGCCAAGGAAACAGGTTTATGAAGAGTTAATTCAGACTCTTCAACACCTAGTGGGAATGAGGGATCAGAGAAGGAATGAAAAACAAAGAAGAGCGTCCTTTGGATACCCTTTAGTGACAAACAAGGTGCTATGTGACATTTTTGCACTTCACTACCATTTACTTAATGTGATAAGGTCTTTCATATGTTTCAGCTCCATTCAGTGGTCTTTTGTTGTTACTTATTTATAAACTGTGTGAGTAGTCCCATCTCTGGAAGTGTTCAAGGCCAGGCTGGGTGGAGCTCTGAGCAAGCTGCTCTAGTGGAAGGTATCACTGCCCAAGCTAGAGGGGTTGCAATTAGATTATCTTGAAGGTTCCTTTCGACCCAAACCATTCTGTGGTGATTCATCTCTCAGCCAAGGACAAGCACACTTGCCACAAACCAGCCTTGCTGGTGTAAGCAGCTGTTGCTGGCTAATTTGCAGATCTTGGGTATTCCTACTGCTCAAACACACTACAAATAGGCACACAGAAGGATAACTAGAACTTGAGAAAATAACTTTTTTTTTTTTTTTACTGGAGGTATAATTTAATTTCCATTCTTCTCTTTTTTTGCCTTTGGAGTTATGTTCTTTAGCTGACAAAACACAAGCTGCAGTTTGTGAAAACTGGCAGGATGGGAAAAGGTAAGCCTAAAGCAAATATTTATTCTGAATGACAAACTTTAATCAGTTAATTCACATAGAGACATGAATGTGAGCTTGAGAACAAGCTAAAAATATTGTCAGGAAGTCATGGGTAAATCAAATAGGAGAGAAAAGTCAGTGAAGTAATTGTAAGGAGATTTACAAATCTGGAAAAAATATTCCAGGTGCTGCCATTCTTTAAAGTACAGGAAGGTACTTTAGACATAAAGAATGACAAGAGTAACAGAGAAACACTGTAAAAGCATCTACATCTCTTACTGTTTAGTTCTATTTAGAGGAACCAAATTTCTCCTTCCTCTTTTCTCTTAGTATTGGCAAAGCTTAGGATGCCTTGAGGGCATTTTTGTATTCCAATGTTATGGAAAACCCAGGAAAGAGAGACAAGCCATTCCATTGACACTGAGGGCACAACCAGTCCATCCCAAGGAAGGCAGACCTGGCAGCTAGCATTGCAGTGCAGCTGTTTAGCAGCACTCAGAATGTCATACACCCCTCTGGGGAAAAAGCTTCAACTGAAAGCAGAGTTAATGAAAGCGAAGCCTTCTGACATCAATGGAAACCATTCCCTTGGACTTTACTACCCCTTCCTCCTCACGACCCCACCAGTACCCACACCCAAATTATCCAAAACCTGAAGGTTATGTCAGCATTTACACATCTGATGTAAAAGAAATATGTATTATAATAAAGACTAAGTGCCAGCTAGAAGTTGATATGTCATTTTGCGGCGGTGTCACTAAACTTCTGCTGAATGAAATCTGTGTCCTCTCTCAAGGCAGAACAGTAAATGCTCTAAAAGTTACCAAGTTTGCAAAACTTCAATGTGAATGACAGAGTTATTCAGGGATGTAAGGGAAAAACAGACTAAAGATGAAACTGCTACAGTACATTTTGCAACAACAGGAATGAAAACCTTTCTAAAAATGAGTTGTAAGAGCAAGTTTCCTTGATTAACTTATGGGACCTAAAAAAGAAGGATGCCTCATCCTTGGAGGTCTTGATGACACTGAGTAGGCTGGGGAAGAGCCTTTTGCAGAAGAGATTAAACTTCTGAAATTATAGAAATGTATCTGTTCTGAATCAGCAAAATGCAGTCTGTCAACAACTAAGATTCTACTCTTAGCCATGGACAGAGAATCTTCTGAGCACCTTCCATCCCAATCCATATATTTATACTAAAGTATAATAGCAATACAATAGCAAAACACAAAATAATGTTCTTTGGTATTGTGTTTTCCCTTGGTATGAGGAAAATAACTCCATTTTGTGATTTCCAGTCAGAGATATTCAGGCAATGACCAGATGACAAAAGTGTAATGGGTAAATCAATTTTTCTCCTTTGCTTTTAAAAAATATTTTGCTTCTCCCCAATCCCTGGCATTTTTAGCTGTCTTGAAGTTGAAAAGCAGATTTCTGTTGACCCACAGCCTAAGGAAACTCCTTGGTGTACATGAAAAGCGAGTTACTCTCCAGAGAAACCACAAGAGATTTCAGCTTTTTGTCCAGAGATCTGAAGAGATGAAACATCAATAGATATGAAACATTCAGATACAGCAAAGAGAAAGAAACCCTTATACCCAGTCTAGGAGTAATACCTTTCAAATGCACTCTTGCCTACAAAATCACTTCCTGTAAATCCTGTAAATGCCTGTGCAGAGAACCTGCATTAGTCTTGTAAACCACTAAACCCTCCAAATTACTTAGATGACCCAAACTCAGGAAATTTTACTTCTGTGATGCTTAGCAGCTGGTATAAAACAGAATTACAATTTCAATCAAAGGGGAAGTCTAGACCAAAACACATCATCCATCAAAACCATACCCGGAATACCTAAGGAATGTGACAGGAGAATATGCACATGCCAAATGATACATAACAGAAGATCACAATTATCTGCTGAAACAAGATATGATTTTGGAAAAAGAATGACTGGTTCATATTTACACATCTATTTGTGTCTGCAGCTCAGCACACCAAAAGGCAAAGTAGGGCAAAGGTCTGGGTGGGCATTTTTCCTCCCCTGGTTCTGAGGTCTTCCTCACAGTAGAAGAAAGCTTATTTTCTTTAAAAACTAGAATTGAAATAGATTTGCACTATAAAGATAATTTTTTCATGCTGCTGTTTCAGCCAAAATATTATCTGGTCTCAGCAGAAGTGTTAATATTTGAATTATCCTTTTTTTTCCTTCTGAACTGCAAGGAAGTTACATGACACCAAACAACTGTGGCAGGCAGCAGAAGAAAGCAGTCCAGATAAACAGGAAGAGAGTAGAAAGCTTGAAGATATGAGAAAAGGAAGGATAAGTCTTCTTAGTTATTTATAAAGAAATCACACAGTTAAACATTTACAGCGTATGTTGCATCTGGAAGGATGTGCAGGTGTTTTGGCGTATTCTGGAGATACCAGAAATATCCAGGCCAACATTTTGAAGTCTTCACAGGCATTTTAATCAACAATCTGTCCTGTCTTTGCACACGCATTTCCTGAGGGTGTTTCCTACCTCTACCAGAGCATGGCGCAAGCAGCTTGTACTTGGGTCAGGGAGATGAGTGGGGAAAATGACTTTTTTAAACATATGCTAAGCTGGGCTGGCTCCATGACAAATAAATTTTATGTTTTCTGCTAATGGCAAGGATGAAGAAGAAACAGAGAAGATGCTCAGGTCTGTTGGCTCAAAAAGTTATATCCAACCAGTCAAAGTCTGGTTTTTTATTTATTTATTTAACACTAAATTTGCTGCAATTCTGCGTCCAGTGAATAAAAGCCTTAAACACCAGTGCTTTCAGTATAGCTCCTTTCACAACAATGAAAATTCCCAGTTCTAGCCAGAGAGCAGGTTAACAGTTTCTTCTCTCCTAAAACATTGGTCTCCTCTGAGTTTAACAGGCCTCATAACACCCAGCAGAACAACCACTCATTTTCTTTCAACAGTAGATGGTCCCCTCTTTTTTACAGTTTCTTTATGCAGCACCACCATGTAGTGGTGCTTATATCACAATTCCCTTTGATTAAGTGGAAGCAAGAAAGTCCAGTGACTTGGGCTAGAGATGTATGTATGATTGAAGCAATTGGAGTCTGAAGCCCTATTTTTTCCTTGATTTTTCTTTAAGATAACAACAGGCATGCCTCAGCTAGGTCTGTAATTCTTCAAGGCTCATTATATGCAATAAAGAACAGGCTAAACTGTTTTAAGGTAGTGGTCCCCCTTCCCTGACAGTTCTGGAAACTGACTGATATCTTTTAAGTTAAATGAGCAGCTGATGCTTCAGCTCCCAGGGTATAATAGTACTTTTCTATCCTTGAGAATATTACTTTTGAGACCACAACACATCCAGACGCCATGGTCTCACAGGAATGTTGATAATTTTGAAAACAAGCCTTATAAAGACCATTCAGTATCATTAAGACCTACATGAAAGTCTGTGCTTAATTGCAGGTATGCTAGTTTGGAAATCTTTTTGAATAGGACCACCCTGGAAAAATGTAGCTCCTTCTTTCTGAAAGCTGTTAGACAAATGTATCAGTTTTACCCCTGCAGTGATTTAAGCCTCTGCAGAGACAGAATTCTCATTTAAAGATTTTTTTGCAGCCAATCTCCTAGGGTGTCTTAGCAGCTTCAACTTCAAACATCACAGTTGTGGGTTTGTTTATGTGTAGATGTCTATAGCTCAACTGGATAGAGTGTAGAGGAGAGTCAAGAAAACAGAGACCTAGAAAACACAAGCTACAGAACTGGAATTAATGACCCTCAAGAAAAAAAAGGTAGTACTTCCAAAGCATTCATAGGACAGGAATCCAGATTGGTGGATCACAGAAGGAAGAGAATTGAATTGCAGCAGAGAATATTCCTGTCCAAAGTCCAAGAGCACATTCCTCCTATCAATTAATTCAGAAACACATTCTTCTTCCTCATTCTTCCACTATTCAACCACTATAAAAGTACATAGATCTTTCATTAGTTTAGCTTTTGTATTTTACTGAAACTATTTTTATTGTGGCATGGATGTGATTTCAGAGAGATAGTTACAAACTCAAACCTTTGTCTCCAGTAAGAATACTGAGAAATCAAATTTTCCTAGAGAGTAAGAAGCAATTTCAAACCAAATTTAGAGGAGTGACCTATAATGGAAGGCCTTTACAAAGGCAGTTTGGAGGTTCTCATAATTTTTCTTAATTCCAGAAAAGATGAAACAAGACTGAAAAAGTAAAATCATCTCTAAAGTATATTTCAAGTATTTGAAGGATATTGACAGTATTTCCTGCCTAGACACTTCTCTGTGGGAGCCTAAGCCACTGTTTGCAGTTCAGATTTTTTCCCATACATCTGCTTTCTTTTACCAGCCCCATCAAGCGCTTACCTGGAGCAATATATGCACAAAACCCATGTGTCTGTGTGACCACATGCAATCCCAGACTGAAAGCTGCACGTGAGTGCAGAAGCAGCTGCCTGAGACTTTTCCATCCCATCCATACTGAGTACCTCCAAAATGAAGAAGTGTCACAAGCACTTATAATGGCTGTACGTTCAACTGTGAACTACAGGCAAGCAGATGGTCTTCTAGGAAGAGGCCCTTCTCTGACACCAGTCCCAAGCCACTGCCTAATGTGGTATACCCAGACTTCACCCAATGCTGCAAATTGCAGCAGCCATTCAAATATAAAATTAATCTGTTTGCTAAAATGTCAAAGGAATGGGGAGTAGGAGAAAAGCAAACACCTATAAGGCTTTTTACTTGATCTCCAGAGCTCCTTGATGGTTTTTTCAAAGCAGTATTTCCAGAAACTAATTAAAAACAAGCTGCAAGTTTATGGAGAGTCATTTGTATAAAGATGCAACAAGGGGAAAATCAGAATTAAGCAAGTTCATTTTTTCCTGCTGGATAAAGAGGCTGGAGGGCAGCACTCAGCCATCCTGTGCAATCCCAAAGGCACAAAACTTCAAACCAGCTAACTCCTGTGCATGATGGTCACCTCGTGAATTAAGAACTGTCTAGAGGCTTCATGTAAAATCCTGAACTCTGCTATTATAAGAAACAGTATTTCCCTTCAGTATAAATAAAAGATGATTGCTCCCAAGCAGTTTTCTCTTTCCCCAGGAGGTGCAAGGAAGTAGCTTAGCTAAGCCAAACAACACTGTTTGTTGTATAAGAAGACTGGCTGGCTGTCTCTCTGGCCAAATACTTTATCTTTGGTTTACTAGAACAGAGGGACTAGGCACACTTTAGAGAACTCTTGAGGACAGGACTGCATCCATGCAAAGCTGATATACTGACAAAGCCAGGCAAAGGGAATGGATGTTTGGGTCCCAATTCAATAATACAGTAAATTTGTTCACATGCAGTGATAGCAGATTCCAGACAGCTGCAAATGAGTGGGAACAAACAGAGTGCAGAACAAACAGAAACCTGGGCTGGTGCAGAGCTGCTCTCCTGTACCAACACCTACTGAAAGGTGTGGGAACATGCATTTGGATTTGGCTTTTGGGTCAATGGATAAAGCATGTGCCTGCCACTATGTGTACATAGGTATTTCCTCTCCCCACAAAGCCCTTTGTCACCCTGTACAAAAAAATAAAAATGCTTTTGTCAATTTTTTGGCCTTGGGCAGTAAACATCATAAATCTATTTTACAATTAGTCACAATCTAATTGCACCTATACATTAGGTTCCAATTTTAGTTGCATCACCACAAACTGTAACAACATTATTAACACTTCTGACAAAACAGATTTCTGGAGCCTTTATTTACATGAGTGCTGTAGCACCCAAAATTCTCTATGCCTACACTTTGACAGAATAGTGCATTTGGAAATCATGAGTGGGAGTTTAAAATAGGTTCAGCATGCAGCTCACACTGTTCCCATCTCTGACATCCATATGTGGCTTGGACAATCTAGAGTTTTCTTTGAAAGGCCTTCCTCTATATGGCAAAATAAAGTTCTACATTTGCTGCTATTAGGCTCTGCAAGTTGCAGAGCTTTAAGATGTCACTAGCACAATAAACAATGATGTTTATAAACAGTCTGATGGCTAAACAGACACATCCAGGATCAAATATTTGCCACACAAGCAATCAAACAAATGGGTAAACATGAAGAAAATTATTATAGAACTATAAACATTCTATTATTAACCAGCAATCTGCATATCTTCCTCCAATTAATGCCTAGAAAGGAGATGCGAGTCAGTCGAAACTTAATTACTGGCATAGCACTTTGTTGATTAGAAATGCAGTAACAGTCATTGCTTCTATTCCATTTATACAAGGCCCATAATAATAAGCCAAGGGATGTCAGTCACTGCTTTCCTGCCAGTAGTTTCTGCTGTAGCAATAGCTTCTGGTGTAAATGCACTCCTTCACTCATGTCACTCAGCTCGGTAATTGCCTTGCCACTCACATAAAGAAAACAATTTCCGGCTTTGATGGGATTTTGTCGGCGATGTGAAACTGCTCCTGCAATCTCTGCAGCAAGGTGTTAGGTGGGTTACTTTGGTGGATCATAACATGAAACTAATCTTTAAGGAAGCAGGTGGAAAGTGAGAGAGGCTTATATGCTGGTAGGTGCTAGGAAAATGGTGCTTCTCACATGATCGACAAAAGGGAAGCGTTCGATGAGGTGGAACTGAGACAAGAAGAAGAAGGCAGAAGCAAAGGGAAGGAAATTGCATTGCCATTTTCATACCATCAAGAACGTCTCTTAGTTCAGCACATCTTTCAGAAGCTCTTATAAAACCATGTATACTTATTTCATATGGCATAGGTAGCTGACCAGCAGCCTAATTTCAGCCTGCTTCATATTTGGTCCTCCCCACAAACTGCACCCTTATCACCATCATTTCATCATTCCCATCCTGAAGCTGCAGATGAAAAGAGTTTTCCCCTCAGTATGTGACATGCAGCATTGTTTTACTTCACCACCTCATCCCCAGAATGAGTGTTCCAGTGCTGGACATTTCATTCTGCTTCTCACCTCATGTGAGCCCCCAGTCCAGCTCCAGGTTTCCCTGGGATGCCTGAGGCTCTGCCTAAGCTCTTCATGCACTCACACCCCTCTGCAGGAGCCCAGCTTGACACAGGAGAGGGACAAGGACAACCTCTAGGTTGGTAAGCAACAACTAACCTGGTCTGCTTGCTATCAAAGCCAGAACTTGCAGCAACAGAGACATAACTTTCTTCTCCCCTGCCTCTTGCCTCCCAGGTGGATTTAAACTGCGATTTTCATGGACAGGTATAAGAAACATTCAGTTTATATCTCTCTCTCATGATGATTCAAAAGTTTATTAGAAATACAATTTGTGAGTAGCAAGTTGAGGACAGAGTAAATGGAAATATTCACAGAAAAGTGTGTTTCAAGAGCCCTTTTGGATGGAAAGCCATATCAAGAATAGGATAAGGAGGCTTAAAATTAAAGGAAAAATGTAACTGTTCTACAGTATCATCCAGAGAACATCTCTAGTGTTATAATTCAGGTTTTCCCTTGCAGGCATAAGGGACAGAATGAAACAGCCAAACTGTCCATGAATAGACACAATAGC
The DNA here is from genome assembly GCF_037042795.1 of Molothrus aeneus. Taxonomy (NCBI): domain Eukaryota; kingdom Metazoa; phylum Chordata; class Aves; order Passeriformes; family Icteridae; genus Molothrus; species Molothrus aeneus. The sequence continues at coordinate 9,762,857 of NC_089648.1, forward strand.
TTTGCTTTCACATTTGCAAAAGAGCCAGAGTGAAGTATTACGTACAATTTATGCAAATTGCTATAATTTACACATTTTCCAACCAGAAAAATAAAGCACAGCTTACTGAAGTCCCAGAAATTGAGGACATAAGAAATACCAAGGAGGATGGGGACTAACCAACAGACACACACATTCCAACCAACAGGGAACTTGTTCTAATATCTGATAGGAAAAGCATAATGGGAAAATTCATCTATTTCAGTTGTTCCCAATGAAATTTTGTGTTTATTTCATATCTGCTGCTTTAACATTCAATATTGCTGTCCCAAAATCCTCTGACAGGCCTAGAATTAACTGTCTTCAGTAAGCTTTCTATTTCTGAGCTCTCTCTTGAGAGAGATGAATCATGATGATCTTAAATGCACCAGACTCCTCATCCCTTCATAGCATTGTCTCTATCATAACCACAGCACAAACTTATAGCAAGTAAAAATATATTAAGTTAATGGAAAAAAGTCCTGTCATTCTTAGCCCAAATGGTTCCACTTCAATTGCAGTGTATTTCATCATAGCAATATTAAGATACTTCCAAAACCACTCTTGCAGTTGAAGGAGGTAAAAAGGTCTATTTGCTTCAGGGGGACATCAAATATAATCTTTTGATTGATTAGAGCACTTTTTCATATAGGAAAACTTGGATACCCACAAACCATGGATTTAAGGAAAATAGAGCTTACTCGTTCTCCCTTTACTCCAAAAGAAAGCATGGTAACTATTCTTACCTTCAGAAAAGGCATGACAGCTCTTCATGTGCATCTTCAGAAGTATCAAAAAGCTCCAAAGCTGTCAGGATTTACACCTTAGTGAATTATAGAACAGCACAAAAGTCACATTTAAGGATTAATTTGTTCTTTTTCAAACAACACAGACTAAAGTTCTTAATAGTATTATTGTTTCATGTTTTTATGTTTTTAATATTTGGGGAAAAAAACCCCAAACAAACAAAAACAAGTTTTAAAAACAAAACCTCCTTGGCAGGTAGCCCGACTTTGTATTGATCACTTCTTGTTCTTCACATATGGTGAAATGTTATTTTTAATGCTGACTACACAGTAAATAAAGAGAGAGATTCACACAGGGTATATCCAAAATAACCCAGCGTTGGGCTTTCCTGTAAATGAGATCATCAGCAGTACCTCAGAGTGGATTTGTGCCCTATTTTTGGTACTTCATATTTCTTTAGCATAGCATTCCTTAAAACCAATAAACAAACATAACATCTATAAGCTTAAAATACAATCTAGGCAAACTCAATTCATTAATACTGAGTAGTTGAAGTACTATTGAGGCAGAATTTAAAGTGTAACCACAAATTTAGCACAGCTTCCCACACATGCTCCTCTCTTCAAAGTTTTCAATAAATCTCTTACACTCTATTCTCATTCTCTCCAGCTTTCTATTATTTTCCTCATATTTATTTTTTATTCAATCAAAAGTCACTTTCCTGTTTTCTTATTGGAAAATTGAAAAAAAATAAATAAATTCTGTAGAATCAGTATGTAGACACAAAAGAAACTACTGCATATTTCAAAGAGAAAGTTTCACACTCAGTATATTGAAAAATGGAATCCAATGTACACACCAGTTCTGAAAAAAGCAGAGGATTCTTCCAAGCAAAATTTTCAAGGTGTAAGGATTTGTCCAGTACCTATTTGCTCTGATGAGCTTGTAAAAAAACGAAACTAAAAACCAACCCACAAAATAACCATCCCCATAACTGATAAGGAGCATCAGTGTGATGTTCTGCAAGACCTTCTTTGCACCACTTTTGATTTCACTCTGCATACACTCTATTGTGCTTTCAAGGGCATGAAACAGAGTAAGGCCTGCTCAAGAAAATAACACATTTGGAACAAAATTAAAAAACCCTATCCAAACCCTTTGCATTTCTATCAGAAAAAGCAAACCATAGGGTCAGGCCAGGGAGAAAACAAGGGCATTTACAAAAAACAGAAAGGTAGAAACTCTTTCATCAGCATAGCAATAAATAGCAAAAAGAGGCAGTAATAAATAAAAACAATTAGTACTGCTGGGACTTCAGCCTACATCTCTCTAACTGTTTGACCCTTGCTCCTTCTTGTGAGCTCTGTTAATCTCCTCCCCTTTGTGCTTTTCCCCGTTCCTGAGGTCCCTATTTGTTAATCACCTGTCTCCAGAGCAGGTTGGCTAATTTAGATCTGCCAGCTATTAGTCACCAGGCAACACGTGGCACCAGCTTTTACACAAGTGTCTGTATTTACTCATTTATCCTTTCACTTCTTTGGGGGGAAGATCATAAAATCAGCATGCTGCAGAAATGAAGAGAAGAAAGAACCTCAGATAATAGAAGAGACCATATCTCACGCTTAATTAATATCAAATTTATGAATATTAATGCGAGGAACACCTAGGCCAAGATGGGGAAGGGTGTTTTGGAGAGAAGAAAAAATGCAGCTTTGTAAAGGCACACATGAAAGCTGTCACAGCTACGACTGTTGCAAGAAAAGGTGTTTCATGTGTTCCAAAAGCTGTTTTTAAAGCAATGTAACACAAACCTTGGGATATCTCTGTTTGGCAGAACAAACCCTGAAATGACTAGTGTGTAGCAACATGGCCACTTGCATGGTCACTGTTAAAAGTGTCATGAAGCCAAAGGACATAAATGTTTTGCAAGCAGACTCATGGGATTAATAAAACATCACATAAAGGCTTCTAAAGGCAGTTCAGCTCACCTTCTAAAGAGAACAGGAAAAGCTCACCCCTCAGCAACCTTATTCACAAACCAGAGCTGTCATGCTCCATGTTACAGATACCTCATTAGCTAATGTGAACGTGCAACACTCGCGCCAAGGCCGCAGGGGAGCAGGAGACCCTAAGTGGGCAAAGAAACAAACATCCTCCAGGCTTTGTTTGCATTCAATAGCAACGAGAAAGCCCTTGCATATTAAAGTTAATGGATACACCAGGATGACAAGCTACTCAGAAATCCAACCCCATGGAGGGAGAATTTGGCTGAATTGGCCCCTTGACTGATAGCTGATAGAAAAAACCCTAAGTGACAGCTAGAACAAGAGGGTGTTATTAGAGTCACTGCAGGTTTTCTAAATGTTTGGGGATTTTTTGCTGTGCCTGTAAGTGCTTCCAAGGTTGTTATCAAGAGCTCAATCCTTTGTTGCTACACAATTTGCCTTCTTGAGTTTATATTCTTGTTTGAACCTGCCTATTGTTGTGTGACCGTGGGGTAGCTCTGGCAAGCTGAGGTGCATAATTTCTACAGAGGAAAACAATAAAAGAAAGAAAAGAAGATCCATCAAAGAATCTGCAGAATGTCCCATCAACAAAACTGAGTGCTCTGGAGACTGGTGTGATCAAGATACTGGACACAGGAAAAAAAAGTGTATTTTGACAGATACTTTTCAGTGACCTGCAAGTAGGGGAAGAGATGGTATGATATGAGGCAATCCCAGTGTTTCATCTTGACATCAGCAGAACCCAGGATCAGTGATCCATAAGCATAGAAGAAAACAAGACTTTCATCCAGCAACCTGAATTTTAGATAATATTTACATATTTTCTAGCTCTTCAGGCTGCATTTGCAGTACTCTGTGTGGCAGTTTTAAGAGCTGCCTGATTATTAGCAGCTGTACCTGATTATGTGCCAATTAACACAAGAGCTCCCACAGTGTAAATATGAAGGATTTCCTTTCCTCTGTTGTTCATTTTTATCTGCAACTTCAAGAAAACTCTATTGACCACCCCATGCTAATACAGTCATTTATTATGGTTATTATGGTTATAAATCCTAGAGAAACTCAACAGATCTTACTATTTTAGATATGGGATTTGTAAGAAACATTTGGCAAATTGTTTGGACAAACAAAATGTCCTGTCTCTAAACCATACACCCCCAGAAGCACCTGCTGCTTGTGTCTCCTTCTCCAGTGTGCTACACAAAATGCCCCCCAGTCTCTCTGTTTGCCTCCATGTCCATCCTAGTGGACACTAATAACCACAGAGAGGCGTGACTGTACTGACTGGGAACCAATTCCAGGGACAGATGGATCAGCCACAGGGAGGGAAGGCCTGGGGCTACCTCCAGGTCACACAAAGTGACCAGAAACTGCAGCCCTTGGCAGGGCAGGACACCCTGTTTCCAAAACCAAGCAGCCACCTTGGCCATCTCTGATATTCACTTCAATAAAATTTCCCGGACGCACCTTCTGCACACCCCACCAGGTCCCTGCTCCTGCCTGCACTTGGACAAAACAAAACCAAACCCTTTGGCTGAGACTTTCAAAACATCCTGAAGAGGCTTGTGATTGAGAGGTAGCTTAGGTCAGTCTGCTGCTTTTGAAAACTCCTCTTCTTGTCTGTGGTATATTTTGTGTAAAACATTAATGTATAAGTATTCTGAGAATTAATGCTTTCTGCCTCATACTGACTGCATAATACAAGGAGAAATAACACCTAGAAATTACCACTGATTTAGAACTGCAAACTATTTATTCTCAGCCAGCTGGCTTGTGATATGAGCTGCTCTGTATTTAAAAGCATAGCTTTCTCCCATGCTTGTCTCAGTTTGGGTGACTTCTGTGGTGTCTCTTTGCAAAGCTTTTTTACCAGGGCAGTGATTTGCAGTTCACATAAGCCACCAGGCTGCTGCATTTTGACCTTATGTTATAGATAATACAATTTAAGATGCTGATTACAGAATGGTTCTGTGAAATAGGAAGGAAACTTCTGCTGGTCTGTGAGGCTGTTCTGCTTCTCTTGAAGCATAAATGAGTTTATTTTGTCATCTCCTAAGGATCAGCCATACCCTTTGCAGCACACACACAGAGGATGTATTTTCTGCTAATCCTATGGTTATTAATCTGTTTTGTGGTAGCAGCCATGGCTCAGAACCCAAGCAAAGAAAAACAAGGTTTGAACTTAATACAGTCATGCAAGGTACTTGTTTTTACAGGTGACACACCCATGGCTGGCTGTTTCCAAATGTGGCATTATTCAGTGAAGTATAAAAAACAGTCAGACTAAACTAATCAAAAATAATAACCTTTTTGCAATATGCACTATCTCTACAACTGAATATATTAGTGTTATTAATAATAGCCTCACATTAATGCAAATCTGTGCTGTCACCTGTGACAGAACAGCAGCTTTGTGTATGACACCAATGGTTATTACATTACAAGGATGCCTGGAGTCTTATGCTGACATTAAGTGAAGAAAGCATAAAATTTAATGCATTTAACTAAGTAAAAAAAAAAAAAAATTAATCATACCTGTAATTTAATATATGCATGTTCTTCACTGTGGCAATTACCCACAAGTCCACAAAGAACAGGCTGGGCTTGAGGCTATCAGAGAGTTTATTCAGAATTATTCTTACGGATGATAGCACTTCATGGTTTCCAAAACAAGCTTGTTCATTACATTGCTTTCTGCTAACTGTATTTCTGCAAGATGCCCCTTTCATTTGCTCATTTGCTCAGCCAGGAATGAATGAAAGGGAGCTGAAGGGGAAAAAAAAAAGTTCAGAATTATTAACCCAATTTTCCAGCTTAATTTTTAGCACAAAGTAAAAACATAAAATCATCACCTCATAGTAATCTATGGATTCAATTATTCTCACTTAGGTAGGGTTGCAGAAGTTTATGCTCCCAGAAATTTATGCCTGTTGTGTTCATCTGAATCTGCAGCCTTCCAGAAGTCTGTTCCAGATTTCTGAATAGACTGTGCACCCTGGTGTGCTGAGGGCATCCAAATGCTCCAGTTGGATCATTCTCAGTGATTAGCAAATAGATCCTTTGTCAGCATAGGCCAAGTTCCAGTTTCAGGTCACCATGTTTCTAACACATGAGATGTCTGGAATGTTGAGCTGAAATGCAAAGTTTATAAATTTAAGATTCCAATGGTTCTTTTTTGTTAGTTTATGTCCCAAAACCTTAAGCAGTAAGGAATTTGGCCCCTTACTCTGTCATTCTCAGATAAGTTCTGAGTTTCTTCAGGTCAAGACAGCTACTTCCCAGAGGCCATGCCAGCAGTTTTTCTTACTTTTATTGTTCAGTATGCTGAGGAGATAAGGGAATGGGTCACAAACATCATCAGAAACACCACATTTGTTCAAGCATATTTGTCACCACAATCTCATTGCTATTGGCTTTTCCTATGTAGAACTCACAAAACTGCTCTTAAATATTGACCCATTTTATTTGCCTACTCATCAGCTTGGTTCATTTTATTCTAAAATAATCAATAATGTATTTACCTGGCAAAACATTTCCTCAAACATTTTCTAACCAGCCAGTGTAAGACCAATGTTGAAAAGTTTGTTTTCTTCATTACAGCTCTAAATTATGGTTTGTTTATTCAGAAAAAAAAACACACAGAAAAGTATGGTGTTATCTAGCAAGTGAGAATCTAAAAGATTGTGCTTTTTGAAATTGTAACTGGAAGTAGTAATGGCACAGGACTGTTCCACTGAAATACACTTATGATAGAAAAGAAATTCTTGGAATGAAAAGCTCTGCTCTTTCAAAAATGTTTGGATTTCATTTAGGAAGTGAGATCAAAATATTTTGCCTCAGGATAAGTAATCTGGTACTGCAATATTTGGTTTGTGAGACAGAGTCAAAATATTAGCATCGTTATGGTGATAACATGCAACTCTCTGACAAAACCCCTCAGCCTGCAGAGAAATTTCCTACAGGTCACCGCAAGGATTCAGTAACATAAGCCAGCATAAAGTGTTTCAGTGTGGCTCTGCAAACAGAAATTAATTTTTATGTGAAAAAGTTTAAATTACCTCACTTCAGCTTAAAGACCTGAAGGGTTGTATTTGGACATTATGATTTGAAGAGTTTCTTTGAACTTTGGTTCCAGATTTAATTTTTTTTTATGTTTTATGTGAATTTATCATCAATATTATCATTTATTTTATAATCTTGCACAGTAAAATAAATTCCAAATTTTTAGGATTTCTAGCATCTGATTATATTTATCATAATCCAATAAACTAAACTACCTTAAACATAAAGTAAGTTAATTTGTCTGTCCCAAATACATACTCACATGGCTTTAACAAGACATAAGGGATGAAGGGTAATTTTTTGTCATTACAGGAAAAAAAAAGCCTACCCATTGCTTTACCTGGCAAGAGTCTTCTAGTGTCTAAATAACATTGTATTCTGCAAAAGCTTCACAGCCTAGTATTTATTTCCAATTCTTGAAAGATACGCGACAGAAAGATGAACGTGTTGGTTTCCCTGCTGTGCCCTCACTGAGGTGAGATTCTGTCAGTGCTTTGAACCTCCTGTTTGGCAGACAACAGACCCTGCTAATAAAAATAACATGATCAAAGATACAGTTAAAGCCTGTGCTTGGACTGTGTGAGAAGCACCTCAGCGCCATGAACACCCAGGGAAAGCAGGGAGAGGGAATAACACCAGTCACTCCAAACTGCCACACTGAACAACTCAGTCAACCTGAGTTTTATTGAGCACCTCAGCGCCATGAACACCCAGGGAAAGCAGGGAGAGGGAATAACACCAGTCACTCCAAACTGCCACACTGAACAACTCAGTCAACCTGGGGCCATCACCTGGAACTCTTAGTTACTGAAATCTAGAAAAAGCCACAGCACATAAAAATCAAAAAACCTGCTGCTGTAGCACATGACAATATGACCCAAATGGGTGTGAAGGCTCTGGAGAGGGCAAGGCACCATGAAGCCTGAAGAGGGGAGGTGACAGCCATTTCCTGGAGGCCTCCCAGTGGCATTTGTGGCATTCACATTTTCTGAAAAATCCCTTCACCCAGGATTTTTCTCCTGGGAAGCTGAGAAGCCTCAGAAAAAGGAAAACAATTCTTATCTCATTTGCTTCTCCTCTGTTTTGCTCATGTGGAATGTGTTTGGAGATTGTTTACCCACAGGTGATTGTTTCATTGGATTCTGGTGTGAGTTGTTTTGAGTCTTTGGCCAATCTGTGTCAAGACTCTGGAGAAAGTCACAAATTTTCATTATTATTTTTTTAGCATTGTGTAAGTATCCTTTCTGTATTCTTTAGTATAGTATAGTATTCTTTAAAATAACATAGTATTATAAAATAATAAATTAGCCTTCTGAGAACATGGAGTCAGATTCATCATTCCTTCCTTCGTCAGGGCACCCCACAAATACAATATCCCAGGGCCTCCCTCTGCTCGCCCATCCCTCCCTCTGCTGTCCCTGCTTCATTCCCACTGCCAGCTCCGACAGCCCAGGGGCAATACCAGGAGGAAACAAATCTCAGACAATGACAAAACCCTCCTCCCAGGCTAGGACCAGGGCAGCCATGCTGAGGAGAGGTAGCCATGGGGGCTGGCTGCCTCTCCTCAGGCTGAGGTGGGAATCCCAGGGCTGCAAAAGAGGGTGAGGAGGTTCAGTTGTCTGGCCTGGGGCACCATGAAAGTGCAGTGCAGCCATAGCCTGAAGAAATGGTTTTATAAACACCCTTTTGGATCAGGGCCTTTGAAATTTAGGAAACACAAGGAAAAATGTGTTTCCTTTGCAGAAGTTTTTTCCTGCTGAAGCAGGAAAAAATGGGAAAGAAACAGCTGCTGAGGCCCAGCATCCCAGGAAACATGTCCCTCCATGGATGTCTTATCCAGTCCAAGAGTACCATAGAATAATGGGCTGAGCCTGCCTACAAAGGGAAATCTATGGGATTTAATCCAAAAGAGAGGTTTTCATTTTATGGGAGGTCGGTTTTGTTTCATTTAAATTCTTTTCTATATGTTCTGATCCAGAATGAAAGCTACCATTATTTCTTTCATGTCATTCCACTCCAATTACTTTCCCAAGCTACAGCCATTGAAATACAGAATAAAAGTATGGCAAATTATAATTGATGACATCAAACAGTGGAGCAGGGGCAGATATTTTTTTTCTTGTAAAATTTTATTTTAAACACCAGTTCAACATTTCATTTCCATGCTTCCCAATACATCTTTCCCTATTACTCTACTACTAAGCTTTGCTACTCTGGTTTTGTCCCTCCATCCACCCAGCACGATCAATGCTCCAAAATGATTTTTACCTGTCTCACTCTAGTATTGTTGGTACCAGCAACAGTCTCATCACTTACCCTGCACTGAAAGATGGGAAAAGTTCAGCCCTGGGTAAGTTTTCTGGCTTCTCACTGTAATAACTAGTGCCACTAACACAATAAAATTTTATATCATTTTTATTGCATCCCTCCTAGAGAATTATAGGCAGAGCAGTGGCTTGCAGAGCAGATGTGTGAAGCTGCAGACAGAACTGCATCTGTTTCCTTTTGCCACAAATTGTTTTGTATAGATCCCTGTTGACTAGGAAATTTAACATACTGTCGCTGTACATCACATTTGTAATAAAATCATTGTTAAACAAACACATTATTCCCTTCTACTCTCCTCCCCCTTTTCTTTTTCTAATAACAAACTGACTTTATATTCTCTCCATATTCTTCCTTCTCACTCCCCAAAATAGATTTTTCTTTTGGCTCCAGTTTTACTTGGACCTGGACCAAGTCCAGAAGTTTGATGTTGGCTTTTACAGCAGTCCTGAGAGTACAGGGAAGGTGGGGAAATGTCAGTAAGAATCTGCTGCTTCCCACTAAATCAAAATATATTTGTCACTGTATTTCTTGATGGGATCTAGTTTGGTTTTTTTTTTTTTTCTTTTTTCTCTTGTTTTCTTTCACCCAAACCTTGCTTTCTCTGAGCAGAAGAGAATTAAGTCACCATCCAGATCCAGATATGGAATTGAAAAGAAAAGCTGTCTCTGAGCTGCAGAAAGTTGCCTGCAGCATTTAATCTCCAGGCTGGGGTGATGCCCTGCTTTTGCTGCAGCTGTGAGTGCTTTGCAACCTCATCCTTCCCTGGGTCACTGCAGCTACTCCAGCTTTTGGGCTGTGGAATAAAACAGCTCCTGCTTACTGATAAACACAGAAAGCAGAGGCCTCTGAGAGCACATTGCCATTTGCAGGCAAAAACAAACTAATTTTGGTCATATTCCTAGAAGAGGGAGAGTGGCGTGTTAATGTAACACAAACCCTCCAAGGTAACATATCTTTGGGAAATACATGTTTTCTGAAGGATGGAGCCACACCAGCTGCAGCTCCTCTGCTTCTTGGGGTGTGGTTACACAGCATGCTCTGTGTCTCAGAAATCAGGAAAGCCAGACTCTGCCTGTGCCATCTCACATGGACGTGGAGCAAAACCATATAGAACTGCTTGGGGCTGTGGCTGTACATCATTCCCCAAAGCAGCCATTCTCACAGAGAGGCACTGCCATACCAAATATCTGGGTACAGTGCCAAGCTGGGAACACAGCTGACACAGACAATAATGAGGGGGAGCTGATGGGATTATGACTGAAAATCACAACAGTAATAAAATGACAGAAGGAGTCACAAGCCGTTTAAGGAGTTCTGCCTTATTTGCATTTTCTTATGTTGCTTGGAAAACTTAATGAAGTTTATCTTCTGTCATTAAGATAAACCAGCTCTGTGGTGGTGCTGTCAGAGCTTCACTAATTAAAAGTCAGCCTCCAAGTGCTTAAAGCTTGTCTACACTTGAAAATTAATTCAGTTTGAGGTAGCGTATACATTTAATTTGAAGCAGCTATATTACCTAAATTAGGATATCTGTTTTGTAGGCAGGGTTCCTCTGAACTTGGCTCAAATTGAAACTGAGCATTTGCTTCTTTGCCTTATCCTGAACCAAGACATCTGTGTATAAGGAGGGATTCAGGGATACCTCTTGCTAAGTATCCCCATGCACAGACAAGACTTAGGATGGCTGATCCACAGCACTTTCCTTTCTGAATGCTTCTCCCTGCCTTGTGTCCCATCAGCTGAGGCAAGTCTGCAAGCAACAGATGATGCATGGCTGCAAACAATGTGCTATATTGATATAGTTATCAAATTTGTATGGACCTGTAGTGCTTATGCAAGGCTGCTATTACAGCACAAAGCCTAAATAAGAGAACTGAAGCCTGGACTAAGACCTTTCTAAAAAACCAAAAATATTTTCTTTGTATTTCTACAAACAAGAAAGTTGGAATGCAGAAAAAACATGAACATTTGGGATCACCTTTCTTTATGTGCATTGTATGAATACAACTATCAACCAATTTAAGAAATTATTAGAAAATGAGCACTAGGTAATATAAAAACAATTCTGTTACTATCAAGGGTGTTTTTCCAATTAAATTCCAAGAGCTTACAACATCCAAGACATTTGGAAACTTCAGAATAGCTGAAGAGCACAAAGCAAAGTTCTTATTTCAAATCCTGCTCTCTCAGATACATGTTCAAGGCTAGAAAGTTTTTCTAATCCTTGCTAGTGGAATAGATCCAAGACAAGGACTAGAGAGGACATGGAGCAATGCAGCATCCATAGCTTGACTCTCACCTAATCTGGATGATGTACTGAGGGTAGAAAGATGCTGTTTGAAAGGAAAGGCTGTCCCCACTCAAAGGAACATAAGTAGGGGTAAAATAAATGCTGTTTCAGGTGCTCTTTTTCAGACCTCTTTGTAGAGCTCACAGAGCATAACGTAGCTCCAGGTTGGTCTTTAGGCATATGGCAAATCCAGACAAGAAAACAAGTCAAATTGGGAGTTTTATTCAGGATCTTAAGTGAAGAATCATTCATCACCATTGTGAGGGAAATGATCATGGTGCTTCCCTCATCCATTTTAAGCAGAGATTTTGGACAATGTTGAAGGAAAATGGTAGATGGAGAGCCATGTCTAGCAAAAAGTGTGTGTCAGATGAAAAGAAGCATTTTGGCAGTCCTTGCAAGGGTGTCTGACCCTTCAGCTTCACCTGTCTGGCCAGGTGAAAATAACATCATTTTTCCTCTTCTACATGCAAGGGAAAGGAAAGGGACTTTTCTTGCTGTTAAATACAAGACTCTTTAATCATCATCTAGTTTCTACAAGATTTTAGCTGATTTTCTACTTGGTGCCATCTGTATGTGTTGGGAGTCCTCCAGCATTTCTTGTTAGATGTCTGCAATGGTTTCTCCCAGAGACTGATGGTTCCAACAATGTCACCTTTCTATGACAAAAATGGGAACCTCTGCTCTGGTGGGACATTGGTAAAACAAGAGCTGCCCTCCACTCAGTTATTATTTTCTCCCAAATAATAAGAAATGGCCTCAACCTGTTCCAAAGAATGTTTAGATTGGCTGTTAGGAAAAATTTCTTCATTGAAAGGACTGTCAAGTAGTGGAAGAGGCCACCCAGGGAAGAGGCTGTCACCATCTTGGAGGTATTTAACAGACATGTAGATGTGGCACTGACACGGTGGTTTTGTGGTAAGTTTGGGAGTGCTGGGTTTATGGTTGGACACAATGACCTTTGAGATATTTTCCAACCTAAATGATTCTGTAATTATGGTGTAATATTCTCAGAGAGAGATACTGAATGCTAATAAACAAAGTCCTAGAAATACCACAATAAGACAACTTCCCTATATCCTGTTATTTTCTTTTGTTCTGTCCCTACCCTCATTTTCTTATGTTTTTCTCATATAAAATGTTTATTACCCTCGATGGTCTGGGATGGACCTGGGGTCAATGTGGCACTGGCACTGAAGGACTGCTGAGCCTCTGATGAGTTCCTGGACCCCAAGGAAGGATATAATCCTTCTTCAAAGCTAAGAAATATCAAGGGATGGCTGTCCTTCCTCAAAATCCAGCCACAAAAGTTTCCTGTGTTATGAAATTAGCTGGGGGGAGCCAGGGGAGGAACACCAAGCCAGAGGAAAATATTTAGGAGGACTCCTGCATATGCCAGTACATGTCTGTGGACATGTGCACATGGATACATGTGCAAATACCCAGAAGAGGACCACATGTTAGTTTCCAACATAACCTTAAGGATAATACAGGATGCAATTGGCAGTGGTCATCCAGCTGGGATGAGGTATTCCTCCTGCTGGTATCCAACTGCTTGCTCAAAATGAAACGCTTGGCAGCAGAAATGCGCCACAGCTGGAAAGCATGAACGAGTCAAAACAAATAAACAATCCCAAAATTAGGTTTAAACCAGAGAATAAAAATCAAATGTCATTTGAAAGCGTACTAAAATTGGCTGGTGTCTGACAGAGCATTTAGTGGCTCAGCACTTCTCTGCTGCACTTCAGAAATTAAAGAGAGAAACAGTCTTAGATGAAGCAATAAATAATGGACACTTTCAACACATAATTTGCACTTGAATTAACTAGGCTGGCTAAATTAATTCATCCATTATGAAAGGAGAATTTTACTGTCCACAGTTTCAGGTTCCCTAGTGTGCTAAGTCAAATGGGGATTGAGGCAGAGACTACTGGCTTCCTAGAAATTGCTACTAAATTACTCTCCTCCCAATTATTATCCAGTTCACACAATTTGGAAGCTTAACACTGATAAAAAACAATTGTCCCAGGGCCTTGTTTGAATTGTGAGGGTGAACAGCTACAGCAGCACTTTTGGGTAATCCAGCCCTCACCCAGGTTTTTGTCTGAAACATTTTTCAGGCCTCCCATCCCAGAGGGGTTGAAATCACACAATCAAGGTTACTTTGAATTCAACATAAATTTAAAAATGTTTGAGGCTGGGGGCTGATTTCTTTGCAATATTGTTGGAATTGCTTCCCTGATAAATGTTCAGATAACCTTAAAATGGATAATTGGTGCAATATATGACAATAGGTTATTAATTATATAGCTTAGAGCAATCAAGAACTAACTGGAGGAAGACATAAGCTTGGAGACATATGGAATAATCAACATATTACATTGTTCTTAATAATGCATAGTGTTTGCAACTACAAACACAAGTTGTATTTTCATGAACTACACCATCAGGTTTTTCAAAACCATGCTCAAAAATTCCAAAAGCATTTGAAGAAAGGGGGAAAAGAAACTGGTCATTTCCCCATTGCAAACAAAGAGTGGCAGAGAAGGAAACCAGCTCATAATTCAAACCACGTTCAGGGTAGGGTCACATCCCTTTGCCCACTCCATGGCAGGAGAGATACTCCACAGTAACCTCCAAGGGCACCCCAGGCTTCCCAAGGGACACACTGTGAGCTAAGGAGAGGATCTGAGCAGCAAGGCTTTGACAGGAGCACGGTTCAGCAGCAAAACCTATTTAAATTTCTGACACTTCTGCCAACGTCTAGAGAAAACTTGTTCTGGTTGGGGAACAAGAACAAGCAAGTGATGGATGGGCACCTGACAGCACTGCCCTTTGCTAGTGAAGCTTTTAACACCTTTTCTGAAATCAGAGAGGAGAGAGGAGCTTTCCCACATAGCTCAAGTCACACAGCCAGGCCAGGACAGGATGGATTTTGTCAGAATAGTGACACTCTCCCAAAAGAGCTATGTTGCAAAGCAGAAGATGTGCCTGTTGCTCACACTTTTCCAAGCTTTCTGTCCCACATCCTGGTCTGCCTTTCCCCAGAGAAATATAACACTTTCCAACATCACTATTTTTTTTCCTCAATTATTTTTATAATGGAGGAAAAATCATAGCAGTCCTTGTTGTGCCAGAGTATTACTCCATCAGTCCACAGAGTTTCCTCACTCCACACGGACCATAACTGTGGTGTGAGGAGAGGGAATAAAGAAAACAGGAAGGCAATAAATCAATGCTACACTCCTTGCAATGGCACTATAATGCCCTATCTGAGAGCTCTGGCACCAAAAACAAAGAGCTAGAAACATTTATACCTTTTCTTTTGATTGCCATGATGAAACAAGCTGAATGAATTGTTGCCTACCAAAGGTACTCAAATATTTTCCACTTTCCTTCCTCAGTGTCTATTGATTTGCTCTGTGCAGAAAGCAAACCATATTGCAGCAGAAAGCTGCACTGTTACAGAGTCCAAAGGGACTCACTCCTTCCCTGTCTGCTTACACACTGAGAAGATGGCAGTGACAGTGACAGTCTGTCCTAGCTGCCTTTGTCACTTACATCCCAAAGATTGTGTACACATATCTTCAGCATTAAACCTAAGAGGCAAGATATGTTATCCTGTAAGTCACATCCTTCAAGATATAAATCCATTTATAGAATTGCTAAGGTTTCTTCCTTTGCTCTTAGCTCCAGAGAAAATTTAAAAAAATTACATCTAAACAGAGTGAATTTGAAGACCATAACAGGATGGGACTTTAAATATTGATTTTGTTTATTAGTGGAACGTGACGCCACAAAGCATCTACTGTGTGCACAGTGAGGATAGACAGACATCCTCTGGAGTAGTTAACGCCCTGGAACTTTACAGGATAACTTTTAAAAGCATTCACTAAACACAGAGCATAGAAATGATCTGGGTGAATACATTTGAGCTACCTGAAATGATTGGCAAATGATTGACTCTTGCCAGGACCATCTTTAAAGCAGGAGCAAACTCTGCCTGCACTTGGGCAGAAAATGAATTGAACAGATTGCCACTGAAGGGAGCATTGCCTTCCCAGCCAGAGGCTAAGGGTGATAAAAGGGATGTTTAGACACATCATAGCAACAAGTCTGTGTTTTTAAATTTTTGTGAGCTGATACAAATCAAGGAGCCTTGAGGGAAGCATTCAAGTACTGAGAAATTCAATATCAAAGATAAGAACAAATAAAAGTATCTCACAAATCACAATTATGAGGACAGGCTTTCTCCAAGATTCATTCAAATTTTCAAAGATTCAGTATATGGTATATACTAAATATTATTTATGTATTCCTTGAGCCTTCTAATCGAAGGAAGAAATCCTCCATTTCCTAAGCTAATGTGAATAGAGTAGTTTCCTTCAATATCAGAAGCATTTCAGAAAATTAATTCTGTATCTCTGAAAAGGTCATTTATTCAAGGATGAATGCCATAAACTTACTTGTATGTCTGTTCAGCTCAAGTGAACACAAAGCAAATCAATTCAGTGTGGTCAAGTGTAATTACCTGCCAGAGCAGGATCCATCGCTTGCTTTTATTATTAACAATGCCACGGATGCACCAAATTCAGCAACAGCAATTCTGATTAGTGTGAGGTCATACACTGCTCTTCATTTCCAAGTGCTTCCTTCTCCTGGAGTTTATAACATGATTGATACAATAGAATAATTTTATTAGTATTTGTACTGTCATGGCAATTAACCTCTAGTTAATGAACAAATTATGAGGTCCAGTGCTAGATTAGCAGGATTAAGTTTTAACTGGAAGGGGAAAAGGCTGTGTTTGTCTAAAATGTGCATGTGTTTCTAGGAGCTGGAAGTGCTCACAGGACTTTGGGGCCTTAGCTCATCTTTCTTTCCATTGTCTTGAAATATTTTTTAAATACATAAAGAACACACATATTGTGGGTGAACTCTTCCACTAAGCTCTGCTCACCTGTGGTTATAAAAGACTTCAGCAATTACTGCTACACTCTAAGTGTCATTTCAAGGACCTAAAAGTTGCACCTCAACAATTTATGGATGAATAAACCTTTACTTTAAAGTAAGTTTTTCTTTGTCATTCTTTAATGAAACAAGTTAATAAAAAATTACATGTATTTCCCAATAAGCTCCCTACTATGCTAGGAACTCATTAACATTTTTCTGGATTGGGCTTTCTCCCCCCTT